>NW_022436976.1:15857345-16058384 GCF_009761245.1 Sapajus apella | reverse complement strand
CTTTCTTTCTTTCTTTCTTTCTTTCTTTCTTTCTTTCTTTCTTTCTTCATTTTTGTATTTGTTTGTAGTATCTATCACTATTTTTGCATAGTGTATTAAATACTCTGTGTAAAATCATTTTTTAAAAAAGCAATAATATTTTGGAATCTAACTGTAGATTTCCAGTCAGACAGTGACAGCTTTAACCCTACACTGTGGGAAGAACAGAGACAACAACGCATGACTGTTGCCTTTGAATTTGAAGACAAAAAGGAAGATGATGAAAATGCTGGGAAAGTTAAGGTGAACCTTTTAGCTTTTGTTTCCCCTTTCTTCTCCTTACCATTTTGTTTGTCCATTTTTCTTATTCAGATAGATTTTGGGACAAAGTCAGATAACCTCTTCAAGTCTCATGGTGGTACCTTTTATTACAGCACGCTGGGCTGGTAATTCTGGAAGCATTGGTGTGCTTCAGAATGAGACTAATGTCCCAGATCTGAGTGAGCAAATTTGAAATGCCACCTTATCCAACAGAACAACTGCATGAGAGAGATTCAAGCTGAGAGAAAGTAGAAAATAAATCTGTGTGACAGACTTCATCTAAGCACTTTATTTCATTGCTGACACACTGCACACTACAATTGTGTTTTTTTTGTTTGTTTGTTTTATTTTGTTTTGTTTTTTTAAATCACTGAGCAAAGGCATCATGCAGACTGAATGAGGCCAAAATAAACATTTCAGGAAGGGCCAACAGATTAATATGTCACATTGGCATTAAAATATTTGAAAAGCTCTGTGTCCTTGGGCTATTCAAGAAGAATTTATGAGTTTCCTTAAATTTGAGGACAAGTTTTAAAGGAGGTTAGTACCTAATGGCAGGTGATGTTCCTTAGGGAACATAACTTAAGTATTTTTCACCTCAAAGCATATTTTAAAAGATCTTTTATGGGGACTACTAACTCAAGTAACAAGATCGAATTTTAAAATATATATTTCTCCATTACTTAAATTCTTAATTATCATCAGAATTGATTTAGATTTTATCAACATTGCATTACATGTTGTTGTCATGGTAACATCTTGAATCTCTCATTTACTTTCTATAATATTGTATGTGTACTTATTCTATCATGGCTACTAACAGCTCTCACTCTTAGTGACTAATTTCCTTTATAATTGCATATATGCTCTATTAATAAAGCTAGATTGTATGTTGTATTCTTCTCTGTCCTCTCCACACTGTCTAATCTTTATTTATTAAATCAGCACATGACCACTCACTGGCAAGGCCTACCAATATCGTTATGGAAAACCCAAAATGGATTCCCAAATCCGAAATAACGATTTTGTTAAAGATTTGGGTTTTTAAAAAAATGTCTCTGGATAGTTGATTAGTGCTGTCTAACAACCAAAGAGACATCTTTTTGAACTTGTGAATTCCTAGAAAAAATAATGCTAAACTAAAAACAAACAAACCTTCAGAACATTTCTGTTCTTTTAAGGATTTCATGCGTTAAATCCAGAACCAATGGATGATGCATTCTAAACCAGAATTCTGATTCATTTTTAGATTTCATTGAATTAACAAACATTACATGCTTCTTCCTGAAATTCTGTATTCAAAGAATTCAAGAAGAAAGTGCATTTAATACTCTGGTATATGTGTCAATGAAAACATAAAATACAGTAAATGCTAACAATTATTTAGAAGCCCTGTTTGTGTGTTATGTGTTCAAGATTGTTTATAATCAGAGTAGGTTCATTATACTTTAGAGTGTTTTTTTTCTCTGCGTTTATTTACATTTGGTTTATTTATGTATTAACAAAACAATGTTTGTTTCAAAATCTCAGACTACTCAGTTTTAACTAATTTGAATATTTCCAATGCCATTGGCTATTGGGCAAATTAGAGCACAAACAAACTTCTAAATAAATCATCATGGAAGTATGATGAATAGAATATATTGTAATATTACACTAAATTAATCACACTTTTCTGGTTCATTACATGTACGTTAAATTTATCACCATTTTACCTTTAATTTACATGAAATTTAAAAAGGAATCATTGACCTACGCTTTCAACTTTCAAATGGACTAGAGTATAATGCCCTACTTATAGTCTGTGTAGTGTAGTACGAATGCTGCATTGTGTGAAGAAATTGTGACCCTTTAGCAGTCATATAAAATTAGTACTGTTTTATACATGGATTTAAAACTAATTTTATGATTATTGTTTTAAATGCATAACTCAGAGTGAAAGAAAAAACTGAGAGTAGAAAAATGATAAAGTGAAAGTATTGCTACAGTGCTCCTCTTTCTCCCAGAAAATGGAGATTCCTTCTCCCACAGGATCTCTCCTGCCAAGCCCCCTGGGAAAGGGGCCAGCGTGGGATTACTCTCCAACCTGCCAGACTGTCTGGCGATTGCTGCACACCATGGGCCAGGTGTGATCAGCAGATCCAAGATATGCCCGTCCCCCAGAATGACCCACAGCTGGCATGGGGTTGTATAAGTGGCCTCCAGCAGGAAAGGAGCATGTGTACTCCATTGCCAGTTGCAGCACAATCCACCACTCTTCCCTCTCTAAGTGGCAGACAGGTAGGCCTAGGTGTCTGGGGTAGGAGAATCTCCCATGTAGAGGCAACCTTGGAACAGTGGTTTATGGGGTATGTTCTGCATGATTTGGGATAAGAAATGTTGATCACATAGAAACCTTCAAATTGCCAGTGTTTGACCTCAATTTAACCTTTTGTTTATTGATATTTGCAATGGGACGGGGAGGACTAAGTCAGAAGGGAGGGAATATCAATGTGAGGTGCCTATTGTTGGGATATCTGGCATGGTTTTTTAGTTGGGTGCTTTATTTTCATTTTATTTTATTTTATTTTTCTCTTTCATTTAAAGTGTGGGAATACCAATAGTTGGGCAGAATGTTGATGACACTATTGATATATTCTAAATTGTCCCCTCCACATATATGCACATTTTTTATACTGTGAATTCTGGGGAAAATTAAATAGCTATACCTTAATTCTTAAAATAGCATGAGATTTGAATTGAGATTTGCTGATAGTGGCCTTTAAGCACAAAGATAGACATCTACTGAAAAGCATCAATTTCTTTTAATTTGAAGACACAGATCATATGAATTCCTGTAAGAGAAGATTGAATTGGGAGTCGTGGCAAATAGGGCTTCCTTGTCTCTATGGTTGGGTGTTTTAAGAGGTGGGAGGGGAAATGTGTCTTACTAGAATATGAAAAACACTGCATGTCTTGTAAACTTTACTATCCACATGTAATGGACTAGATAGTTGTCTGTTGTCTTATATTTTTGCTACAATATAAGGCAAGCTGAGAATGCATTTTCCTAACTAAAACTACTATAAGTTTGTTTTCTTTGAAAAACATTCCACTCAATTCTCAGAGTAATATAATATTTAACAGTCAATGATCAAAGTATCAACTATTATTTCTCTTACTGGAATTTACAATCAAATCAAATTAGAATTTAATCATGATGTGAAATATAATATATTATATAATATATTATAATGTATAAAAAACATAGTTCTGTGTGAATTCAAGGTATCATTTCTAAATGCTCTGAATGCCCTGGCTATTAACCTTAAGTAATTCTTTATTGTTATTTTTGGGGGTCTCCAACATCTTGCAACTGCTATTTGCATTTACTGCACTTTATTTAGATCTAAGATATGAAGAATGCTGTAAAAAATTTGTTTTTCAAAATTAAAGTAAGTTTTAGTAAAAATCTTGCATTTTAATAAAATGTATACGTGAAGTGAGCAAATACTTTATAGTGAGTGATAAACACAACAGTTTTCGAGAATATAATTGATTTTCCCACCTATGTGTATAATAAACAAATTTATATTTTTTTATCTCTGATTGGAATAAGGGAATATTTATAGTCTATATATTTAGATATACTGAACTATTAGTATAATAGTTTATAATCATGTTTATTCATTTCTGATGCACTGCATATATCCATTGAAAAATAAAGCAAAGTAATCTATAAATGCGCATAAAACATGCTTGCATAGAGCTTACAAACATAATACAATTATAAAATACATTTTCATCTTAAAAAAAACTATAAAATATTGTGTTACTTAGTTTTTTAAAAAATATATTTTATTTCACTATTTAACTCAGAGAAATTCACATTTTAGGCTTACAGTATTTCTTCCACAATATTGCACAAATATGTGCTGCACCCATACAAGGGAATATCTCTGAGCTAAGTAACACTTGGGTAGCATAAGCATGGGAGCCAAAAGACCTAAGTTAGAGTCTTGCATCTATTACCTATGTAATCTTAGACAAGTTATTTACATGGTCTGAGCAATACTTTTCCTTCTGTAAAGTGACAACAGCTTCTGCAATGGGTTATAAAACTTGGGTGAGATTTTATTATAATGATTATATAATAATTATTAATCATGTATTATTTAGCATATAAATATTAATATTTAAACCTATAGAACTAATAATAAATGTTTATGTAAATAATAATAAATTAAATATCCCTATAAAACATTTAACATGGTGGCTGGCACATGGTAGATACTGAATAAATGATAACTATTGCTATGTATAAATGAAAAAAGATCCAGACAGTTACAGATATTATGTTTAGACATATACTGAGTAGAGTCTAGATCACCAATGGAATCCAGATTTTTAAAATACATTAAGTAAAATGTGACATTAGAAATAGTATCTAATCTCTGCACAGAGTTTACAGATTTTCAAAGAACCTTCGCATTTTTCACATTTTAGCTCCAGATTAACCCAAGCTTGTAGGAAAGATATTATCATTTCCATTTTACATGAGTAGAAACAACAGAAAGATTAGTGGATGATAGCTAGTTGGGAATCAATCTATGTCTTAAATTTAAATCTACTGACTCATTACTAGCTAATAGGCTAGTAAATGAGAAGCAAGGAGCTTATGCTTTGGGTGAAACAAACCCGAGCTTCATAAGACCTGGAACTCCCTCAATTTAAGGAGGGTCCTCTTTCAGGAAAAGAATATAAAATGACTCTATAAATAATAGAGCCCCTCTCAAGACACTGGAAGAGGTGTGTAGGTAAACAGCATTTGTTGCACAGCAAATCTATTCCTAGATTTAAATGTTGAAATAAAATTTTCAAACATATTCCGGTAATGTGGCCAAAATATCGTATGTGCTTGTTTATAAAATAACCAGGCCGGGCACGGTGGCTCACACCTGTAATCCCAGCACTTTGGGAGGTTGAAGCGGGCAGATCACCTGAGATAGGGAGTTTGAAACCAGCCTGACCAACATGGAGAAACCCCATCTCTACCAAAAATACAAAATTAGCCGGGCTTGGTGGCGCATGCCTGTAATCCCAGCTACTCGGGAGGCTGAGGCAGGAGAATCACTTGAACCTGGGAGGCAGAAGTTGCAGTGAGCTGAGATTGCACCATTGTACTCCAGCCTGGGCAACAAGAGTGAAATTCCATCTCAAAAATAAAAATAAAAATAAATAAAATAAAATAACCAGAAAATATTATGTAGTACCATGGCAAATAGTGATCTAATTGTGTCAGATGGGACATAGCATCTAACAAAAAATACATTACATTATTCAATGAAATATTTAATTCAATTAAGGAAGAATATTTCACATTTCTTTTGCCTTCCATTCAATTTATAAGTCTAGGTTTAATGTTGGGGATTTTTTAAGTTGCATAGACTTTAATTCAATGCCCTACTTTTGCTTATTTTTTATTCACATATAGCTGGTTATAAAAAAATAAAATGTTCTTAATTGGCATGATAGTCACAGCATTCTACAATTTACATTTTAATGTAATTTTTTTTTACTTCTAGCACTTTGATGTCAAGTACTTTTAAACAAGTTCAATGATATAATTTAAAAATTAGACTTAATTTATGATTAACATTTTAATACCAATTTAAACAACAGATCTAAGAATGCATGCATCCCAATGGACTTTGTCTAGTAGTCATATCATTCCTTTTATGTTTATTTAAGAATACATTACAAATTAAGTACCCTGGGATTTATTTATATTACGGTCTACAACTTATACTTTTTTTCTGTAAATTCTAACCTTGTCTTGGGTTATATTTTTGTAGCTATATTTCTATATATTATCAATGTAATCCTTATTTATTTGGAAGTTTAAAGAGATTGAACTACATTTAAACAACACTTACATTAACAAAATTATCTGGTTTTTCATTTATTTTCCAAATAGTTACTGGAATAATAATTTTATATTTTTAATATTAAAAGGAATGTTAGAAATCATCTAGTGAAGTCCAATTCCAGTATTTGATGAGAAAAAAATGAGCCACAAGGAAGACAAAATTCTGAGAATAACAACACAGTTGGTGGATTTGCTAAAACTGCAGATGGGCAAAAGTGTTTGAATTCGTATTCATAATTTTCGGATCTATATCACCATCATAGTTTCTTACATCCCATGAATTACAAGGCTGTGTGGGGGCGGGGGTGGATATGCCCCTCCCTATTTCTTTTTTTCTCTCCCTTTTCCACTCTTCCTCTTCCTTTACTGCTTCTCTTTCACCTTCTCTCCTCCTAGCCTCCCACCCCCACAAACACTTTCCACAGACACATTGCCACCACAATCACATAAATCATTTCATTTTGTAAAGTTGATTCTACTCAGATGCAAAACATGATTGTCAGACCAAGCCAGGCCAAGTAAATTCTTTTTTTTTTCTAGTCCCTTTTAATTAGCATACACAGCTTGAACTTATTCTATTTTAAATATAGTATAACAAGTACCCTGATGGTGAAATATTCTATATGGAATGTCTGATATTTTCTCTTTCTAAATTTATGGCTAAGAATAGTCATTAACATGTGTTCTGAGAAGTTAGATTGATACCCTAAAATGAATTCAAGAATGGAATAAGTAGCTGTATAGATAAAAGCCAGAATTTATACGTGTACCTAAAATAACTTAGAAAGTGGTCCCAATTTTTAATTTCTCTTCATTATATTATTCAAGAAGCATGTTTCTTAGGGTACAAAGTAAATATAAAAACCAGCCTGAAGCATTTTTTCCCTTAGGGATTAATGAGAATTAGCTATCCTACTTTTTGATATAACACACTAACATAAAGCTAATGCTTATTTGGGCAGCAGATATTGTCGACACTCCATTTTTCAATATGTGACTCATAAATCTTTTGGGGTCTCCTCCCATCACCTGCATTGGTACTCAAAAGATACTCTTACTATCAACATTATTACTTATAAATATTAAAATAGGGAAGAGAACAGTGTCTAAAATAGGGAAGAGAAAGTAAGAAAGCAGCTGATATAACCTGATTAAATTTTTCAAATTACCAATCACTTAAGTGTTCTGACCTACTGCTATTTCAGCCATCTATAGGGTAGGTCTAAAGATAGAACATAATTCAAAATTAGTTTATAATCCAGAAGGGTGGGAAGGGGTGAGAAGTCCCACAAGGCTGAATATGAGAACACTATGCGTTCTACTCTATAACAGAGTTTCTTAGCCAGCTCAACACTCACTGTATTGCATTTGGTTATACTACTGAATATAAAATGGGGTAGTTTTGTGAACATGCTTGCTGAAGTTACTTTATGTTAAATTTCTTTTTGTAAACTTCTAGGTTGAAATAAACCTAAAACGATATCCAACTCCTTACCCAGAGGATTTAAAGAATATGGTAAAATCTGTTCAAAATCTGGTGGGTAAGCCAAGCCATGGAGTGCGTGTTGAGAATTCAAATCCAACTGCTAACACGGAGCAAACTGTGAAAGAAAAATATGAACACAAGTGGCCGGTAGCCCCAAAGGAGATTACAGTGGAGGTATTTGAAGGTTATTGGTAATTGCCAGTGTGGTTTGGATTTTTTTGGAATTTTAAATACTTTTTTTAACTGAATAGCTCTTCCTTGATAAGTGTATTTTTTCCTGAAATATAAATGATAAAATATAAACTATGAGGGTTACATTTAATAAATCCAGAAAAATGATGCCCTCATGGCCTAAAATCATTAACATAGCTCCAGAAGTACCAATACACACAGAATGAAAAAGTTCGTCACCCAGCAAGGCCTGGCCAGTGAGTGCACTATATCACATTAGTGATATTATTTTGGCTACCCCAAACTTTTGTTGTATCATTCATTAAGAAAGACTAATCCAAGATTTTCCATTCTCCAAATCCCATAAAATTCCTAATTAGATCTAGAACACAATTTTTTAAATGTTTTTATCTTTGGGTTACAACTTTTCTAGGAAACACTAATTAAAAATAAAAAGAAAATAACTTTGAAATTTAGATTTATGGAATCTAGTCATGTGAAGCTATTTCCTGTATTTTAGAATGAGTTAGAAATTCATCCTTATTGATTTTGTGGTCTGAAAAGAATTCAACTACACTTACACCACCTCTACTATTTCATCAACTCTTCAGCTAATTTGGTTATCATCTTTTTATCTTCATTAGAAACATAATTGATATTAGTACATCTGTAAGTTCACGTAACTACTTCTCAAAAATCTAAATCTAGATTAGCAAAACTCTTTTACAAATCTGCATTTCAGAGCATCAATTTGTTGCATTTATTAAACACCAACTGTATGTGTAGTACTGTGCTAAATACTGTGAGAGAAAAAAAAAGAAATATAAAATGTGTCCATAATCCCCCAATAAGTTAAAGCCTGGCTAGATACACTTAAGACACATAAAACAATTAAAGAGCATATTATGTAAAATATGATCACATGGTTGGTCAAGTGATGGAGAATATAATGCTCCAAGTTTAGTTTAGACTGTGTGTTAAAGATAGGGTCATTCTGTTAAAGTGGAAAAGGGAAGAGGGTATTCCAGGCAAAGGGAAGATCTTGAGCAAAAATAAGCATAGTGTACACATCTGCCAGCAGAGGTACCAGCCTACCCCAGAGGAGGGGAATACAGCTAGACTTCTAAGGAAAAAAAAAACGAACATTCATTTTCATTGTTTTTTGCTTATAAAATCAGTATTATTAAACTTTTTCTTTCCAAAATATTATACATATGTTATAGTAAAGCAACAGACTGTTCTTTTATCTCAAAGATATTGCTGCAATATAAAGAGGAAGGAAAACAACATTTAGGAGATACACACTAAATACATACATGTACATTTTATATTTAAATATCCTGTAATCACAATTTAACATCAAAAAAACTAGTGGTCATGAAAGTCTGTAAACTGGATACTTTTACTCGAAAATCAGATTCTAAAATGCCTTAATGCAGGGATGGGATAGATGAGGATTTGGTCATGAATTTAATAATAAATTTTAAAAGTGTCCCACAATCAGGTCAAGCGTAACAAATCCAAAATTAGATTTAATGTTTCCTTTGCAAACTTGCTTTTGTTTTTACTTTTGTGTTCCATATTTTTATCTCACTAGCACCATTATCTTCTGTTTCACTCCAGCTAGAAATTTGAGAGGTGTCCTGATTTCTTTTTCCTTCTTTCTCTCTACTTCCTGCCTCTTCCAAATAATTACCAAAGCCTGTGCATTTTTCACCTAAGTGTATCATTTCTGCATCCTCAGGCTCTCAACTCTGTCCTGCATTACTATAAAAAATACCCATTTCTTGGCTTCTCTTGTTCCCTGCCTCCTCGTTGCCTTGTCAACGATCTTTCTAAAACAGAATTCTAATCATTTCCTTGCCCTCCTTAAAAACACTACAATGACTTTTTATTGCCAAGGCTAAGATTAAAGCTCAACTTTGAGCTTTAAATTTGTCTGTGTGAATTTGCACCACCCCTTTCTTAGCTTTCTTCTACTAAGCTTTTCCTCTTGAACAGAAATTTCACTGGTAATTTCAATACTTTATCTAAAATTGAGATTCTAGATCTTCGCTTCCTAACTTTTAACCGACCTAGAGCAAGAAGGAACTGTTGCTTTCTGTATTACCCTTCTGTCTCAAACTAACTGCAGAGTAAAGGGCCACCCTCTATTTTTCAATGCCCCGATTTAATAAATGCGCATAACCAAGCTGATCAGTGCATACTAAGCATTTATAATATGTTTTGCACTTGTATGCCATTTTTGTGTGTTGTTGTTATTAGTTCACACTGCCAAGGCTATGGAAGAGGGTATTATACACTGCATTATATATTTATTCATGTGATTAAATACAGAAAACCAAAAAATAAAAGAATAAAGGTAGGCAGGACCAGGAGTGGAAAACAGAAAAGATAAATAAGCTAAAAAGACTACAAATGCAACTAAGGGGAAAAAAGGTAAATAAATATTTATTGCTCACTTTCATTTTGCCAACTATATGCCAATGGTTTTAACAGACATTATGTCAGATAAAGAACAGACCTAGCAGAGCCATAAGAGGAAGGAGGAGAGGAAGATTTTCTTTTATAATGCCTCGTGGACTTTGCATTTGCCTCTCCTCAGATCTCTTTTTATGGCCAGCACGTCCTCATCCTTCCAGTTACAGCTTAAAAGTCACCTCAGCAGGAAGGCCATCCCTGATCACCCTGATCAGTTGGATCCTCTGATATTCTCTATCACGTCATATTATCACATTAAATATAATGGACGGCTATGATTACTTTTTTTCTTGACCTCAGACTGTGAGTTTCATGAAGGCAGAGACTTCCAAAAATGTCCTGCATTTTTCACTTTGCTAGAAGACTTAGCCCAGTTTTTTTCAATTTTCCTCAATAGAGGAACATCTTTCTTCCTGTAACAGAAAATTGTCAGTTACCCTCAAAATTTAACTTAAATTACTTTTATTCATGCTAGGCCTCGACTCTCAAAAGCTCAGAAACAAGCTTGCTTTCTTTCCTTTGACTTCTACCCGTGGCTTCTTTTCTTTATGGCAGTAGCAGCCAAGATGTAGTCTGAACAATGGAAGGGCAATTGTGTGAAAAAGAAAATTTTACCTTTTATTTCCCTCCCACTTCTGTCTTCTCACAAGAAAGAAAATATGGTTTAATGTGCTTACAGTGGAATCCCACTAGATTCTGTTTTCTACCAAAAACTTCCTCTGTCTTTGCCCACAGAAGTAGTCCCCAAAACTTTACCCACTTTTCCAAAAGAAACTCAATTCCTCCAGCCTCTATAAAAGAATTTATAGAAACAAAATTGGTGATTTATTTCCTTTGTTGGATAGTTACCTTTGCTTTGTGAAGCCATCTGAGAAATGAGTGATCTTAGGATAGACAATACAGCATACACGGTATCACATAGAAGACCTGTGAGGAGCACAGATCCCAGTTCAAATCCTGTCTCTACCATTTATTAAGTTTGTGATTTAGAATTATGATTTTTACCTCACTGAGCCTCCATTTCCTTATCTGCAGAACAAAAATGATGATAATAATAAATAATTTAAATGCCACATAATGATAAAAAATAAGGTGGTCTTTTAAATAATCAACAAAGTTAATATAGATAGAGTGTTTAGTATAGAAGCACAGCAGCAGATGTAATCAATGCCGTGTAATTTATGGCCATTATCATCATTGTCATCATCATTATCATCACTTTGTTCATAAGGGTAAGAGAATCTACTTGTCAGTGCAAATTTGTCACTCTTGTCTCAATAATGTTATTCTAAGAAGAAATACAAGTTCATAATTAGCTGATAATCATCCTCTCTGCTTGGTCACTAAGGCTGTTTTCAATTCACAATAGAAATTCTTGAACAGGCTCAAAAACTTGAACCTGAGTCAAACCAGAGCTACCATGCAGAGTTCCAGTCATAATTTTGGTATACAAGTTTGAAAACCTAATCAATGCAAACAAGATGACCTGAGGACTGAACGTGCAGAGCATAAGAGAAAAAAAAAGAAAAAAACCGTAATTATGTTAAAATTCTGTGCTTGTACAACCAGCTGGTTTGCTTTTCTGTGTTTCTATTCTATTTTTGTTTTTCTTTTGAATAAAACAAAATTCCCACTCTTGTAATTAGGTATCATAGAAATATTTTTAAATTATTATATCAACAAATAACTTAACTTTAGATTCACAGATTGTTAGTACTAGACAGGAATTGGCACTAATTCTTACTATGATTACTTTCACTTTGATAATGATAATGCCCAGAGAAATACACTGACTTGCCCAAGGTAGCTTGACTAATAAAATATAAAAATAGAAATAGGATGGAAATATGATACTTTGTAACAAATTTTTTTGGCAAGTCAACATGTTTTATGCCTTTCATGGCACTGTTTCTCAAACTCATATCTTTTTATAAATTTTTCCAAAGGAATGTAAAGGCATTTATCCTCCATTCTGTCACCCTAAAACTTTGTCATGCATTTCTTATGCTAAATCTTTGAAATAATTTTTAAAATCAATCAAAATAAAGAAAATATGGCCTTTATAAAAGAATTTATAAAATCAAAGTCAGCAGTTAATTTCTTTTGCTGCGTAGTTAGCTTTGCTCTGTGAAGCCCAGGTGAGAAATGAGCTTTTCTTAGGATAGGCAATAGGGCATACATAGTATCCCATAGAAGACCTTTGAGTAGCAAATATAGCCTCTTCAACTACTGAATTTTGGATTCTACTCCTTTTCCTATTCTCTTTGCAACTTGATACATTGTTTTAAGTTCTTCATGTGCTCACAGCTGAGCTCACCAGGAGGCAGCACAAGGTAAGGAAAAATCACTGAAATAGAGCCCAATACGGTGCTGGATCTTTATCTAATCATCTGTGTAACCTAGGCCTAAGCTGAGTCTCAGAACCCACCTCTAGAAAACAAAGATGTTAGACTAAATGGTCTTCCCATTTTCTTTTATTGAAATATTCTATTTTTGAAAAATAACAAGTAACAGATATACCCAGGTTTTTCGGGCAAATATTTCTATACAAACCTAAGCCAAAAGAATCCCAAAAGATTGAACTTAAACCAAGAGTTAAAGAAATGGACATGCTTCTCTGCAATAACCAAAGACCTGAGCATGTCACTATGGGGGTCCTTGGCAATATATTATATTTATAGTAAGAGTTGCTGCCTGTTCATTATACCAACCGATTAAAGACAGGACTTTTTAAATTTATGATATTTTTGTCCTCAAGTGTATTTTTTCTCTGATTTAACAAAATATTTCTAAGTATTTTGCATTAGTGCTCCAAACTCACAAGATACTAATGAATTAAAAAGCTGAAAAATTCTTATTTGAATTAAAATTAATCTTAAGGGAAAATAAGACATAATGATAGCTACTATGCATAAATACATACTTATGGGCATAAATATGGCATTTTTATATCTAGAAGTAAGTGAGAATTTGGTATTTTACCTTCCCCTAATGCTCTCCACACTACGTGGTTAACTGAGAATAGTAATTTAAATGGTGGAAGTTGAAAATTCATGGGTTTTCTACATGTTTGTTTGTCATTATGAAGTTATAGTAGTGTATCGATATTGCTTATTACACTCAAATAAGGAATATCGAATGAAGATTTGGTGCCCTCGGTTAGGTTTGAGAAAACCAGGAACCTTTGGAAAAAGACATGATGGAACTTGAGAAATTGAGGTGATGATCACTTGGGAAACAGTAGAAAGTTAGGAGGAAAGTGGTGGGAAGAGCAGAATTTATAGGACCCGACAGTGAATTAATACAGCTAGAGATGCACAAAAAAGAAAATTTTATCTGGTCAGTGATATACTGTCCTCTTAAAACTCTTAAGAGAATTCACCACTAGAACAATTACATATGTATATATTTGTGTGAATTGTACTGCTCATATATGGCTTATCATAATTCAGTCTGGTGTTCTAATGAGTTATATCTCATCTCTCCAACTAGATTTTAAACTCCCAGAGGGTACCGGCCACATTTTATCTTTCTTTGGAATCTCCACGGTTCATTGCACAGTGCCAGCCATATAAACAATATGCAAAAAATGGACTCACTTACATTAGAAAAAAACTTTTTTTAGTGCTTAACTCAGAGATACATATGAATTCTAGAGTCACATTTTTGAATCTGAGCCAAATAAAGATACTGCCACTTTGGTTAACCATTGTTAAAATGTTTACTTTCCTTGTCCTGTATTATTATATCTCTCAGGATTCTTTTGTTCATCCAGCTAATGAAATGAGGATTGGGGAACTTCACCCTTCATTAGCTGAGACCCCTCTGTACCCACCCAAACTTGTTCTGCTAGGGAAGGACAAAAAAGGTAACATTGTGAGCCCAATGTGGAAAATATGCTACAAATGCATGTGCATGATGAATCAGCAGTTGTAAATTATGATACACTGTTGTCTATACAAATATTTTACAAATTTGCATCTCTAACCTTAATCGGTATGGTTTCCATTTTTCATACTTGCTTTTCTGTGTAACTGCCAGTGTCAAAGCATTATAACATTTTCCCCTTTAAATTTCAGAATCAACTGATGAGTCTGAAGTTGACAAAACTCACTGTCTGAATAACAGTGTTTCCTCAGGCACTTACTCAGACTACTCGCCTTCCCAGGCTTCCTCAGGATCCTCTAACACCCGGGTTAAAGTGGGGTCCTTGCAGACAACAGCTAAAGATGCAGTACATAATTCTTTGTGGGGTAACAGGTGTGTTTGGAATTCCCTCCTTTTGTTCCCCAATGTTTATTTTCAGCAACTTTTTAAAAAATGGAATCTTCTTAATTTTGGAATTGTGTTCAGCACACAAGTGGCCTAGAAGACAGAAGGGGCAGGTAAGCAAATGTTCGCCTCGGATTGCCAAGAACAGATGAATCCACCTTACAGGGCAAGGCCATTAGTTAAGGAAAACATGATAGGAGGTAACAGGATGGGATGGTAGAACAAAACGTTTAAAAAATTTAAAAATTGTGTTTGCTCACTGATACTTATTGATGAGATATGGATGTTTTACCATGCAAAATGGCGTTATGGATTAAAATAAAATGCCAGTAAAGCATTTATGTGCCTGATACAGAGTAAGTGTTCAATAAATTTTCATTGCTATCATCATCATCATAATTTTATCACCACCTGGAAAAGTTAGGATGTATTTTAAAGCACTTAATCTTTCCAAAATGCCTCCTCCTCTATATCAGTCTAATTTTACAGATGAAAAAACAAAAACCACACACGGAGCACAATAAAGTGACTCAATAAGGCAGTATTTTCCCAGTTCTAATTTCATTTTATAACTTGTTGCTGTGTTTTACACTACAAATAGCAAATTAAAATTGTCATATGATATAGGGAGTCAATAACTTTTACTCATATTTTACTGATAATATTGCCACTGTTGGCAGTGTCTTCTTTAGTAATTCATGAGTAACTTTTCCTATTCATTGATACTCATAATAAAAAATCTTAACTCTTTCAGTTTGTAAATTCATTATTTGCATTATTTGAGTATTTGCTAGAAATAACATGGTCAATGGTATAAACATGCCAGTGATCTAAAGTCGTAATATAACTTACATTCTACAAAAAGATATCTAAATACACTCCTTATACAATAGCATTTAGTGTCTTCAAAACCTACCCTCAAATAAAAGTTATCTGAAGACAATTTAACTTCAATAGATACAGCAAGCATTTGTAAGAAAGGTACTCTCCGCCAATAGTTTGAAATGTACCAAATCAGAATCTCCAGGAATGGGTACCAGGAATTATATGATTCTAATTATCAGTCAGGTTTCAGGACCATTACTTAAGAACTACATATTTCCTTCATTCATTCCTTCAACGGTTATGTATTTAATACCTACTGTCGAGACCATATACAATACATGTAATAATAAGTAAATTATATAGTATATTACAAGGTGATTATTTCTAGGAAAAAATAAAAGTTAAAGCAGGGTAAAGGGATGGATTTTTTTTAATATAAAATTATACTATCTTAATCATAAGACAAGTGAGGATTATTGATCAGTTAAACAAAGGATGATGGCTTTCTTTCCTACTGGTTCTCTTTCTACCAAAGACCCAACTCTACGTCCTTTTCAATTTCTTCTTCCCATTGTGTTCACAGGATTGCACCATCTTTCCCACAACCTCTCGATGCAAAGCCATTACTCAGCCAGCGAGAGGCTGTTCCCCCAGGGAATATACCACAGCGTCCTGACCGGCTGCCAATGAGTGATGCTTTCAATGACAACTGGACTGATGGCTCACATTATGACAACACAGGGTTTGTTGCTGAGGAAACCACCGCTGAGAATGCCAACAGTAATCCTCTCTTAAGTTCGAAATCTAGAAGCACATCTTCGCATGGACGCAGGCCTTTGATCAGGCAAGATAGGATTGTTGGTGTTCCCCTGGAACTTGAGCAGTCTACACACAGACACACACCAGAAACAGAAGTGCCTCCTTCCAATCCTTGGCAGAATTGGACCAGAACCCCTAGTCCGTTTGAAGACAGGACCGCTTTTCCTTCCAAATTAGAGACAACCCCCACTACTAGCCCATTACCTGAGAGGAAAGAACATATAAAGGAATCTACTGAAATACCTAGTCCTTTTTCTCCAGGCGTACCATGGGAGTATCATGATTCCAATCCCAACAGGAGTCTTAGTAATGTCTTTTCTCAAATCCACTGCCGCCCGGAATCTTCTAAAGGTGTTATTTCAATTAGCAAAAGCACAGAGAGGCTTTCTCCCCTAATGAAAGATATCAAGTCCAATAAATTCAAAAAGTCACAGAGTATCGATGAGATTGACATTGGTACATACAAAGTGTATAACATACCATTAGAAAACTATGCTACTGCGAGTGATCACTTAGGAAGCCACGAACGACCAGATAAGATGCTGGGACCAGAGCATGGTATGTCCAGTATGTCTCGAAGCCAGTCAGTCCCGATGCTGGATGATGAGATGCTCACCTACGGAAGTAGTAAAGGGCCACAACAACAAAAAGCTTCTATGACAAAAAAAGTCTATCAATTTGACCAAAGCTTCAATCCTCAAGGATCAGTGGAAGTGAAAGCCGAAAAGAGGATACCACCCCCTTTTCAACACAATCCTGAGTACGTGCAACAGGCCAGCAAAAACATCGCCAAGGATTTGATTAGTCCTAGAGCTTACAGAGGATACCCACCGATGGAGCAGATATTTTCATTTTCTCAGCCATCTGTGAACGAGGATGCTGTGGTGAATGCCCAGTTCGCAAGCCAAGGGGCCAGGGCAGGCTTCCTGAGAAGGGCCGACTCCCTGGTGAGCGCCACAGAAATGGCCATGTTTAGAAGGGTCAATGAGCCTCACGAGCTGCCCCCAACTGATAGGTACGGCAGACCTCCATATAGGGGAGGGCTGGATCGCCAAAGCAGCGTTACAGTGACTGAGTCCCAGTTCCTGAAAAGGAATGGCAGGTATGAAGATGAACACCCTTCATATCAAGAAGTGAAAGCTCAGGCGGGAAGTTTTCCAGTTAAAAACCTTACCCAGAGGAGGCCATTGTCTGCAAGAAGCTACAGTACAGAGAGTTACGGTGCCTCCCAAACCAGGCCAGTTTCAGCTAGGCCTACTATGGCAGCTCTTTTGGAAAAAATACCATCTGACTATAACTTGGGTAACTATGTTGACAAGCCATCAGATAACAGTGATTTAAAGACGAGGCCTACTGTGAAGGGAGAGGAGAGCTGTGGTAAAATGCCTGCAGACTGGAGACAACAGCTGCTTAGACATATAGAAGCTAGACGGTTAGACAGGGTATGTCTGGCATTTCTCTGTAAGAATATCCCTCCTGCCTTTAGTATTACTTTATTGGCATTTTTAAGCACATGTAGTGAAGCATGAACTACGTGAATGAATTAGATGATCAGTATTTATATTGTGGGGGAAATGGATCATAATAGTCTTTCATGGCTCTGACTAAATGCTCTCTGAGAGTTCATAACCTGCAGGGGCGTTATTCATCAAATCTAACCTAAATATTGTTAGTAAGAAAGAATTTGCCTCCATTAGAGGGGATGGTGCTTCAACTGCTTTCTAGCCATTAAGGCAAAATGCCTCTCCTAGGACACAAAACTGTTCTCTAGTGACCTAAAGAGTATGATTTTTATTGAACCTATAAAAAGGGAATATTTCCCCCATTTCTGAATGGACTCACTTATATTAAAGTCAGGCCTAATTTGTTTATAAAATTTGCACATAGTTACTGCTATGGGACTGCTAGTTATTATATCTAATGAGCAATAATCTTCCCAGTAAGAAACAGAAAAATAAGCAGGGATTAAATGCTCTCCTACACATTATTTAATAAAAACCCTGCCATTTAGAATGTTGGTTTTTATACAGAAAGAACTATTTAAATTCAAATTATACTACAGACAACAAAAATATATGATGTCTTTATGAAGACAACAAACATACAAATAAGTGTATATATTGCATCAAAAAAGAAAATTAATTCTAATTCAGTTAAAAATTGAGTCGCAATAGGCCAGGCACGATGGTGGTGGTGGCTCATGCCTGCAATCCCAACACTTTGGGAGGCTGAGGCGGGCAGATCACAAGGTCAGGAGTTCAAGACCACCCTGTCCAACATGGTGAAACCCTGTATCTACTAAAAGTACAAAAAAATTAGCCAGGTGTGGTGGCACATTCCCATATTCCCAGCTACTCAGGAGGCTGAGACAGGAGAATTACTCGAACCCAGGAGGCGGAGATTGCAGTGAGCCAAGATTGTGCCACTGCACTCCAGTCTAGGTGACAGAGAGAGGCTCCATCTCAGAAAAATAAAAATAAAAATAAAAAGTAAGTCACAAAAAAGCATGTAATATACCGGGATTGGGGACAGTAAAAAAAAAAAAATCATATGAAGCCTGAAATTACATTTTGTTGCTTGTTCAAATCTGAGAGAAACCTGGTATTTCATTTTCTAGAACTATTGTTAATTGGCCATTGCCATTCAGTGTACTTTGTGGCTTTAGTGTAGAGGGCTTAATGTGCTCTGCATTGACATTAGAATCTTAAAAATCCTTTTTGTGAAAATGGGGCTTTTTGTTCTCATTTTCTAGAGTTGAATGTTCAGTGTAAATTGGGGATCTGGGTAATAATATACTATTGCAATGTTTCACTCAATAGTTTTATTATTTTATTTGGTGTCCTGCTAAAAGCACAGGTCACTGCATTTATTATGTATTTCTTTAATACTGAATTTTATGTTTCCAGGTTTACTCTTTTCAAATAATTATATTGCTTGTAGGTCGTGTCTACATGACAAGAAAACAATTTTTTTCAGGGAAAGAGTTAACTAATAAATGTGGGTGTGGGTGTCTCAATGTGGAAATTGGTTCTGCCTTGCAAAATATTTCATCAGAATGTCTGTTTCAAATAGGTTTGCTCAGTCCCATTGAAGGGAGCCTCATCAAAGCCTCATGACTGGCTGTCAGTGGGAGACACCTGGTCAGTTGTCACCATGCCTTACCTCAAGTATACCCTCCATGTAGACAGATAACTTGGAGGGCGAAAATATTTGGGGCCAAATAATACAGTACAGTTTGGGAACTCTGGCCTCGTGTAGACACGACCATACGTAACAGGGTAAGATGAACTAGTCAAGAAAGGTTATAAGAAGCTTTTTGGAGCATATGTACAATGACTAGCAATTTGAGGCAACAGACGAATGAGTGAAAACAAAGAATGAAAAAGAAAAGATAAAATTCTAAGCATTTGGTACCATCACTTAGTTACAGGTGTCCAGACCAATGGTTTCTCTCCTTTGATCCCAGCTACTGAAACGTAGGTGACTCTTCTAGATGAAGCAAGAATTTTAAGCAGGAACATAGGGTTAGGGGAGAGAGATTTCAATCAGCAAAAGTTTGGAGGCCCTGCATATCCCAGATAACAAAAAGTGAACTCGTGTATTTTTTCATTTCTATGACGACACTTCCTTTCTTAGTTGGTCTTCATATAACCTCTGTTTGTGTACAGTTCCCTAGGTGTCTTTTATTTTTCAAAGCAATTTCAATGTACATTCAATAGCTTCTCACTTAATTCCAGCAAATTAAATTACCTTAGAGTATTGCTTTGAGCTCTCAGATCCTAGAAGCTCTTTCTTTGTTTTCTCCAAGTCACATTTCTTTCCGTCTTTCAGCTGAGTTAACTGAGCTATTCAGGCTATATCTTTCATAAAACTTCCCAGCTACTCAACAAGACGAATTCAGAGCACTGAAGCACAGACATTATGTAAAACTAGTTTTGACATGGCTGTGCCACTTAACATTCTGTCCAAAGGCAGACTGCACCATGGAAATAATGTGCTTCTTTCCAGTGAAATTTAATTGAGTCATTTGAACCCTGAAAATCAAATAGTTACACTGGAAATTACAAGATCTCTGTCCATTCCACATAAAAGCCAATTGCCTAGAGACTTGGACATTGGATTAGCTTAACAGTTCAACATAATGTTGATGAGAAATCTAAGTGCTGACCTTAAAGAAGCAGCTCCAATAACTACCCTAGATAAAAGATGCTTGTTTCGTCTTTTAGTTTAACTGTAAGGCCTATGCTTTCACTGCAGAGCCACCCTGTGACAGGTGAAACATGAACCCATATGTCTGAGACTGCTTCTGTTCTATAGGAGCTTAGAGAACACCAGACTGGAGGAATTTTAAACCTCAAGGAATTTTCCAAGTGCTAGATTGAGATGTTCAGTGTCTTTTTCAGTTTTGGCATGGTGACAATGGAAAATCTCTGTATGAAATAACGATGAATCCATAACAAATATGATTGGAAGACAAGTACACCATCAGAAGTATAATAATCTTTGATGCTAAATATCATTACTTTTACAGTAATTCCCTCAGAATAGAATAGCTGCCTGCTCTTAATGTTCAGTAGTATTTGGTTTAACAAAAGTGTACTAAGTTAACTTCTGTGATTTTTTTTTCCAAATGAGAGAATTACTTAAAGGGGCCAAATGTTGTCAATGATTACGTTTCCATTGTAGATTCAAAGAGGAGATTGTACTGGTGGAAACAATTTGATGACAGAGTATCTAAAATTTTACATTTAATTTTTAAACAAAGTTTTATAGGAAAAAATTATCAGTCACTTAAATGCAAATACCACCAAAGTGTTCTATAGGTATTTGGACATATAAGATAAATAGCATTAATAAATCAATAAATTATAATTGCTTTAATATTGCTATGAAATTTCTTTAGTCTAAAATATAATTTTTAAGAAACAAAAAATAGAATATTTGGATCCACATAAAATGTATTTTATTGGTTTAACTGATTTAACAAGTAAATTCAGTCTAGCCTATGGTCAGCTCAAATGCCATTTTGACCAGCTGTTTTTCTGAGTGGCTGTAATTAAGCCTACAGACTGAGCAATAAAGGAGACTGATTTTGGCTTTAACATTGCAATGCCTTACCTTAAGGCAGAATTAGAAACTAATATTTGTCTTCCATATGTGATGATCTCACAATGTGAAAGAGACCAGAGATCTGCAGCTGGTAAAATTTAAGATTTCACTTTTGAAATTTTTAAATGAATAGACTACCACAGATGAATAATACTTGTCCAAAGCCACCACTATCATGATATGTATGAAATAGAATTTATGACGTTGAGTTAGCAGCAGATGTAAAACAGAATGTATCTTCTTTGCTTTTTGTCTTTTCTGTAGTTTTGGATGGTACTCATTATGTGCATAACTAACACTGTTTACTGTATGCTTCTGTCTGATCAAGTGCATGTTTTTTAAAAAAAGTTACTGTTTGCCTGCTTAAAGTTAAGTGTTATAAATTTAAACATGTTCATGTAATTTATCAGTTTGTTAAGCATGTGTTCACACCCTGTCACATGATTATTTCCTCTACTCAGAATGCTGCTTACAAACACAATACAGTTAACCTTGGCATGCTGCCCTATGGAGGTATTTCAGCAATGCATGCAGGCAGAAGCATGACTTTAAACTTGCAGACTAAGTCTAAATTTGATCATCAAGAACTACCTCTTCATAAAGTAAGTATGGACTGCCCTACATGTGTCAGCATACCAAAGCAAATTAATGTTGTTTGTTCACTTAATGTGTTTAGGCTGTACATACAACCCTGCTTCCTGTAGGTTCCTATGAGTCCAAAAAGCACAAGGGCAAATAATGTAGAGCCTGAATTCTTAACCACTAAATGAATATTTGTAGCTGGACTGATTATCAGGTTCCTGCTTTTTGCATTGAGCTTTGCTTTTTGGATTGAGCAGGTACATGGCTTTTTGTGTTGCTTCAAGCTTCATTTTTCTTGTCATTCATTTCCTTTTTTCCTCCTTTGTTTTTCTTTATTTTGTGTTTATATATGTTTTTTACCTTTTTGGAGATAGCTCTGTCATCTCCTGGTGATGCATTCTGAGAAGAGAGGACAAAATTATTACTGGGTTTCAATAAAATCTTTTGGAAAAGACATAGAATCCTAAATTAGGAAGAGAATTAAGTAACTGGTACTTATAAATTCTTCTTGAGCCCTTTTTTTTGCGAGGAAATATAACAGAAGTAAAATATGAGAAAAAGGTTTGCGACTTAGGAAACTAGGTTAATGGAAAAGTAGCAAGTTTGCATGGTATTCGATGAAAATGTAGGCACGTTAAAAGGGAATATTCTGAAAGAGGAAACAATTCCATTGTTAAAGGAACATTTCTGTTTGTTTATTTCAGGCAAAACTGAGAATACATTTAAATTGATTAATGCCTTCTGCCTTAGTTACATTTTAGTTGAAACCAGTGAGTCATTTTCACAATATGCCATTGTGCCTATATATTTATATAGTCATTGGCCTGGTAAGTTTTTATGAAAAAAGCAATGCAAAGTAGGGATAACAGAATGACAGTAACTTCTAAACACTTCTTCTCTCTTAACAAAATGAATGAACATACAACTAACCCCATCAAAAGGAGGGTCATAAGACCTCAAATTCCTGTTTTATTGTTAATCTAGTTTTTGAATAACATTCCCAAACTGTAGATAGTTTGGTTCATACTGTGAGTAGAATAACAAAATCAAGAAGACCTTTATATCCACAGCTTTTTCATCACTCACCATAACTTTTTTTAAAAAAGCACTAACTGAAAACTTCTGAATGTTGTTTTTGCTGTACTCGGTCTAAGCTGCAGGCCCAGTGGAGTGCTGGTAACTTTCTCTCCAAGGACAAAGACAAAGCCTTGATTTGTGGCATCTGCCAATGGCAGCAATATAAATACTCTCCCTATGGCTAATTTCAAGGTATCAACTTAATGTCACTGAACTTAGAATTGGGAAGACTCAAGTGCAGTTGACTCCCATGAGCCAGTACAAATTGGCTCCAACACACCATCAGCATGACTATTTTTACTTGAGTTTCTACTATAATGGAACCTGTTCTTCATGTCTTCTCAGATGCCCAAGGCTCTCATCCTCTTCCCTAATGAAACCAGTTTTGAAAAAGACCTTGAACTTAACTGAATTAAGGAATAGATGAGATATCACAACTTTAAATAGGCACCTTTCTTATAGGGTTTGCCAATTAAATAGAAATTAAACCTTGTATTAATCTGCTTTCACACTGCTAATAAAGATATTTCCGAGACTCAGTAATTTATAAGGGAAAGAGGTTTAATTGACTCACAGTTCCACATGGCTGGGGATGCCTCACGATCATGGTGGAAGGCAGAGGAGGAGCAAAGTCACATCTTACATGGCAGCAAGCAAGAGAGCTTGTGGAGGGAAACTCCCATTTATAGCTTATAAAACCATCTCATGAGACTTATTCACTATTAAGAGAACAGTATGGGGAAATCTGCCCCCATGATTCAGTTATCTCCACTTGGACCCACCAGGTGGAGATAATGTGGATTGTTACACATGTGCATTATTGACACATGATTATTACAATTCAAGGTAATATTTGGGTAGGAATACAACCCACCATATTACACCTTTAAACTAAAAAATTGGAATTTCAAAATTCAGTGAACAGATTAAAGAGATCTTAGCATAAAGGAAACTATTGCTTGAACCCTCCTGAAATTATATCACACGAAGATGCTCCAATTTTGCTTAATTTGTGGCCATATTTACATATCAATCTATATTATAATATAGATATATACAGTATCTAAAAAATGGCAATACACTTGAAACAGTGTTTCCTAACATCTAAATTATTCTCCAGATATAAATTAGGTATCACTCTATTAGTATATTAATTTTCTGATGTCATTTGGGGTACCCTAGAGAATGGACCTACTTTGAGCTCTAAGAAGAAATAATGCAGAGTTATAGCTGAGGACATTCATCCAACCTCAGTTGAGCACAGAGATGACCAAAACGAATTCTCTTTGGAAGGTACATTAATTGCAAGTCAAGAATAATTCAAATATTGAAAGACTCTACCTCAAAATAAATTGTCATCAATATTTTATTATCTGCACCAAAAAAAAGAAGAAAAATAGAGAAGGCAAGGGAGGAAAAAGATACACAGGCAGGGCAAGTACTGCATTACCCTAAAAGATTTATGATCCAAAACTTACCAGTGTAAGGCCCATAAACTTTAAGCATTTAGGCATCTGGGACAGCGTTCCCGCCCCATCACCAATGCAGGAACATTATCAGGCACTGGATAGTTAATCAGCTGCAATAATAGCTCTGGGCTCTGCTTCCTCCTACAAATTCCAGTCTAAGCCTCTGTCCCTTCACTTTTGTGCCTAGATATGCCTCTTGTACAGAGCTTTCATTTGAATATCTGTTAAGCTTTTCTGCAACACTCTAGTCAGCTTCTCTTTAAAATGCAGTCTCTCCAATTATTCCTCCTGGACTCCACTGACCATTGCTAACAAGTCCCATAACTGAGGTTCAGTTTCCCTGAACCCTTCTCCCCAGGAGTGGAGATAGGCAAAGATTATTTAACTTTGATTTAGAAATGCATGAACATCTATTATAACATGTTTGTCTTTCTACTTAAGATAATAAAAATCACTATCTCAGGTCCTTAAGACTACTTTGCAGCCCCTGTATACTCATTAGCTATGAGAATTGCACTAAAATACAGGGTAAGACCAATTTATGAACACAATTTTCAGTAAATAAAATTGACAAAACTGTTTCTTCTCCTGTGGAAATTCTGGAGCTGTCTCTTATTCATAAAATTCCTGAATGATAATACTTGCTATCTCTAGTTCGATGCTGTGGCAAATGATTCTGGGGTGTCCTAGAAAGAATGAATGAAGTTTCCTACGGAATCTAAATTAATGTTTTCACCTGTTAAAAGTTAAGCACTGGAAATGGAGTTGTAGTATCCATTTGTGCAGGTGCTGCTCTCAGAAGGAAACATGTAGGGGCTGAAATCCAGATCCTATCTCCATCCTCACTGTTTGCCAAGGCTTGCCTCTTGCGACTAGGAGAAAGAAGAAACATTTTCTTATTTTCTGCCCTGGACCAAGGCTGCCTTTAAACAAATTTGTAATAAACTAATTAAAGGATATCATTACTTGTGAATGAAGCTTGAAGGACTCTGCACATGAAAAACTATTTACATAGTGAATATTTATGTGAACAAAAAGGGAACACTATCCAAGGTTTTGCAATGTATTTTACATATTTTTAATTTTATCATATTTATTACATGTCAGATCAAGTATGGTACATTTTTCATGGATTAAAAGCTAAATATAGGCTTCCTATACTATAAAGAGTAAATTACATCTCCTACTATAATTTTGTAGAACTCTTTAAGATAGTAAGAAAATGTCAACAAATATAACTAAATTAGTTTAATAAATTTAATTTCCTTAATATATTCATTTATAGAGGCTTATGCTAATTTCCAAGACAATTTATTAATTTATTTATTAATTTCCCAGAACATTTAGAACATATAAATCTTTTATTATAGAATTATTAGTATTTTCTATTTATTTATTTGTTCAGTCATCCATTTATTCATTTATCATTCATTTACTGCCTTTCCAAAAAGCATTTAAGGCAACTTTTTATGATGTTATTAATGGTTCCATGTGCTTCTTTGGATGTGTTTTATTAAGCTTAGCTATTGTCTTGAAATTTTATGTTATCATAGAGAAATACAAATTGTAAAATGTCAATTCAAACTACCATTTTTATTATCAAAATTAATGGTAGAATGGATAGATATTTCCACTGGGAGAAAAATAAAGACAAGGATTTATTGAGAATCTACTATGTACCTGGTGCTATGAGGTACTTTAAATATATTTTGTCTTGCAACTCATAAAACCCTCAAAGGACATATTTATGTCCATTGTATAGATAAAGAAACTGAGGCTCATGTGTCACACAAAAGAATTCACCTGTATTTTCACTGTTTCACTGTTGTAACTCCTGCACTCAGCATAGTAGTAGGTAGAATTTAAATCTGCTTCTGCCTAATAACCACACACATACTCTTTCTACTCTCTGATTATGCCTTCTCAAATGTTTGTAAAACCTAACATTTTCATAGAACATGACTCAGGTTGAAAACCTCTTTCATATGCATTATTACCTCACATTGTCTTCAAAATAAACTAGAGAAGTAGGTACTATAGGATGGAGAAATGAATGCACAGATAAAATGTATTAACTAATCCAAAACATATCATGACCCCAATCATGTACTGTATGCTGTAGGTTTCTTAGCTGAGCTTAATGAATGTTAGTAATTACCTTGTTCTTTTTCAGATCCACTTGTATTTCCTGAGCACTCAGTATCACCAAGAATTATGTTTGGTAACAGTGAAAGGCTAAAGATTATGGACCCAAGAAAATAACTCATTAATCATCCAGGCTACTGCAGCCCTAGACACAAGCAGGGCTGGGGAGGAAATCATTGCCCTTTCCTAACTCCATGTCTGCAAGTGGCCGGCTGCCAATATGAATAGTGCGGTCTCTTCTATAATGGAGAAATTGATAACTTTCTCTTGTTCTTTTTTTAATTCCTACCACCATAACAGTATGCCATAGCATCCACTACTTATTAGCTTATTCAATTAGGCATTAATATAAATTAATTATAATTTCAGGTGAAGAAAAGCTAAAATAGTAGAAATAAATGTATTAAATTACCTTGTCTTAGAATTTTACCTAGAAGAAATTGGTCTCACTATCTGTTTTGTTAAAGTTGATTAAAATTAGTTGATATTCATCCTACCAGGTTTTGAGTTAGAGAAATTTAGATAGCAATATTTGCACCTAAACTATTTTTAAATGTCTAATGTCCTTTCTTTCTGCATATATGCAGATGACTCAGTATCAGATAGTACCAACATTTGTTATGCATTTATTCACCCTAGTGCCAAGGGTTACTTATTTATTGCCACTTTTTTCTGCTGAAAGCAAAGTAAGATTTATGCTGCACCTCGGGGCAACTCATAATTTCTATTGATTCTGCTGCATTTGTTATTGGCTACCTATCCCTCAAGAAAGATTCATTTACCTTTCTAATTATGAAAAAGGCTTTCAGCTTATAAATCCAAAAAAATTCTCATAGACAGCGACTAAATTTACCAAAATAATAAGTTGATACTCGTGGAATTTCATTATAATGGAATTCCGGTTTAAAAATCACTTGGGCATTATATTATCACCTTCAGATTGAAGCCTATAAAATCATAATCATTTGGATCTAAGCTTGGCGTATTTTTACCTTTGTAATACCTATTTTTTCCAAAAGATATGATGAAAATGAATAATATAGAAATAATTTCATGGGAAATACTTTGGGGAAGATTGTCTTTAACAATTTTTACTGCAGTTTTTTTAAATCTGTGGTAATGTCCTTTATGAACCAAGTGCCAATTACTTAGCAAAAGAGATCCTTATATTCTTAAGGGATATGTCCTCAGATCTTTGCAAATTGCCAAATCCTAATACCACTCTCATATAATTGTAATAACAAGGGTAATTTCACAAGCATACTGTACACTCATCAATTAGCAAAGCTGCTATACCCCCTAACCTTATTTAATTCATTTATGTGACTACTGTGCACACACGTTTATACACATATATATACATATGAACACACATGCATGCACATACTCATACAAATATGCAGACATATACAGATATAGAGAAAGAGGCATATATATTCATGCACATTTATGTCTCAGCAAAATTAGAAATTACTTGATCAAGTAGACACTTGCGATCATTCACAGCAGTCAAAATTACAAATGGTAAATCCAAAACTGCCCACACTCATCTTTGGGCATAACATCTGTTCCACAAGACGTCTACTCAGCATTATTGCATGTCTTATCAAATATAATTTCTGATTTTTCACTAAATCACACCAGACATTTTCTGTATTATTTTGAAACCGGCAGAATTTAGAAGCTAAGGAAATAGTGTATCATGATGATTTTCCATGTTATTGTCTTTAATTAGTTATATATGATGAGGAAAATAAAACTCATTCTTACTCCTTAAAGTATCCAAAGAAAATATCAAGGATGTGATACAAAAATAATTGAATTAATAGCTAAACATCAGTTCAGTTATTTTATCTGGAAGAGTAAATTTCAGCACTGATAGCTTCAGTTTTGTAACATTTTTCTGTAGCTCCTTTTAGCCCTTAATAGAATTTTAGCTGCTAAGCTACTCAGTTTATACACAATAGCTATACTTCTTTGGGAAATAATGTACACATACTGCATAATTCTGTTTTTGGTCCATACCGCCATCAACAACAACAAATGTCAATAAATTGTTTTTATGGTCTTTCTATTTCCACAAACTTAATTCATCCATAAGTTGTCTCATGTAAGAAAAACAAAAAGGCTAGAGACTTCTTAAAAGGAAATTGCTTTCAAGAAGTTCTTTCAATTTTGCTACCTAGTGAAAGTATCTTTTTAATGTGTCTGCATGTTTATGTTCTTTTTGGCCCCTGTGATAGAGACTTGGTGTGATTGTTAATTTTAATTTTAAAAATAAAGAGATTAATTTATAAGCTAATGAAGTACCTACACCATTATATTAGGATTTTGACCAAAAGGATTTTGCATTTTTTCAATACCAAAAAGAATAGTGACTAGGACCATGTCTGAACAGCCAAAGCAAGTATAGTGGAGGAAATACAGATAGATATGCGGAGGATAGGAAGAGAAACTTATGTTCAATTCTGGCCACTTCTTAAAAATCTGCATTGCACAGACCTAGCCAAATGAACATATTAATTATCCTACTTCACTAGCAAAGAAACTAAGTCAGAAAAGACAAATACAAAAAATTCAAAAAGAAAACACTGGCCAGTAATAATTAACCTGCAGTTATGTTTTAACTCTTAATTTTTATTTACTATATTTTAATATCTAGAAAAAATTGTGTATAGGCATGTGCAAACATATTAATCTGAACAAGGTAAAGACCAGAAAAGCAATGCTGGAAAACAGACAGTCATTGAATAGTTACCTGCTTAATTTGACGTAACACATATTTTAAACATGTTGTCTAGATTGAATTTTTCAAATAAACACACATCAATTCATTCCTAACTCAGAAACTTAAAGTCAGTACCTTTTTTCTCTTTTTTTCATACTTTTTGATATGAAAAAAAATCACATAGCCAAAGAACAAGAAGAAAATTGAGTTAATTTTCATTATATCCATTAGATTCTAGGAAGACCTCATCTAGTGTCATCATAAATCCTATTTTGGAATTTTTCCAAGCAATGCTTTAAAAAAAAAAATGCTTGTAGTCAGAATGGAGATAAGGTGGTTCTATAATTGTTTTCTAGAGGAGAGCAAACTAAGACCTCTTAATATAACAAGATGAAACTTAGCAAACAGCCCATTTTTAACATATGTTGAGAATAGCCCAGTTCTCTCCCTTTCTAAGGTAGGAGGTCAATTCCTTACACAAAGTACACCTGCACACTCTCTAGCTGGGCTTTATCAGTAGGGATCCTTTAGAGCATGTGCAGAAAATGGCATAGGAAACACTGGAGTATAATAGCTCAACCATAGAAGAACTCCCCCTGGAAACCAAGCAGTACTTGTATATCCTACACACTAGGAAAGGAAGGAGCCTTTGTGAAAATATATGTCAATATACCATCTACATCCCTCCACTGGAGGCTTTATGATGGTATGTGATTACTTGCGACTACTCAGGTTAGAATATGAAATCACCCAAAATATCTAATACTAGAATAATAAAGACATCCAGGTATTAGTATTTGTTAAAAATAATAAGAAAGCAAAAAAAAAATATTTATGAAGTGTTTGAACTTTAGCATATAAGTGATTTATGTAAATAAATGAAATTGGTAATCAAAACAGTCATGATTTACTTACACTATGATTCTAATGGCATATTTTTAATAGCATATTTTTATATTGCTTTAATATTTCTTTCAAAGCTGTTGATAATGCCATAGTACCATAAATTTTGCATTATGCCAATGTTAGCACTATTTTGGTTTAGTGCAACTCATATTCTCCTGGAATCAATATAACCTCATAAAATTTATTTTAGGTTATGACTTGGAATATTAGAAGTTACAGTCTATGTATTACATGGTTTCAATTTCTATTCTAAATGGTGAGATTATACTAAAATTGAGCAAGTTTTGAGTGCTGTGGCTTTTAACAATTGGTTAATTTTATTCTGATTATTTTTATTCAGGTACTGTAAATAATCTAAATTTTTCTTTAAAATTCAGTAAACAACTCTAAGATGGTTATTTTAACTGCATTTTTCATTGCTTCCAAAAAGCTTTCAATTTACAGTTCTTACCCAGTAAAAAGTATATGATATTTCCAGTTCAGGATGTATGTTTTTCTGCAATGAAACAAAATTAATTTTACCATGATCATTAGGGACTCTTTTCAGAAAACTATGGTAAACTTCTACTACATCACTAAAGAATGCCATACCATTTTTGCAATAGACCCCGTCCCAGCAAAGCAACATTTTAGACAATGGACAAGAAGATGTATCTCCTAGTGGCCAATGGAATCCTTATCCACTTGGGAGGCGGGATGTACCTCCGGACACCATTACTAAAAAGGTAACCAATTTTTAATTAATGAGACAAACCATGAAACTTGCACAATCTACTGTAATATGTAATTGACATTTTGTGTCTTACCATCGTTTCTAAGTTTGTCATAACTTTAAGGTAAATATTATCCTACTACATGAGTTTGGCTAACTGTTAAGTATGTTGAAAAGAATGGAAAATGAATGCTGCCATCTGTTCAAAGTTGGTAATGAATGTTTATAAGCAACATCCTGCCACCTCTCTACAGATTTTTTTTTTAGATGGAGTCTCACTCTGTCACCCAAGCTGGAGTGCAGTGGTGCAATCTCAGTTCACTGTAAGCTCTGCCTCCTGGGTTCAAGCAGTTCCTTCCCTCAGCCTCCCAAGTAGCTGGGATTGCAGGCACCTGCCACCAGGCCTGACTAATTTTTTTATTTTTAGTAGAGACAGAGTTTCACCATCTTTCCCAGGGTGGTCTTGAACTCCTGACCTTGTGATCCACCTGCCTCAGCCTCCCAAAGTGCTGGGATTACAGGTGTGAGCCATCGTGCCAGGCCAGATACTCCTACCTCTTATCACCCACCTTTGAAGTGCAAGTATAGAATGATATGTGGTATACTCCGACTCTCTTGGCTTTAACAGTGTGTTGTAACCAATTTGCATAAAAGAAAATTTGATTCACTATTTCTAAAGTTATGACGATTGATTCAGCAAACATTTAGTAAACAATTATATGTACATTGCCATGTGTGGAGCACTTGCTAGATACTGAGGAAACAAAAATGAAAAGCATACAGTTTTTTACCTCAAAAGCCTTTTTATCTAGTAAGGAGTGCTAAGTGATGAGTAGGTAATTATAATATTGCATAATAGATCACCACAACAGGAGTAAAAAGAAAGCCACAACCTTGGATGAGATACTTGCCACATATATGAGAGAAAAGACAATTTGTATTCTAAAATGTATATTTTTTAAACTCTTACAAATCAGTAATGAAGACAACACAGTTTTTTAAACTGGTAAAACACAAGGGGAAACAGGTGGGTAAGTAAATACTAAAACAAAACTGAACCTTGTTATCAATCAGGGAAATGCCAAAGAGATGCCATTTTGCATTTACTAGACTGACAAAAATTAGCCAGTTGTTTGTAGGTATACGAGCAATGAAAACTCTTTTAGACTTCTTATGGCAATATAAAACACAATCACTTTGATAATACACTTTCCTGCAAAGCTGAACATGCACATTCCCTGCATTCCATCAATTCTCCTCTTAAGGCATGAAACTAGAAAAATTATCATACGTGTCATTCAGGGTACTTGAAATGTTTCCAATGCCAGAAAACTGATAAAAGCCAAATGTTTACCACCAGGAGAGTATGTAAATAAATTCTGTTAATCACACAAAGGAATATTTCACAGCAATGAAAATTAGTAAACTATAATTACAATAATGTGTATTAACTTTAGAAATATAATTTGAATGGAAAAAAGTTTCAGGAGATGGCATACATCTGTAATATATTTGCAAATCCCAAAACAAGCAAAACTCAAAATATACTATTTAGGCATAAGTACATAAGAAACCTATTTTTATAAGTAAGTGGTAAATATAGTATTTAGAATTGTTATCTCTAAAGATAAGGTAGGGGATAGAATCAGGGAGAAAGTGAATATTATTATTGGAACTATTCTCATTTTGAAGTTGAATTGTGGTTCTTTACACTCTACTTTTTATACTCATGTGTGTTCATTTTATAATTGTGCTTTGTAACCTACATATGTATTACATACTTACATTCTTTGTTACCTAAGTAATTTTTCCCTTGATGACTACTTCAGTGCTTTTTAAAATATATTAAATATCAAATTTTATTTTATCCAGAATAACTGGTAATGCCACTGATTTACAGGCATTTATTTTATGCATGTTATTAATTTGACTATTGGATAGTATTCAGCTCTGCAAATACATATAATGTGATGTGGTTAATGCTAAGAAAATGGGATACAGGGCTATGACAGCACCTGGAAAGGACACCTGTTTAGTGAGGAAACTAAAAGAACAGAGTAGTAATGTCAAATAAGGCTAGAGGGATAAGCAGAAGCCAGGTCATGCTGGGCTTTATCCTGTGGGAAATGAGAACAGGAATATAAAGTGTTTTAAACAGGGAAAGGATATGACCAAATTTTTATTTAAAGAGCACTCTGACAGCTTTCCAGAGAATGGAGTAGAAAGAATAGACTTGAAGCAATGGAACTAGTTAAGAAGTTTCTATAGTAATTCAGGTGAAAGTAAATGGAAACAATGGGTGGCGGGAAGAAATGCTGTATTAGTCCATTCTCACATTGTTATAAAGAACTACCTGAGACTGGGTAATTTATCAAGTAAAGAGGTTTAATTGACTCACAGTTCCTCAGGATGTGCAAGAGGCGTAGCTAGGAAGGCCTCAGGAAAGTTACAGTTATGGTGGAAGGCAAAGGGGAAGCAAGCGTGTCTTCGCCTGATAGGAGGACAGAGAGTGAGAAGGGGAAGTGCTACTTACCTTTAAACAACCAGCTCTCATGAGAACTCCATCACAAGAACAGCAAGAGGGAGGTCCACTGCCGTGATTCAAACACCTCCTACCAGGTCCCCCCTTTAACACATGGGGATTACAATTCAACATGACATTTGGGTGGGGACACAGAGCCAAACCATAACAAATGCATAGATCCAATATCATGATAAATGTTAGAGCCAAAACAATCTTGTGATTCGACATAGGGCATAGAGATAGATAAAAGTTCCAAGGTTGATACCCATGCTTCTAATTTGATCAGGTTAGTGGTGATGTTCCATTCACTAAGATGGGAAATACAGAAAGAGTAATAGGTGGAAGTCAAGAAGAGAGAATAGTTTAAGTTTTTACATGTTGATTTGAAGTAGCTTTAAGGCATCCAAGTGGAAATGTTCAGTGGATATTTGGACATATTTATTCTAAGTTCAGTAGAGAAATCTTAGTTGGAGATAACAAATTTAAGAATCATCAGAACATGTAATATTGAGCCATGAGTAAGGCAGACGGATGATACAGAGCCCCATGGAACACCAACATTGAAGAGATGTACAATAACACAGGAAGAACAGGCAGAAAAGATATAATCAAAGATTAGATCAATACAGTGATTTTACTGCAAGCTGTAGAAAATTCAACGGAAACATTGTTGAACTTCAAGAAAGTATTTCATTCAGTAAACATGAGAAGTAGTTGAGATCTGTGCTATGCTTCAAATTTAGTAATTTGTTCTCTCTTATTAAATACTTATAGATTTATTTTTCCATTCCACTCTGCCACCACAATATTGGCTTTATCCTAAAACTGGTTCCTCTCGTAATTATTACATTACTACCAATGGCAACTGTTAATATGAGCTTCCTCTTTCAAATCCAGTGAGAGAGAAGCAGACTTTCCTGTAGCTGTCTCTTATGTGCAAAACCTTTCTTCCCTGAGTCTTTCAACAAGCATCTTACATCTCATTGATCCAGAAATGCTAAAGACTTCCCATCACAGCAAAAGAAATGGAGTTATATAATTGACTTTGATCAGTTGGAGTAGACAGGACTCTTAATTTCTTTCCATTCCCTTTATGTCTAGCCCAACTACTCACTCCATGACAACTGCAAAAATAATATTATCTTTTGAAAATGTCTGCTAAGAAACATGTAAAGGGAAAAATAAGGGAAAGTGACACCTTGGAAATAGTGGGGAAAAAAATGTTTTAAGGAGGAAATGGTTAAATGTCAAATGATGCACAAAAACGTCAAGCCAGATAAGTATAACTGAAGGCTCCAAGGAGGTCATTGGTGATCTCAGCAAAAGCAGTTTGCTTAAATGATGGGGTGGAATCCATAGAAATCTACATTAAAGGGTAAGTAAGGAAACCTATAAAACTCAAGAAAAAGTCTCCTTCTGAGTGAAAAGAATGAATGACAGTGGAATCTAGTAGGAGATATTCTATAAGGAAGATAAAAGGAATATTTAAGATGGCAGACACCTGAACATATTTAAAGACTTACAGAAGAAGCCATTAGTGATGACGAAGTTGGAAATCTCAGACAGAAAAAGGGGAAATCTGCTTCTTTATGAGGAAAGAGGAGAGAATGAATGTGATGGTAGGATGTTGAAGGAATACCCAGCAAAGCCTAGTGGCAAGTTAACAGACCAAATGAAGGAATCATACTCACTTACATAATTGCAAAAGGTCACTATCCTTTTACCTTAAAAGGAAAAGCCTCATTTATTTATTACTCTAAATGGAAGTGATACCTATTTATATTATCCATTCCTACATACATTTTATATGAAATCTATTTTCAAAGTCCATGATATTATATTTGATTATACCATTCATGCAAGTCATAATGATTGTTTTCTTGCCTCCCTACCCACTTTAAGGACCCCATGCAACCCTGTAATTTGTGAACTGGTTAACCTTATTAAAGGCCCAAATAAGTGTTGAATCTATCTGAAAACTGTAAACTTTGTTTTTTTTGTTTTTTTGGTTTTTTTTTTGAGACGGAGTTTCACTCTTGTTACCCAGGCTGTAGTGCAATGGCGCGATCTCGGCTCACCTCAACCTCCGCCTCCTGGGTTCAGGCAATTCTCCTGCCTCAGCCTCCTGAGTAGCTGGGAAACTGTAAACTTTTATACTTCTTGTTAAATAAGAAATAATGTACTAAATGTACTGTGTCTTCTTCCTACTATTATGATAAGCAGGTTCTGATTATCCCATATTATGGCAATTTTGCCTAAAATCTGAGATTTCCGAACCTATAGATATGTCCCACCTATCACCTCTCAGTGTAGAGAGAATAAGGACCACTTCAAATATTCAAATTTAGATTTTCAAGTTAATATTCAGTGAGAATCAACCTAAGAAAAGAAAAATGGTCACGGGAGTATTAGCTTGGACTGTATGATTTACAGAAATAGATGTGATAATTGTATTATTAGTTATTGGGTTTCTATTTGACTCTACAATGACACTTTTAAAAGTTAATATTTTTGCAGTTGTCATGGAGTGAGTAGTTAGCTAGACATAATGGGAATGGAAAGATAGAAAGTGAACTATAAATTGAATGGGGAATCAAAGGCGAATAAGTGGTGAAGAATTCTTAGCCACTCTCCAATTTGAGCTTATTTCTCCAAGCCTCTGTAGATTTTTTAAAAAATCTTATCTCTCTAACTAAGATCAGAAACCACAGGAATGCTGTAGGGATTTGGTGGGAAATTATGGAAAGGCTTTGACTGAACTTGTGGCTCTCAGTTCTGGCTACCATAGATTTTGGCTACTCATAGCCATGCCAGCCAGTACTTCAAGCACTATAGAGAACAAAATTGGTTACCTTCCAAGATGTGGAGCCAAAAATTTAGGCAATAAAGTAATTGGACAAGAAGTGTTTATTTCTCAGAATTTTGCTCCTGTATCCATTGTCCCTGTCCTGTGCGGCTGAGAGTGGCAAAGTGATGGAAAAATGCAAAGAGTGTTAAATGCTGTCTTTTTCTAAAATGGAGTAATAGTAGGTGGTAGATTTTATTCCTCTCTTGCTATGCACTTTTTTTTTTTTTTTTTTTTTTTTGGCAGAATCTCCCTCTGTCGCCCAGGCTGGAGTGCAGTAGAACGATCTCGGCTCACTGCAGCCTTTGCCTCCTGAGTTCAAGTGATTCTTGTGCCTCAGCCTCCTGAGTAGCTGGGATTACAGGCACCCACCACCACTCCTGGCTAATTTTAATATTTTTAGTAGAGATGGTATTTTGCCATGTTGGCCAGGCTAGTCTCAAACTCCTGACCTCAAGTGATCCACCCACCTCAGCTTCCCAAAGTGCTGCAATTACAGGCATGAGCCACCATGCCCAGCCCAAAATCTCAGATTTTGGTGTCTATTAGTATTAAAAATTTAGAATTCACTGTTAGAATAATATTTTATAGCTATATAAATCCCTCACCCCAAAATTCTAGGCAGTATTATATGAACATTTTAAGAATTGCTGTTTAAAACTTTTGCAATTGCTGAAAACAATCGTGATTTCAGAAAGAGAATTTGTATTTTAGAGTCCTGTTACGTAACTTCTGTTCCTCCTACAGCCTATCGAATTATGCCACAGTCATTATAGGCAGAATATGTGGTACCATGTATTAAATCTTTACATAAGGCATTGTGTTAAATGCTTTAATTTATTTCTCTTTTTTCTTTTTTTTATTATTATACTTTAAGTTCTGGGGTACATGTATAGATTGTATAGGTTTGTTACATAGATATACACATGCCATGGTGGTTTACTGCTTTAATGTATTTCTTTGTCTAGCTTTCACAACAACCATATGAAGTAAGCACTATTATTTTGTTGAAGAAGAAGAAACTGATATCAGAGTTTAGGTTACTTGCCAAGTTCACATGGGTAACTTATCATTTTATATTACCCTCTTATATGTAACAGAAAATAATATGAAGGTGACATTATAAAAGATAAATGCAAAAACATGTTATTTTAAATTCAAACATTACACTCTGATTTGGTCAAATCCTCTATAGGGATGCCAAGGCTGTTTTGCCCTAATTCTAAAATGATACTCTTTTAAAAGTATTAGGAGTCTTAAACACGTTAAAGATCCGTGAGATGTAAAATTAAAGGATAATATCTGCAAGAGTATGTTAGAGTGATGGAGCAGAAAAACACTGCAGCCAAAAGGCTACAGTGACATATTAAAACAACTGAAACCAAACACCTCTCTTCTGGAATGGATAATCAAGAAACTGTAAAATCCTAGCATTTTAAAATCTGAAAATTCTTTAGTAACAAAAGACTAGGCATTCTCCTTTAGCATCAGTGACTCTTCCCCCCCTCCCCACCCCCAAGTGTTCTAGGTTAAGTGCATAATGACTTGGCAGTTGGAGTAATAAAGATGGATAACAAGGGTCAATATCAGGATGGACATAAAGGAAGAGGAAGTCTTTAAAAATTTGCTTGATCAGTCTCACAAACTTACCTCTTATGCTGAACTTGGCTGTGATTTTCTCACATCTACAATATCAGTTCAGCTTCTAAGCACTTTAGGATTACCAGAGTTATCATCTCTGAGACATACCTAGGAATTTGTCAGAAGAAGAAACTAGAAGAAAGTGTGTGTGTGTGTGTGTGTGTGTGTGTGTGCATTTTCATGTTCTTGTTATCCTTCCTTTACCCCACCCCATCCCCAAATTGTAATTTTTGCTTTACCTAAAGTACTTTTTTAAAGATTTTTATTAAATTTCTCAGAAGGAATATTCATTTCTTATTTTAATTTTGGCATTTGTCATGTTCTTACAAGAATACATTTCAATGTTTCTTTCTATGCAAATTTAGAAAGGTTAAGATCTAAAATACCTTTTGAAAATCATAAATTGTTTTTCTGTCAACTATATGGCCAAATCATCATTTGTGCTTTAAAATAACTAGATCAAATTTCTACTGGAATGTTACTTGGTAATGTAAGTCAGTCTGTTATAAAAAACATTTCAGAAGATCAAAATAAACCAATGTCATTTAAAATAAGTAAGATATTTAAAAGTACAACTCAAGAAAAATCACCTTAACCTATATATCTAGAAATTTAAATAAAAGCATTTTATTATTTTATAAATATATAAAATAGATAATCATAGCCAGTTGCTGTTGTTCACACTTGTTATCCCAGCACTTTGGGCAGCCAAGGCAGGAGGAGTCCAGGAGTTTGAGACCAGCCTGGCCAGCATGGCAAAACCTGGTCTCTACTTTTAAAATGTCAAAAAAATTAGCTGGACATGGTGTGTGTCTATAGTCCCAGCTACTGGAAAGGATAAAGCATGAGATTCGCTTCAACCCAGGAGGCAGAGGTTGCAGGGAGCCAAGATCACGCCACTGCACTCCAGCCTGGGCGAAAAGAGCGAAACTCCATTCCCCCCCAAAAATATAATAATTAAATTACAGTCACTGAAAAGTAAACATGTTGAAATTGTTTTCCACTGAAAAGAAATATGTTATCAGTACTCTATGTATGTAGAAATGGAATAAAAGTAACTATAAGTTTTGGCTTTTGTAATTTAACTCAAAGTAGGCATCGTGCTGTTGAGGTCCCTTATGTCAAAGGGTTAGGAAGAATGTAGCTTATTTACATGGAAATAGAAGAAAGTCTGAAATAGATAAGAGAGAGAGATGAGGACTTAAATGTTGGAAAAAAATAGATGGCAGAAAGTAGAGTAGATCATGAGGCTGTTAGCAAGTCAAGATATGAAAAAAGCAGATATGAAAATCAACCAGGTAAACAGTACATAAAAGAGACAGGGAAATAGAAATATTTCTTCTTTCCATTAACCTCAAAGTCAAGAATCTGTTCTGGTTTCGAGTAAAATTGAAATTGAAATATGATTCTAAAACCTGAGTGATTGTCAATGCTCTAACTAAATTCCCCCTTTTGTACAGAAGCAAACATGTCAAGTCGAATTTTTTTTTAACTTAGGCTTTGTATTTTTTCTCTCCCAAAGAAATGCATGTTATTAGCAGTGAAGAACCCCAGGAGTAATGCCTTTACTTCATGGGTCCGTAAGCAAATGAGAACAATCTTCTCCATCACTGGGAGTGATACCAGTCTCAACCATGACTTCTCTTTCGTGATTTTCTTTCCCAAGCCTCATTTTTCTCCTCTGACAGTAGCAAATTTTTCACTGATCAGAGCAAATGTTGTTTCTGGTAGACTGGACAGTCACTAAAGCTCAAAAACAAATTGGAGTTCCTTACAGAGAGTCATTCTGAATTCCCAATAAACTTTCTAAATGTTAGGAAAAGGGATCTTTTGAGTCATTAAGTAGGTGGAGATTCTCTGTCTCCCTTATCTTCTTTCCCTACCTCCTTTTGATGGTGTCACATAGAACTTCGTGTCAAGCAATATAAAGACTGCATTGGTATCTCTGGTAACAGCATATTCTGCTGAGGCTGCTGAGGAAAAGTAGTTTCAGGAGACAGCAGCCAAATGCATTCACTGTCGGTAAGCACTGCCCAGAAACAAGAAATGAGTTCAGTGAAAGGGCAGATTGATTAAATCATATAATTTTTAATTTAAAAAATGTTTGGCACAATCTGTAGCCCCTGGAGAGACATTTCTTAAACAAAAATTATGCAGTTTTTCTCTTGACCAAAAGCCATTTTTTTCAAGACATAAAAAAGTGGAACAGTGGGAAGATACCAAATGTGTCCAAATAAAAACAGCCTTCATCTCAAGTGGAACTTTGAAAATGACTCTCTAGATCTACAGTAATGCAACCCTACTTTCCTCGGACTTTTGGTATCTAGAAATAATCTAGAACTGAATTATTTATGTAACTAATAAGTGCCTACTCTTTAATTGCACCTCTGGTTGAAAGGGAACTTTTAAGTAGTAGTTACAATCATCCTGGTTGCCTGAGGGGCAGTCAACCACTGTCACACAAACACCCTCCAAGTTAGCACAGGTTAGGAGGAGAGGTAGGTAGATGAAAATTATACCTTCTATAACTTTTGATTAGTGGTCAGTTGTTGTTAACATTGTTAGGCACCCACCAAACACCAACAGGAGGCTTTCGAGATATCTGATGCTGATATTTAGTGATATATTAGTGGTACATTAAGACACCACTTCACTTCCCCTACCTAACAAATCTATTCCTGTATCCCTACCAAACTTGCTTTAGCATGGTCTTTATGGCAATAACATTAGCTATTGCTCTGGAACGGAATAAAAATGCACTGTTTGAGGTGATAAAAATCACACTATGCAGAAAAATCCGAAGAACAATTATATGAATATCTGCAGGCTCAAATCAAGTTGCACTTCTTTTACGTAACTTTGCCAGTAATCTTATTCAGATGAATTAAATGTACTCTTTTAAAACATATCTTAATGGATATATTATCATGTTATTTTTTTCCAGAAAATCAATAGAGCCATGCCTTTTGCTATACTTAGGAAAATAAGATTAAATACATCCAATTAGAATCACTCTCTCCACAACTGCAAATTATCAATATGAGATAAAGACAGTACATACAGATGTAGACTTGCTTGTTAAAAATTGTTAGCCAATGCTAAATAAACCAAAGTATATTAACTGGAGGAAATCAAAAATTCAATGATAATCAGACCTTTCAGAGGCAGCTCTGTGACCTAGTAATAGAGCTGAATCAGGAAAAAGGGTTTGAAGAAATTAATGAAATCAGTTATTTCATTGATCCATTTCAAATATTTATTTTGTTAATCTGAAGAGCTAGGATAATATATTTCTAATTGATTGATTTTAGTATTATTTAATTAATAGATGTTTTTAAAACTTACTCTATTTCTATTGTTACTAGATTTGTTCTCAAAAATAATGGGGATAGGAGGTTGTGAAAATGTGAATGGAATAAAATCTCTAACTTAAAGCAAAAATGACAGCTGAATAAAATATTGTTTAATTTACAGTCACTTTTTTATTGGATTTTTCTTAATACAACATTATTCTTTAACTCACAAAGCATACCTTTATTTGCTAATATCAATGCAACAATACAGCTCTCTGCAGTATTAAAGGACATCACTGTCACAAAATCGGGAATTGTTCTCACCCAGTCTCACTCTAAATTATTTCTTTAATAAAAGTGTAAACCCAAGAAATGTCTGTCAAAAATCTATTAAGTCAGAAGTAGAAAACAAGCTTGCCACAGATTAAGCCAATAGAAAGACTGGTAGATTAAAGTACTTACTCCATCAATATTTGACATAGATGTTCCTTAAAACAAATGGCTGTTCTTCAGAAAATTGAGATAACTCAATAGCATTTATACTCTCTTTGCTTGGGGAGAAATCTGAAAGCAAAACTGCAGAGTTAATCCAATACCATAAAAATGTGCCTGGTTGAATATGTAACTTGAAGTCCTACATAACATGACAACTGGCAAAAATAAGGATAGTTACCAGATAGAGATGTCAAAAAGATAAGATTTCATTTCTTGCCACTTGGCCTTTATCTGACTTACTCTACTACCTGTAGGTTCTTAGAAATCTTAAGGGTGAAATAAATTGTTGTCAAACTTTTATCATTATTTTTAACATCTTCCCTTTGTGGAATATATGTCAGCATCATCACAAAACAAACTATAGGTTGAAAAGTGTAGACTCACCCTCAGTTTCATCATTCTATTTAAGGATGCTCCATTGTTTTTAAACTTTGGTTAATAATTTTATAAATCCATAGCTATGTTTTGTTGGTTGACATTTAATTATAGGCGAATGTACTTATGGAGATTCAATATGCCAGAGATGACTGCCTTTGTGTATCAGCCAGCTGCTATGCTAAGACACACTGAAGTGAAAGGTCCTACCACCTCACCTTTTCATCTGTCAATGGGGACACTGAAGTATATTATCAGTATCTGACCCCAAAAAATTCGAGATCAGCAAATATTTTGAATGCCGTCTAAAAGTACTACAGTGTTCCACCACAATGAAATGTCACCAAAATCCCCGGATAGGAGAAGGAACATCTTCCTGTTCCCTTTATTTTAAGCTGCAGAGCTTTTTTCCACGTTTGTGCAAGTTTGTCTTCTGACACTGAAATGGGAGAACATAGATTTTGGCATCAGGCTGTCCTAAATACAAGTAAAGCAAGACAAAAAAGTTCAGCTTAATGGGTTGTCATAATCAGAAAAAGAATATCTACAGTACATACAGTAGGCACTGCACTAAGATGCTTAACATGCAAAACACTCTCATGTCATCTTCGTAACTTTGTGGGACCAGGAATTAGGGGTATGAAATTGAGGGATACTGGATTGGAATCCAGTGTTGTCTGAGTATAGAGATTACTCTACTCACTAATTATTCTCTTGATATATTTTAGACCCCCCATTCCACCCAAAAAAAAATCGGAAAACATTATAGCATAGCCCATTGCAATATTAACCTCAACACCAGGAATATATTTGAGATGGTAGATAGATAGATAGATAGATAGATAGATAGATAGATAGATAGATAGTTAGATAAAACTAGTACTTTTTATTGTTTCTTTTGTTTCATTTTCAAAAGAGAAACTCAAGCAATAGTCATATTTTTTAAAAGAATTTCTGAGTCCTCTTCAATTTGTTTTTATTGGTCCTACGCAAATCAAAATTTTTAGAGATTTAGAAATGCATCTGTTTTCCAAACCTTCATGTTCTTTAATTTGAAACACTTACAAGTTCTTTACTGACCTTTGTGAATCTCAGAACAAAAAGAGTCAGGAACACTAAGAACAACTTAAACTTTAAAAGCACTAGAGACGTTTTCATCATATTGAATTTAGCTCATTTTGTTAATTTGTTTCTCAACTTAGCACATCAAACTTCCTGAATATATCCTCTGTCATTTCTGTCAGCCCTTCTTGGTTGATGCTGTAACCCTTTTCCACAAAATAACCTGAGTCCTGTCACCAAAACCACCTGTGAAAATGATATAACTGCACTGAATGTTAACAAGTCCAGCAAAATGATAATTACACTAATACAGGGTACCTTGCATAGGTGATACACTAAACTATGTAGTAAACTGTAATACAAAAAAAAAAAATCTCAACTTTTGTCTTAGTTAACTTTGTCTTTATTGGCCCTTGAGCATATAAACTTTGCTTCTCAGTTTTCCCATCTGAGAAGAAAGGACAATGATGCTTACCTTATGGAGTGGCTTTGAAAATTAACCACAATTATGATGTAAAATGCTTATCACAGCATTTTACATCATAAGTGCTTAGTATAAGTGTTATATAAGTGCTTAATTAATGGTAGCCATTATAATATTTATTATTTTGGATAAAAATCTATATGAATTATGGATAAGCTCACTTTCATTTAGCTTTGTTCCTAACAATAGGTTGTTAATGAGGCCAAAGTCATGTGTTATCATCTCTTTGAATTAGTTATCCATGAATACAGACTCCTCTCTTCACCTAGATGGTTGTATTAAAAACATATACAGTGACAGGGATGGAGATACCAAGGGGTGCAAAAACAAAGATGAATCACAGAAGCTTAAAATATTAGTCATGTTAATAGTGCAGAGTAAGTAGTATCATCTTGACTTATGGCAGAATGTATTTGGTTAGTTATTGTATATTCTGTTCCCATCCATAAAAGATGTCTCAACATCTGAAACAAAAGCATAATTTACTTCTTGCTTACAAATAACTTGCAAGGGACAACCTCTGTGAGCTAAGCAGGATTTGAGGAAGCAAGGAGTTCAGTGATTGGTGGATTCTGAGAAGTTAGAATATTTAAGAGATAGTTGGCAAAACTTTAACCGGGAGAAGCATGGTTACTTGAGTGAGACTGTTGCTGATTCAGTGACTTTCAAATGAAGTTTCTAAAGCAAGTTGTTATTGATTAATTATCACAGGTTTAAAATCAGTTTTTTCCAGTGGTTACTTATTGCTATGCCCAGTTAGACCTTCACTGTTTGTTCTGCAGATAAGAACTTTTTGTTCTCATTGCCATTAGAGTGCTATATCCCAAGCAAGACACTCAGTGTGTTGCATTATCTTCTTTAATCTTCACAATAGTCTAATCAGCACTAATTATTATATCCACATTTTCATCTGATAAGCAGAAAGCTTAGGTACCTTGTATAAGATTGCATAACTAAAAAGTAACAAAGCAAGGAATAAAACTTAGGTTCATTTGACTCCAAAGACTATGTTATCTGTACTGCATGTATAATTATTTTTTAATTAACTCCTGGCATTTCTATAACCACCTTCATTTCCTTAATTTTTCCCATTTCCAGAATGCTGTATAAATGGGGTCTGTATGTATGTAACCTTTTGGGATTGGCTTTTACAGTATATTTCTCTGGAGATTCATTCAGGTTGTTGTATGTGTCAATAGTTCTTTCCTTTTTATTGCTGAGTAGTATTCCATGGTATGGATATATCAGTTTGTTTATCATTTACCTGTGGAAGGATATCTGGGTTATTTTCCATCTTTGGCTATTTTGAAAAAAGTTGCTATAAACATCTGTGGAAACCTTTTCCTGTGAACCTAAGTCTTCATAAGTCTCTGTGATGAATGCCCAGGAATGTAACTGCTGAATCACATGGTACTTGCATGTTCAGTTTGTAAAGAAACTACCAAACATTTTTCCAGAGTGGCTCTACCATTTTACATTGCCAGCAGCAATATATGAGTAATTTAGTTTTTCCTCATCATCTCCTGCATTTGGTGTTGGCACTGTGTTTTGTCTTAGTCATTCTGTTAGGTATGTAGTGATTTATACATTTAGTGAAAATTAACTCAGATTAAGATGTAAATTATGCAAATGTGATTTTAATTTCCATAATGACTAATAATATTGAACATCTTTTCATGTACTTATTTGCCTCTATCTGTATATCCTCTTTTGTAAAATATCTCTTTGTGTCTTTTGCCCATGTCCTAAATGGATTGTTTAGCTTTTTATCATTGAGTTTGAAAATTCTTTATATATTCTAGGTACTATCTTTATCGGATATATGATTTGCAAATGTTCTTTCCAACTGTGTAGATTGACTTTGTTTTATTCTCTTAACATTTACCATTTAAGTCTGTGATCCGTTTTGAGTTAATTTTGATACGAGACAACAAAGTTTATTTATTGTGCTTGTGGATGTCAAACTGGGCCAACACCACACTGGCTAAATTTTTTATAAAAAAATTTAGAGATGAAGTGTTACTATGTTGTCCATGCTGGAGAATTCTTATTTAAATCTATGATAGAAATGCCAGGTGAAACCTTTAGGGCTTGGATATTTTTTTCTGGGAGTTTAGGGCTTGGATATTTTTTTTCTGGGAGTTTTAAATTACAGATTTTCTTTCTTGATAGTTGCAGGGCTATTCAAATTATCTATATTTTATATTGGGTAAGTTGTGGTAGCTTGTGCTTTTCAAGGAAGTGGCCCTTCTTATTAGAGTTGGCAAATGTATGTTTGTAGAGTTGTTTGTGGTACTACCTTTTTATTATTATGTCTAAAGGGTTCATGATATCCTCTCTTCATTCCTAATTTTGGTTCATATGTGTCTTGCTTCTTTTTTTTCTTTTCAGTCTTGCTAGAAGTGTGTTGATTTTATTGATCTTTTCAAAGAAACAACTTTTTGTTTCATTAATTTGTCAGTTGTTATTAATTTTCAATTTCATTGATTTCTACTTTTCTGTTTATTAGTTCCTTCCTTTTGTTTACTTTGGATTTATTTTACTTTTCTTTTTTCTAGGCTCTTGCAGTGGGATCTTAATAATTAAATTGATACATCTTCTTTTCTAATACATACATTTTAGGGCTATTAATTTTCCTTAGCACTGTTTTAGCTGTTCTATGAATTTTGATATGTTGTACTTTCACCTACTTAGAGTTTAATATATTGACTTATTTCCCTTGAGATTTCCTCTTTGAACTGTGGATTAATTAGAAGTGTGTGTTTACTTTTCAACTGTTTGAATATTTTTGTTTTTTTCTGTTACTCATTTTTAGTTTGACTCTATTATAGTTAAAGAACACATTCTATATTATTTCAATTATTTTAAATTTGTTGAGATTTGTTATCTGTTTTAGGATATGGTCTATCTTCATAAATATTCTATGTGAACTTGAAGAGAATGTGTATTCACTAAGTGATAATTGGATATAATTAATGATATCATTGAATTCTACATTTTTAAATAATTTTCAGCCTAGTTTTTCCATCAGTTATTGAGAGATTGATGTTAAATTCGACTAAAATGTAGATTCTTCTATTTCTCTTTCAGTTCTATCAATTTTGTTTCAAAAATTTGCAGCCCTATTGTTTGATGTGTACATATTTAGGATTGCTATGTTTTCTTGGTGAATTGAATCTTTTTTCATTATATAAAATCCCTCTCTGTCTCATGTAAATGTTCTTTTGCACTGAAGTCTACTTTATCTGTTATTAATATAGTTATTTCTCTTTTCTATCATGATCTATCTTTTTAGATTCTTTTACTTTCTACCTGCTCATATCACTATATTTTAAGTGATTTCATATAATCTGCATATAGTTAGGTAATGTTCTTTAATCCACTCTGCCAAAATCTATCATTGAATTTGTGTATTTAGACCTTTTACATTTAAAGTAAGAATTGATACATTAAGATTTAAGTCTCAACTTAATTTTTGTTTTCTGTTTGTGTTTTTTGTTTGTTTGTTTGCTTCCTTTTTGCTTTTCTGTCTTCTTTATCTTGCTTCCTGTGGACCACCTGAACATTTTTCAGAATTCCATTTTTATTTATAGTGTTTTTAGTGTTATATATCTAGTTTTGAGTATTTTATATTTATAGTATTTTAGTATATCTCTTTCTATAGCTTTTTTAGTAGGTGCTCCTGGTATTACATTATATATACATAACTTACAAGATTCTAGTGGTGTCATCATTTACCAGTTCAAGTGAAGTATAGAAATCCATTATGTTCATCCTCCTCTGTGATAATTGTCTTAAATATTTTCTCTACATACATTTAAAGTTACATCAGATGGTGCCATAATTTTTACTTCAATCATCAAACGTAATTTCAAAAATTCAAGAAGGAAAAAAAGCTTTTTGCATTTACCTGTATATTTTCTTACCGTGTTCTTTCTTTTTTCCTGTTACAAGGCTTTTTTTTTTTCTTTTTTACCATTTCCTTTCTATTTAGGAAACTTCCTTTAGACATTATTCTAGGATAAGTCTGTAGCAGCAAATTACCTTTGTTTTCTTTCACTTGAGAATGTCTTTTGATTTTCCTTCCATGGCTAAAGAATATTTTCACGGGTATAGGATTTCAAGCTAACAGTTATTTTCTTTCAGCCCTTGAAAAATATAATACCACTACTTCTGCCATCCATGGTTCTCAGTGAGATTTCCACTATCATGAAAAGTCTTCTTCCTATATGTAAGATGTCATATTTTTCTCTGGCTGCTTCTAAGACTTTTTCTTTTCTTTAGTTTTTAAAAGTTTAATTATAGTGTGTCTGTATTAGTGCATTTTCACACTGCTATGAAGAAATACGCAACACTGGGTAATTTATAAAGGAAGGAGATTTAATTGACTCAGTTCCACATTGCTAGGAGGCCTCAGGAAACTTACAAATGTCATGGCAGAAGGCAAAGGAGAAGCAGGCACCTTCTTCAAAGAGCGGCAGGACGAAGTGTGTGCAAGCAGGAGAAATACCAGATGCTTATAAAACCATCAGATCTTGTGAGACTCACTCACTAGCATAAGAACAGTATGGAGGAAACTGCTCCCATGATCCAATTACCTCCACCTGGACCCACCCTTGACATGTGGTATTATAGGTATTATGCGGATTACAATTCAAGATGAGATTTTGGGTGCGGACACAGCCAAACCATTTCAGAGTCTATTCATAGATTTCCTTGGGTTTGTTCTATGTGGAGCTCTTGCTTCTTGAATCTGCTTCTTGCTTGCTTCTTGAATTCTTGCTTCTTGAATTTGCAAGTTTTTTTTTCTTACCAAATTTCAGAATTTTTAAGCCATTATTTTATAATGTAATTTTTCAGCCCCAACTTCTTTCTTCTCTCCTCATAACATAATTATTAGAACTTTTGTATAGTCCCACAGGTCCCTAAGACTCTGCTCATATTTTTGTCAATGTGTTTTCTCTCTGTTATTCAGATTGGATAATCTATATTGTTCTATCTTCCAGTTCACTGTTTCTTTTCTCTGTTTTTTACAATCTGCTATTAAGCCTATTCACTGACTTGAGTTTTTGATTTGTCATTGTGTTTTTCAGCTCTAAAATTTCCATTTGTTTCTTCTTTATATCTTCTGTTTCTTTGCTGAGACTTTTCTTAATTTTTATATATTTTTTATTGACACAGTCTCACTCTGTCTCCCAGGCTAGAGTGCAGTGGTGTGATCAGAGCTCGTTGCAGCCTGGACCTCCTGAGCTCAGGTGATTCTCCTACTTCAACCTCCCAAGTAGCTGGGACTTCAGGCTTGTATCACCACACCCAGCTAATTCTTTTATTTCTTGAAAAGACAGGATTTCCCTATGTTGCTCAGGGTGGTCTTGAACTCCTGACCTCAACTGACCCACCTGCCTCACCTTCCCAAAGTGCTGGGATTATAGGAGTGAGCCACCATGCCCAGGCCTTTTGCTGAGACTTTATATTTCTTTGCTGATGGTTTCTAGTTTTTCATTTGTCTCAAGTGTGTGTGCGTAATTGATCATTGAAGCATTTTTAAGTGGCTGCCTTAAACATAAGATAATTCTAACATCATTGTCCTCCAGTATGAGCATCTATGGATTGTCTTGTTTTTATTTGGTTTGAGATCTTCCTGATTCTTGGTATGATGAGTGATTTTTTAATTAAAACCTGGGCACTTTTATATTATGTTATAAAACTCTGTATATTACTTAAAGCTTCCTTTTAGCTGCTTTCTCTGACACCACTCAAGTTGGGAAAGGGTGGGGTGCCACCTTGTTATGGCCAGATGAAGGTAGAAGTCCAATTTTTCAGTTCGGCTTTCAGTAACACTTGAGGCAAAGGCTCCTGATCATTGCTAAGAGAGGATGGAAGTTTCATCTCTGCACGTGGTCTCCACTGATACCTTGGTGGGGGTAACATCATTACCGCTGGATAATAGTGAAGTCTTGACTCTCTACAAGGCCTTCTGTGATACCACCTTATTCATAAAGTAAAGGGTGCTTCATTACTGCTGGGTATAGGTAGAAGTCCTTGTATGGTCACCACTGACAACACTACTAAAGAGGGGCTTATTACTAGCTGATGGGAATGAATGCTCTGCATCTTGCTTGCCTTCACTAACACCATTCTAGCAGAAGTATTTTTGCACCTTGTGACATCCTCATGAGGGTAGAAGTCTAGGCTCAACACTTGGCTTTTGCTCACATTATTAGGGGTGGAGCTACAGTTTTTTTTCTATGGTGTTCAGCTGTAAAGGAGGAATTATTGTCTAAAAGCATTTTGTCTTGTTAGACTGCATCTTTCCTATCCATTGGTTAGAGAGAGTAGGCTTTAGTTGGAGCATTGTTAATACCCATTAGCATTTTCAGATGCCTGCTTCCTCAGCTCTAAGTCTGTGATATATGACACAAATATAAGCCCAGAGAATTTACCACCATGCTATGATTTTTTTCCCCAGGTCCCAAGCTAGTCTGCCTTCTCTTTATTATTCATAGTCTTCTTACATTTATTTATATTTAGTGCCCAAGGTTTTTTAGTTGTATTTAAAGGAAGAGATAGGGAAAAGTACATCTTCCTCATCTACCTGTAAGCAGATATCCCACTGGCCTAATTTTTAACAGATAACCTGCATTTAAAAAAAAAAAAAGTGGGGGTGCCACAGAAAACATGATATGAATAGAAAGTAATAGGACTAGGTTTTTGTCGTTATTGTTGTTATATAAAATTACTAAAACTGACCTACTTATATGAGTGCTAATTCCTCGAAATCAGTAAGTTATCCTTTGGAGATGATTCTGCTTCCAAACATTTTTAGAACTCTTTTGGATATAATTTTAGAGAATGAATTGTGTTCTTTTGAACATTCTCAGTGGCGTAAATTGTAATCTTTTAAGGCGGTGTTTGATTTTTGGAAGCAAGCCCAGGTGGTTCAAGAGCCAAATGGATAATAAAACAGATGACCAAACTGGGTAATACAATATACTTCTTAGTCTAACACTCTTTTTTAAAAGAGCAGTGTAAACCAAATCAGTTTTACACAGTGATAAAGCCATGTCTTTTATGTTATACAAAACCTCCCAAATACTTCCAACTTTCACATAATAAGCCTGATTGGCTGTGGGATGAATTTTGCATGAACAGTCCCATTTGCTATCAAATCAACAATTCTTTTCTGTGGTTTTTGACATAAATATTTTATTGTGTCCTATGAATATTGGAGTTTTTCCCTGTAAACTTTGATGGTTTTTTAGGGGGTCAACTTCAAAACAACATATTCTATCACTATTCTCCTCAAATACGTGTTATTTTGTACAACCTCCCCTTGAAAGTTCCAAACAAATGTCAAATCTTCTCTGTTTCTTTTTACTATTCAAAATGGGTAGCACAGGCTTTACAGAAATCTTCGTGTTCAAATTCCCCTTCGGTATGAGTCAGTGTTCTCATAGTTAGCCCTCTGCATGAATAAGTCTAGTCTTACATTTTCTACATTTTCATCGGTTCTTTGAACTTCATCATGAACATCTTTATTACTTTTCTCAAACCTTTGTGCCAGTCAAAAACAACTTCCTCTTTATAGGCCTTCAGAACCATTATTGTCCCTCTAGATATCTTGTCATTTATGTTTAACTTTATAAAAAATTGTGTTAATTCTTTGCTTTCTGCAGCTGTCATTCCCCAACATCATTCATCATAGCCTATAGCCCAAGAAAGACAAAAAACTGCTGCAAACAGAATGACTTTACAGCATGTTCCTGTCATGCCCACTGTTTGTTTTGCCAAGCCATGTAAGAGCATGAGCTTAATTACTTCATAGTAATAGATTACTAAATACAAAACATCATTCTATTTACTTAACTATAAAGCTCGAAGTCACATTCCCAGCATCTAAAACAAATGACAGACCTAATTCACTAAGTAGGGAATTGCCCTTTGGCAAATTCAAGAGCTGCTAAAGAAATTATTCAATATTCAATATATCCTCTCTCAACAACCTGATTCTTTGTTTCCTTCTCATGGTTCCTTTTCAATTCATGGTTCGACCAATGGGGGTGGGTATCAACTTGTGGGGAAAGGGTTGCAGTATAATGTAGGGTTTACAAGGACAACCTTTGATAGACTTTGTTCAAACGATGTTCCTCCCAGGTTACCAGTTGTACAAATTACTTGGGAAATTTACTTAACCTCTTCCAACCTTAGTTTTGTCCTCAGTAAAACTGGATAGTAAAAATTACCTCTTAACACTATTGTGAAGTTTAAAGAGGTAATGTGTATATGGTGTTTTAGCACACTTCCACTACGTGTTTGGGTAGTAGCTATTATTTATTAAATGCCAGTTACTTTGTCAGTCATTAAAAACTGTAAGTAGAATATGATGTTTGCTGTCAAAGTGTTCAAAATCAGCATAATCCTGAGCTCACATCCTGTCCTATCAGAAGGAAAAAATAAACCAGAAAAGTAAGTCTGAAGGCTGTTACACCAGGAGTTCAAGGCTGTAGTGAGTTGTGATCACACCACGGTACTCCAGCCTGGGCAACAGAGTAAGACTCTGCCTCTAAAAAATAAAAATTAAAAATAAATTCAAATAACAAAGGCTATTGTAGTTCTCCACTATATTGCATTAGGATTTCTCCCTTGAATAGACTAGTACTGCAATACTGTAATAAAGTAATCCATAAGCAGTTACTAATTTTCTCATGTAGATTATACTCATAGAAACAAGCTATGTTCTAAATCCTTCTGAGTTTGTCTGGTTGGAAGAATGCTTTGCTTATCTATATGATCACTTTCAATTGAACTGCCACTTGTCACTCGACTGGTTCAAGCACTGACTGAAGACCCATGAATATTCTGCCAGTGGAAGCAGATATAAACTTTAAAATTAATTGATTTCTCAGTACAAAAAATTAGCTGGGTATGGTGATGCAGGACTGTAATCGTAGCTACTTGGGAGGCTGAGGCAGGAGAATCACTTGGACCTGGGAGATGGAGGATGCAGTGCGCAAAGATCATGCCACTGCACTCCAACCTGGGAGACAGAATAAGACTCTGTTGCCAAAAAAGAAAAAATACAGCAGATCAAAATGTGATACTGAGCTTATCATGGCTGTCCTCTTCTCCAAACAAAAGAACACAATGCTACTTATACCCTCTGGAAAAAAAAAAAAAAAAAAAAAAAAAAAGATATTCCATGGCAGCAAGCACGAAGTGAATTTGCAATAAGGAAAAACTTGACCAGCAGGGTGTTCAATCTTCTAGAAAGGCTGAAAAAGCTGCAATATTTCTTTCATTAAGATTTCTGAGAAGGGAATAGATACAACAGAGAAACAAATGAGGTTATCTTAGTTGTATTTATGAGGTTATAGTTCTGTAATCACTGGATATGTGTTGGACAGAGTTGGATTGATAATTGATTTCACATTCTGCTGGTATAGGCTGAAGCCCTTTTTTTGTATCTTTTCTTCCAGTTTCTCATATCTGAGATATCGTTACTGCTTTCAAATGTAAACAATTGTAAATGATACCAAGACAGCCAACTGGACATCTAACTTATAATCAAATGGTTATTTTGCTGTACATATTGCCAAATAATAATTTTGAATATTTTCTTTTGAATATTTTCTTTTGTTTGGAATCCAGCAATATATTTTTCCTCTTCAGATAATTTTTCATTATCATTGTAGTGTGTTTTTTAAGTTGCTCTTATTTAAAAACTTTAAAATAATTAAATTTAATCTCTTCCATGAATACTTATCTAATAATTATCTTTTTAATCCTCCAACCTAACTTTTTCATAGTAATCAAAAATCTTGATTAGTCAGGAAATTTCACAAGCTTTCCTAGCTAATGAATTCAAAGATGAAATTTATTTTTGAATTCAAGTCACCTATCCTTAAAATATCAAGAGGAAAGAAAATGAATTCAGGAAATAAATCCCCAGATCTTTCAATAGTAATGGAAGCACAATAGAATAGTAAGCACAGCACTAAAATATATGTTTAAAATTATTTTTGATCAGCATTCATTTTCCATCTTAGACCTCCATGTTAAACCATTCTCAGTTTAGAAGCATGCTCTGGATCAGGTGCAGTAGCTCACACCTGTAATTCCAACACTTTGGGAGGCCGAGGCAGGCGGATCACGAGGTCAAGGTCAGGAGATTGAGACCATCCTCATCATCATGGTGGAACCCTGTCTCTACTAAAATACAAAAAATTAGCCAGGTATGGTGCCATGTGCCTGTAGTCCCAGCTACTAGGGAGGCTGAGGCAGGGGAATCACTTGAACCCAGGAGACAGAGGTTGCAGTGAGCCAAGATCACACCACTGCATTCCAACCTGCTGACAGAGCAAGACTCTGTCTCAAAAAAAAAAAAAAAAAAAAAAAAAGCATATTCTGGCTTACCAGCTCACCTATAAAACTGCTTGCTTGGTCGGTAGAAAAGACATCAGATAGAATGATGTGAGGAGCTGGTGCTAGAATGAAGGTGAGAAAACAGGAGTCAATAAAGAAGTAGGGATATGATCATATCATTTAAAGATGAGAGACCACAGCAAGCATACATTCCTCCACCTTTAATAATTCAGAAATGAACATTATCACTTTAAAGAAGGGGTACTTATTAATCCATCTGAAAGCTTATGACCAGATGATCTTCTGCAGGCAGAGCTCATTTTGAAGACGTTTCCATAGCTAGTGCCTCCACAGGAATTTATCACGATTAATTTTTAATGTAACTTAGAGATTTCAAAGGCTGTATTTGAATAATGGTAATAATTAATAAATATTGGTTATCCTCACCTGGACAAACTTTCTTCAGAATCAGAACACTGTTTCCATCATTTTCCCCATGGTGTTACATACATTAACATCTCTCTGTCTCTCCGGTATATTTTGAGATGAAATACCAGATATAGCTCCCCTTTATTTTTAAGTTGTGACTAAGTTTTCTTCTTGAGATTTTTAAAACTGAATTTTGTTCCCTTAAAGTGGGGTTAAAATTATCCCTGGCAAGCCAGCAGATGTCTATGAATGTATTTACTGTGACCTTGCTCCAATGTTAACATAAAACCACGGTAGGCAGACCCTTACTGTTTCTTCGTTATCTTTTCTGGCCATGGCTAAGAGCCCAAATGATGCCACTTTACCAGAGAGGTATTCTGTGCGTGCTTTCTACTTTAATCACATCCTTTCAACACCATGAATCTTGGCCTGACAGATTATCTTCTCCACAGGCAGGCAGCCACATCCAGACATTGATGGGGTCCCAAAGCCTTCAGCATCGCAGCCGGGAGCAGCAGCCATATGAGGGAAATATAAACAAAGTGACCATCCAGCAATTTCAGTCACCATTGCCTATTCAGATCCCCTCTTCACAGGCCACCCGGGGACCTCAGCCTGGACGGTGCTTAATTCAAACTAAAGGGCAAAGGAGTATGGATGGATATCCAGAGCAGGTGAGAAGCATTTCTTTATTATTGATGAATTTTCAGGAAAGAAAAGTCCAAAAAATCCATGATTCGCCCTCCCTCGTTAATGTGGTCTAGGACACAACACCATCACTGTGTTGAATGAGTTGGGGTCCACTTTGTCAGGATTTTATCATTCTTTCCAGTGGTTAAGGACTACAATATATGGGATTTGTGATTGGTAAAATACCCATTTTACGTAAGAAAAAATTGATGGGGCAGAATAGTTTTTCCAGCACTATCCTACACCCTCTTTTACCCACTCCTAACTCCAATTTAGCTCTATAGTACAGCTTTCGAATGTTATAAAGAGTTTCAATGGATTAGGTATATTTACCAAGACCTCTAGTAAAATCTACAGTGTGAAAATAAACTGTATTATTTCCCCCATCTGTAGGAAGATATCTTTTAAAATTCCTACCTTCTGATTGTTGAATAGTGCAAAGATAAAGCTTTATTGTGAAGATAATTATGAAGAGCAATTAGAAGGGAAATTTTTCTGACATGCTTCAGGCAACATTCCTACTGATGTTTCTAACTTTTAATATGGTCTATTAAAGTTTCATTTTATTATTACTTATCAACATTTTACATATCACTCCACCTGACTTTCTAAACATATCAAGATTAACTTCTTTCTCCAGGTTTTCCCTTTATATTGTTAAGAGCCATTTATTATTTGGATTCCAGGGGCTTTAAACATCTCTTCTCTTTCTTAACATCCTTCATGAAGCCTGGATTATGCAGTAATCATTCTCAGAATCACAGATAACTTTTAAATTAATCACAGATAATTTTCTCCCTCTCCTGCTTTAATCTAGGTCAAGTGTTCAATTTAAGGTATAATAAATCAGACAAGTGCCTTTAATCAGATAATGATATGGAGTTTTTAATTCTCCAGATACTCTTAAAAGTTAATAAAATTTTAAAATTATGCTTTACCAAAGGCACCTTAGGAGGTTAAAAAATTGTTCATACATATGACTTGCCATAAGTATCATAACCTAGTTCTCTGATTTATTCTTATTAATAGCTACATAGATTTTTCCTCCCAGAATCAGTGCATTTGAAAATCCACTGAAATTAATGCTGTCTGCTTCCACCTACATTGAAAAGTAGGTTTAGTGTTAGCATTCAGTTATTCTGGACACCCTAAACTTAAAAGCTATTTTAATACTATTTCCCAACAAATATGTAAATTATATAAAGTTTGACTAGTAAGAGGATTATTGAGTTTTAAACTTTACACATGTATTGAGTTTAGAACATTATGATTATTTCAGAAAAATGTATTTAGAGTAGCTCTCAAATGTTTTGATTCACAGCTTGATAACATCAAGTGCCTTTCAGACAGAGAGATAAAATTTAAGCATTCAATTGAATGCTTAAACCTGCCTGAACTATAACTCAGAATTGTAGAACCACCTATATGTAAAGGAAAGGACTTAAATATAACATCTTTTGGTGTCCTAGTTTTTTCTGCCTTGCTTTCAGGCTTAAATGGTTTAGGATGTATTGTACATTTCAAAATAGCTAGAAGTGAGGAGTTGGAATGTTCTTAACACAGAGAAATGATAAATGCCTGTGGTGATGGATATCCTAAACACTTGACTTGATCATTACACATTCTGTGCATGTGACAAAATATCACATTCACCCCATAAATATATACAAATATTATTATGTATCAATAAAAAAGACTTTGGAGTGAAAGAAAACCTAAAGAGCATTTAAACAACCAGTTCTGGTCCCCAAACTATGCTACCTGTCATCCCCAGTTATAAATCTTGAGTCAGTTTCTTAAAGCTATTTCCACAATTAGCCAGCTCATATTGGCTCATTGTCGTGTGCTCCTCTTCCCAAGTGCACCTTCAGTGACATAGTTATAGGCTGAAGTTGTGGGAAAAATTATACCAGGAAAATCAGCAAACACTCCGAATCAGGGCACTCCTCCAACCCCAACCAGCTAGTTATCAAATATCTTCCAGCACACCACTGACTACTACCCTGATTTCTTTCATCTCTTTTTTTTTTTTTCCTAACCGCTCCATTTCTTCATTTAGCTTAGTGTTCAAGAAAGAGATACTAGAACTAGGTCTCAGAATTTGGAGTTCTAGTTTCATGTTTATGTTTTTCAGCCATTTGACCTTGGCCAAGTTGTTAACTCTTCCCAAGAGTCTATGTCTCTCCTGATAAAATGAGAACATTGCTACGCACCAACAACATTCAAAAAGAATTTGTGAAAGTTAAATAATACAGTTCTACACACACACACATACACATACACAGAGTAAGCTTGGCACTGAGGGTATAGAAACAGAAAACAGAAGAAATAGAATAGTTTAAGAATTCAAATATTTGAAGAAACTTAATGATTATCATTCCCAACCTCCTACATCTACAGATAGAAAAATAAACCAAAAAACATTCAAAGAGGCTGACAGGGGTTACGTATTTCACTCTCATAATGAAACTGTTGCATGTGTTTTTTACTTCCCTAAATTATATTTCTTTTGAAAATTCAGACCTTTTTAATAAGAATTTGTGGTTGCGTATTTTAAAGGAAGACTTTTATTTCAAATTTAGCAAGGGAAAAAAATGGAGAAAAACATGTAAAACATTTAAAGACTTTATGGAGTTTCACATGAAAATTATAGAGTAGTGATTTAAGTGCAAAGACCAATGAGGTAACATAAAATTTCTAGTGTAGATTTGGGGCATATAAATCAAAGCATTCTGTTTTAATAAGACATTTCTAGTGGTGCTATAAAAGAGCCATAAAGAGAAAATCAAAGTTCAGCTTAAATTATCTAATGACAATGGTAAATTTGGCCAGGTACAATATGGAAAAAACCTAAATCATTCAACATTTTTAAGAGCAAGGAGACAAAATAAACATGGCACAAAGAAAGTCTATTCAGCATAATAAAATACAACAATTTCTGTTAAAGTAAAGCTTGGAAATTTTAGTTAAACAATAGTCACTTATTGAAATACTACAGATTTTAAAAGCCTGATTGCAGTGAATACACATTTTTTGATTCAGGGAAAGGAAATCAGAATGAAAATAGTAAAGAAAAGGATGGCAGTTACCATTATTAAGCACCTGCTATGTGTTTGCACTATATTTCTCACACACAGGTCTGGCATCAGGGGCATTTGACCTGTAGAGTTGCATAAGGTCCTACACTTAAAAGGCCCCTACATTTGGATTAATGCCCTGTTGTCACCATCTTGTAATTTTTAATAATTATTGATCAAGGAGCCCACGTTTCATTTTGCATCAGGTCCAAGTATTTATATAACTGGTCCTGCTTACTTACTGTTTTATTTAATCTTCATAATAATCTTATTTTCTTTTTACAAGTGAAGAAACCAAGGCAGAGAGAAAATAATTTAGGAAAAGCATAATTGGCCAAGCTAGAATTTTAAGTCAGGTTTTTCCAGACCCCAATCCAAGTTCCATGTCCCAATCTTTTTGTAAAATTCACCACATGATCTCAGTGCCCTCTCTGTCAAATGATATTAATTAAAGCTGCCTGAACTCAGAATTATAGAACTGCCATATGGAGTATTCAAGGGAATACACGTGAATACTTCCAATTGCTTTGAAAAGCAAAAGCTACTGAACAAATGGGAACTTTTGTTAACAAAAACATACCTCTCTATACCTTAATGTCACTCAAAGAACTAGTGGATTTTTAACTCCATTAAAATAAGTTCCATGTGGAAATGAACATATACAATAAATGCCAAAACTGACAACATTGAATGAATTAGAATGAGTGTCATATGTTACCTAAGTGGAGTGTTGAACTTTGTTTAGCCATAAAGAAGCACTTAGTAAGCTTTGATATCAGTGATAAAACCATTTAAACTTTCAAACCACTCATCACAATAAAAAAGGGCAAAATAGTCAAGAACTCTAGAAACCTAAACTTCTAGTTTAATGCACTTATTTTCATGTTTATTTTTCAGAAATAATGAGTATCAAGTCTGTACTAAACTCTAGGTTTAAATTAAACAAAATATATGGAGGTTATGTTTCAACTACAAAATGTTACCCAGAATCAATGTATTAATTTCTGTAGACTGTAAATCTGATTTCAAATAATATTTGCAGCAAAAACCATGTGCATGTCACCTAAAGTTCATTATCAGGGTATTTTACTTGAAAAGGAGATTTCAATTCATAAACCATTTAGATTATTGACAAATATAACAAAGGGTAAGAGTCAGAGTTGTATTAAGTAGTGAACTGAATAAAACAGCCAGAAAGTGAAGGTTTGACTCCCATTCTACATAGAAAACTCTTAGTCAGAATATTCATCCTATTAGATCTTTCCTTTGTTTCCCACTGTAACTGAATAAGCTTAAAGATCCCATCCACCTTATCCTCCCCTTCACAATATAGTAATACTTTACATAAATTGTTCCCATCCACAGCTGTAGAATCTGTTCAGCTGCAGAATCTGCTTTACAAAACACGAATGTCTTGCTCTTATCCCCAAATAAACTGATTTTATTAGTCTGCATGTGTCCTGGGCAGTGAGACTTTTGAAAACTCCCCAAGGTGATTCTATTGTGTAGCCAAGGTTGAGAAGCACTGCTTTAGATATTCCATAGCTCAACAATTTATCAGCTGAATAATATATTGACAATATCACTATTTAAAAGCGTATATAAGTTGCCCATAAGCTGCTGGATATTTTTAAAAGAAACTAACATCAGCTTTGTTTTTCCCTTTTGTAAATGTACAAGACAGAGTATATTTAAATAAGTAGATAATATAGATGCCAAAGCAAAAATAAGAAGGAAAAACATCAGCATAATGCTTCAAACCTTTCAAAACCCTTCTATGTATTCACTGATTTAATTTAATTGATAATGCTGTGATATTGGTTGCACAGTTTCCATTTTATAGACTAGAAAACTAAGACTAAGAGACATTAAATGTCTTGCCTGTGGTCGCACAATTTAGAAGCTGCTCTGGGATTAGATCACAGTCTCATGAGTCTACCACATTACTTGCTGCAGCCTGCCACGCTATAGCCAAGCACACAAGTCAAGAGTAAATTCACATTGGAAGAGAAAGGCAATGGAAAAATACACCCTTCACTTCATGTCTGCCCTAGACAACAGGACCTCCCTAACATATCAAAATGGCAGAAGCCCAACCAACCTAACACATCAGCATATCAGGAGCTCCATGGCTGCCTCCTGCCAGTGCCTGCAAATACACATGCGAACTAAAGTTTGTGCCTGAAAGAGAACTTGTAAGCTCACATTAGAATCAGCCTCAGACAGAGAAAAAATGATATACATCCATCATATTTAAGGGAAAAAACTTCTAAAACATACTCACAAAGAGACGCTGTAGTCTATCCTAGAAGACATCATTTTAATACTTAATATTATATGGAATACATAAAACAGTTAGTTGAGAAAAATGATTTCAGACGTTTCTTTATATTAGATGCTCTGGTCAGCTGTCCAAAGAGCACACAAGAGTTCCAGGTTAGGACTTTGCTTATTGTATGCAGGTGAAGAAAATTACATTCTGCTGAGTGATAGAGAAAGAAAAATTTGGAGAGATTTATTTTATTTTAATTAGAAATTTTTTAATTAAAAGAGAATAGTTTAATCAAGGTAGTTGTAAAATAGGTATTAATGTGGTTTTAAGCTACGTTATTTACTCAAATGATTTCAGGGACATCTTATACCTTATCCTGTCCTACTTAAAGAATTGCTATTTGTGAATATTTCTTTATAGAATTTTGTTTTCCAGTCATCAGAATAATGCATCAGCTCTGAATTCATAATTCATAGTTTAACACAAAGAATGTATAACTCAACATCAAAAATTCTATCAATTGACTTTACAAGTTGTCTACAGTCACATTTACTGGTAAAAGGCAGTAAACATTGCAGTAGGAATAAAAAGATTTATTTCAGTATTACACCTAATATATATTACCTGATTGGTTTTCTTAAGTCCAAAATGTAGGAAATGAAATGAACAATCTTAAAAATTTATTTCCAGACTACAAAGGCATTTGAGTTTCTGTTTCCTAGATACATACAGAACCAGCTAATTATTTCTGAAATACCTAGAAAATGCTACATCAGGGGATTTTATTCATCAATCTTGACACCAATACCTCTTTTTTTTTTTTTTTTTTTTTTTGAGGCAGAGGCTTTGTCACCCCAGGCTGGAGTGCAGTGGGGCAAACTCACTGCAGCCTCCGCCTCCTGGATTCAAGCAATTCTCTTGCCTTAGCCACCCAAGTAGCTGGGATTACAGCATGCTCCGCCACACCCTGCTAATTTTGGTATTTTTGGTAGAAATGGAGTTTCACAATGTTGGCAAGGCTGGTCTTGAACTCCTGGGCTCAAGTGATCCACCCACCTCAGCCTGGGATTACAGGCATGAGCCACTGCACCCAGCTGACCAGTATATCTTTTTGAAAGATTTAACTAGGGATTTGCGCTGGACTTGAATCTTTCATTCATGACACAAAAAGATTTGAAAATAGGATTAGTATTTCAAAAAATAACAATTATCCTTGAATATTAACATGTATACATTTTTATAATTACTGTTTCCTTTTTGAGCCTATTTCACAGGCTTTATGAGAAATTTGGAAAATCCAGAGAAGTTTAGTATGACTAAGTAATGCACATAATGTAAGTAAAAATGAAAAATTATAGCTTATTATTGGATAGCTTTATCATAAAACTGCTGTTATATAATAACCCATAAAACCAGGAGCTAAAAGTAGCAGCAACTTTAATTTCAAGTTTAATTTACATACTATGAAGCATTCTCTCTGCTTCTGTCAAGTCCTATAGTCAAATCTCCATCCTTATCTTATTTGACCTCTCAGCCATGTGGTTTGACTTTTTTTCTTGAAACATTTTCTTCACTTGGCTGCCATAATTCTATGGATTTTCCTCTTACTACATCAGCCATTATTTTCTGGTTTATTCGTTGGTTCCTCTTCTGTCCTTGACCTCTAAATGTTGGAGTGATCCACTGCTTAGGACTTGACTCTTCTTGTCTATCCACACTCTCCCCTGGATTCAGTTCTAGGCTGAGTAACTCCAAAATTTGTGTCCCCAGCCTTGGTCTCACTCCTTCACTCCAGATGTCTATATGCAGTTAGCTACTTGACATCTCAACCTGGATGTCTGACGAGTTTGTTAAACTTAACGTGGTTTTAAAAAACCTCTACGTGCTGCTACCTCTACCAAATCTACTTCCCTTCTAGACTTCCCCATTTCAGTTGTTGGCCTATCACCCTTTTGATATGACCCAAGATCCTGATTCCCCTTTCTCACAGCCTGCACTCAATCCACAGCAATTTCGTCAAGATATGTCTTGAACCCATCACTTCTCACCGCCCACACAGCTACCATCTTAGTTGGGCATAACCCACCCCAACTACTTCATATTGCTTTCTCTTCTTCCAGTTTATCTCCCTTTTGTCTATTCTCCACTACTACAGTAATCTTAAAAAAGAAAAAAACATAAATCATATCACATCATTCTTCCTCTTAAAATACTCTAGTGGCTTTCAAAATTTCTGAATAAATTTTAAATCCTTGCTATGGCATAGTGTCCCTACAGATCTGGCCCCACCTACCTCTCCTTCTATTCTTTCCTTAGCTCTGTCATGCTGACCTTGTTTTTTAACAGCTTTATTGATATAACTTATATACAATAAAGTTCACCTGCTTAAAGTGTATAATTTATTATTTTTATTACATTTTTACAGTTGTGTGACTATCACTATAATATGACTTTACAACATTTTCATCATTCAGAAAGAAACTTTGCATCCGTAAGCAGATACTTTCCATACTCCCTCCAGCCCTAGACAACTACCCATCTACCTTCTGTCTCTATATGTTTGCCTATTCTCATTCATTAATATGAATGAGATCATATAACACATGTATTTTTGTTATTTTCTCCTTTCACTTAGTATAAGAAACTGAGTTTAGCATGTATCAGTATTTCATTCTTTGTCATTGCTAAATAATATTCCATTGTATAGATATACCACATTTTGCTTATGCATTTATCAGTTGATGGTTGATGGACATTTGGGTTGTTTCTACTTTTTGGCTATTAAGAATATGCTGCTATGAACATTAATGTACAAATTTGTGTATAGATATATGTTTTCATTTTTCTTGGGTAAATAGAAGTGAAATTGCTGAGTCATATGGTAATTATGTTTAGCATTTTGAGGAACTGCCAAACTCTTTTCTAAAAGTAGTTACAACATATTACATTCTGAGCAGCAATGAATGAGGGTTCCACTTTTTCCATATCCTTACCCATACTTGTTATTGTCTGTCTTTTGTATTGTAACCATCCTTTTCATTAGTATGTCATTGTCATTTTGATTTACATTTCTCTAATGACCAATGATATTGAATATATTTTCATATCCTTTTTGCATGTTTGTATATCTTCTTTGGAGAAATGTCCATAAAAATATTTTGCCTATTTTTTAATTTGGATGTCTTTTTATTACTGAATTGTAAAAGTTATCTATATATTCTGGATATACAACCCTAATCAGATATATCATTTGCAAATATTTTCTCTCATTCTGTGGGGTTTCTTTTCATTTTTTAATGGTCTTCTTTGAAGCACAAAGGTTTTTAGTTTTGTTGAAATCCAACATATCAATCTCTTATATCATCTTTGGTTTCATATCTAAGAATCATTGCCTAATCTAAGGTGACAAACTTTACTCCTTTCGTATTTTAATCAAAGAGTTTTATAATCTAGGTCTTACATTTCAGCCTCTGTTCTACTTTACATAACTTTTGTGTGTGGTGTAAAATATGAGTACAGATTCATTCTTCTGCATGTGAGTATCTTGTCCCAGCACCATTTGTTGAAAGACTGCTTTCTCCCATTGAATTACATTGAACCCTTTGTCAAAATTATCTGACTATAAATGTTAGTATTTATTTCAGACTCTCAATTGTATTAAATTGATCTATATGTCCACCCTATATCATCTTGTTGTTTCGTGACTTCATAAAGACCAGTCCATCTTTAGGGCATTTACAATTGCTATTCCCTTTGCTTGAGATAGTTTTTCATTTTTCTTATTGTTCATTGCTTGATCCTTGACATCATTCACATTTCTACTCAAATGTGACATACTCAGAGAGGCCTTTTTTACCTACTCTATCTAAAATAACTCTTTCCTGAGGCAAGAATAAACTTAAATAAGTATAATAGCCTCTCAATCCCTCTCAGTCATTCTCTACTACCTCTCTTCCTGTTTTCCACAGCTCATCCCACTATCTGAAATTACTTGTTTGTTGTTTATGTCTCTATCTTCCTCATTAGAATGTAAGTTCTATGAGGTCAAAGATGTTTTTATTTGCCTGGCATGTGGTAGGGAATTAATAAATGTTTGTGGAATAAAGTCATAAATCGTGATTTTCGAAACAGTATATTTTCAAAGCTTTAATGATTTCTCAGAGTAGTTTATTTCAAAGTCATTGATAATTGAGGCACTGTGGATAACTGGCATTCCTTCTAAAACTCATCATGTGTTTTAACAAGGAGTCATTATATCCTTTTTACTGAGGTAGGCAGGGAGAATTTTAGCCTTTATTCTTTCTTATTTATTTATTTATTTATTTATTTTACTGAAAGGGCTACCCAGGCTGGAATGCAGTGGCGCAATCATAGCTCACTGCAGCTTCAAACCCCTGGTCACAAGTGATCCTCCCACCTCAGCCTCCTGAGTATCTAGGACTACAGGTGTGCACCACCATGCCGAGCTAATTTTTGTAACTATCCATTTTATCACAAAAGCCTTTCCAAAATAAGACCCAGTATTGTAATTAGAGTAAGATTAACACAGACTGGAAGTATCAAGTAAAGTAAAATTATGGAAGCAGACTCTGAAAGACCACAGATTGCACTACTACTGCATATGTTTTCAGCCAAAATTTTCGTATTTTAAAAACAGCCTCTTAAAAGAAAACTGAGGCTGGTGCCATGACTCATGACTATTATCCCAGCACTTTGGAAGGCCGAGATGGAAGGATCACTTGAGCCCAGGAGTTCAAGACCAGCCTGAGCAATAGCGTGAGACCTCATTTCTACAAAGAAAATTTAAAAATTGGCCGGGCACGGTGGCTCAAGCCTGTAATCCCAGCACTTTGGGAGGCCGAGGCGGGTGGATCACGAGGTCAAGAGATCGAGACCATCCTGGTCAACATGGTGAAACCCCGTCTCTACTAAAAATACAAAACATTAGCTGGGCATGGTGGCGCGTGCCTGTAATCCCAGCTACTCAGGAGGCTGAGGCAGGAGAATTGCCTGAACCCAGGAGGCGGAGGTTGCGGTGAGCCGAGATAGCGCCATTGCACTCCAGCCTGGGTAACAAGAGCGAAACTCCGTCCCAAAAAAAAAAAAGAAAGAAAGAAAAGAAAATTAAAAAATTAACCGAGCATGGTGACACATGCCTGTAGTCCCAGCTACTCCGAAGACTAAGATGGGAGGATCACTTGAACATGGGAGTCAGAGGCTGCAGTGAGCCAAGATCACACCACTGCACTCCAACCTGGGCAACAGCAAGACACTATCTCAAAAAAATAAGCAATAAATAAAAAGAAAATTAAAATACTGGTTCTTATTAAATAGGCTATTTATTAGCTTTCTAGACCTGATCTTTTACTAGAACACCACATTTTCTCTTTGCTGATCCTCTTTAGTTTCAGACTGCTTTTTGGATCTAAAGTATTCTGTCTTCTTTCATTTTATGGCTTCTTTTGGCCTTAGCAGGCAGGCAGAACTCCTTATATGTGAGAGGAATCCTCTCTCTGACATACTTTATGAGACCCCGTAGTCACAACACAACCTATTAGCCATACCTTAGCATGCCCAAGAGCAGTCTAGCTTCAGATCAGAATTTACATTTGTTTTTCACATTTATAAAACTACACTGTCATCTTTATTATTTCTATTATTAAAAAAATATATTGAGGCAGTTCTTCATATACATGGCACATGTGAAATTTGTTTCTCTTAGATATTTAGTGCCTTTCAGATTTACAATAATATAAAATAGATATAGTCACTCCCTTGAAAGAGAACAACTAGAAACTACTCTCAGCAATTTACTTTGTAAATTAAACCTGTTATATTTGTTTCCTTTGAGTTTTATAGTGGCCTGGAGAAAGCCAGAAGTGCATATGCCTTCCACATATTATGTTGTGCAATATGAAATGTTCACCTTAGAAAGACATAACCCCAATTTTAAATAATGTAATTGGAATGCATAGAAACGTGGAAAACACAAAAGAAAAATGTTTTCATCACATTGGTTGCTTTCTTCTCATTTTCTAATTAATAAATAATAATAAAAAGATCGACTAACATATTGAATAAAGCTAAAATATTTCTTCCAGCTACATCAGGCTATTATAAGTTTATATTCATAAACTGTGAGCCATGTAAAAATACAAATTATTATAAACTGTAAATTCTACTACTTATGATAACTAGTTTTAACAAATCTAGCTCAATTGAAGGAAAAGTTGTAATTAAACATCTTTAAAATAAAACATGGGATAATACTTATAGTACTTGCATTTACTCATAATTTAGAAACTACTCATTAATGACTCTACATAAAAATTATATTAGTGCATAGTTTTTCATCCTTGTGTTACAAGTGAACTGTCTAATAGTTAAATATTATATTTACTATTACGAAATATGACAGTGAATTAAGTATAGGATTATTAAACAGACAAACCCAACTGATCCAGGCTGCAATGATAATGTATGCTAATTAAGTCAGAAATAGGACTCACTCTGCCTTGAACTAAGAGATAGGGATTGAAGATACCGTCACAATAAAAATGTAAAGAGTGTTTGGGCATTTAGATTTGCCATAAGCAAACTAATAGGCTAAGCAAGAATGCTGGGAGGAAAAATGGGCTACTTAAGAAAGCAAATGTTTGCAATCACAGTCCAGTAGAATCCAGTAGATGGTTATGTAAACACAAAATATAAGCTAAAGTACACCATCTTATTTTTTTTCTTAACTCTTTATTAATCTTTTGTGTGCTAACCTTTGGTAACACGTGGTTCACCTAATTTCAGTACTTACTCTGTACTTAAAAGTTGCAAAAGAGCTAGGCACAGTGGCTCACAGCTGTGATCCCAGGGCTTTGGTAGGCCTAGGTGGGAGAATCACTTGAGGACAGGAGTTTGAAATCAGCCTGGGCAACACAGCAAGTCTCTTATCTCTACAAAAAGTAACAAACTAAAATTATCCAGGCATGGTGACATACACGTGTAAGTCTCAGCTACTTGGAAGGCTGAGGCAGGAGGATCCTTTGAGCCCAGGAGCTCAAGGCTGCAGTGAGCTGATTGCAACACCGCACTACAGCCTGGGTGACAGAGTACAACCTTGTCTCCAAAATAAATAAATAAATAATAATAAATAATAAAATTATAAAGTGATTTTTCTTTATGTAACTAATGTATACTGTCCCTTGGTACAAAGTCTTTCATTTACTGGGAACATCCTGTCCCACCTTACCTAGAGATCTAACATTTTCCCCACAGCCCACACACATATCTGCTCAGGGTCTCCAGAAATTCTTAGGTTTGTTAGAGTTTCTCTAGGTCATCCCCAGCACTGATGTCATTTCTGCTGCTTTCTTGATCTACACTCTTTTTATTAAATTCTATAATTGCTGCCATTTTTACTACAGGCTTATCTCACGGCAGACCCTCCTCTTAATGCCATCATTTCCCCATATTACTATAAAACAAAAGGCTTTCATGTTTAATGGACTTTTTTTTGATGATTTGGGGTATTGCAGAGGTAATATAACACAGAACATTAGAATGTTTGCCTTCACAGTCCTAAACGTTTAATGGCCATTCTCTTTTCCCAGCAATGTCTCCACATTGTTAACCTCTTTCACTAGACACTACCACACTGTTCTCCTCTTCCTTCTAAAGTGCCTAACTTCTACTCCAGGAGCTGCTACTAGACTAGAAACTCTTCACTGAGCATTTCATTCTTCCCTTTTTTCACACTTACATAAGCTGTGGCTACTTTCTCAAATTAAAATATCTAATATTTTTAAACAAAGAATGATCTAACAAGCAGATGAATTATTCTACTCTACTACAAAGTGGGCACAATCCATTTAAATAACCATATATTCTCTCACTCTACATTTTAAAATTTTGTTTCACTTACTCAGACAGTCCGTTCTAATCAATCTGAATGTATTTATGGTCAATAGCTAAAATAATGCACAGTATTTTAAGTGTTTATAAGACTTTTAATTTTTAAAAATGGCTAGTCAAAATTTAGTCCTGTACATGGTAACAAATGAGTACTTGCTAATATTGTCTTGCCTGGGTAATTTCAAGCTAGTTTCCATCATAACTGATGCATATAGAAACATTAAACATTTTGTCAAAGTTGATACTCTTTTTTTGTATCAAGTCAACATAGGCTAACCCTAAGAACTCAGGTGAATTGTGAATCTTTTCTACTGAAATACAGTTATTTGAAAATATTTAGCTTTGATAGCTATTTACTTACTTTTTTATATCTTTTTTACATAGTTTTGTGTGAGAATAGAAAAGAATCCTGGCCTTGGATTTAGTATCAGTGGTGGAATCAGTGGACAAGGAAATCCATTCAAACCTTCTGACAAGGTAAGAAAAGAATACCTTGTTGACAATTTTAATTAAAAAAATACTGTCTCTACAGTAACAAAGGTTAGAAAAAAATTCAAGTGTTTTTACTGTGTTTTCATGAGCTAGCTAACTCTGAAGCCAATTAGAAACTTTTTCAGCACAGGGATAAAAGAATTTACTAGTGCGCTTGACAAATACTAAGAATAAGACACAAATGGTATCTAAACATTCTATTTAAAAGACAAAACTTTTTTGTATTTTTGTGGAGACGCTTTGTGTTTTGTTTTTGTTTCCGGCTTCACAGTTGTATATATTTGTAAATAAAGGAATACAGGCAGTTTCTAACACTTTGTTTCCAAAAGTTAACTTGTAAGTCACTTATTTATTACTTAGGAAATTGTTTTCTCACAGTAGCAGAATGATTATATAGTAATTCAATGCAAAGGCAAGCTGACTGCCATCACTTAGATTCATCAAGCATGTAAGGAATTTTGCTAATAGAACTGTAGAATTGAGAAACCACAGAAAACAAATTTTCTATGAGAAAATCAAGTAGCATTAGCAGAAGAATTAGGTCCTCCTCTCATTCTTACTCCTGCTTGTCAAACTATGGAATTAAAGCACCCCAACCTAATCTCAACCATTTCCTGGACATTCAAGATGTTGCCTGTGCTCACATGTGACCTGCCTGACTCCAACATGGACCATTTGATTTTTTACTTTTTAAATATTTACCTGGAGCTATAAAACCTGCCCTGCTACCATCAGTGTTTAATAGTCTCAGCTTTTAATCAATTAGTAATTATTAAATGATAATTGAAGCTATCTACTTTTGAGCTCATCAAATTGCATTAAGTGACTGCATAAAACTTTAGAATGATAAAGAAAGGCAAAAATTATTCAACCTGAGGAAGCTAAAAAAAGGAAAGACAAAAATTAAATATGAATAAAACCTTCACAGGCCCTGTACCTACCTTTGAGTCACAACCTGGTCCACACCCTGTCAACTCATCACAATTATAAAAACCCATAGATTAATTTCTGATTATGAGACCTATTTCTGAAAAACCTGGGATGCCGTTACTCTGGAGCTTTCTGTAGTCTGAAACAGAGCCTTTAATACCATATTCTCCTCCGCTTCTTCCCAGTGATCTTGTTTCTTATGCTTTTCCTACCCTTCTTCTTTTCCTTTACGGAGAAGGTCAGGAGAAGAGGTTGTTTGCAATATTCCTATTATATACATTAGCAAGGAAGAGACCAGAGGAAAATCTCCAGTGACCATGGATGGAAGCTCCTTTGGTCAACAGGCTGGAGCAGCTACTCATATAAAAGGAGTGTATATGAGGCAGTCTTATAATTAGGGGAATGCCAATTAGAAACATCTGTTTATAAGTAACTACTATATTTACATTTTGAAATGATGTTGAGGATACCATTGATTTATTATAATTAAAATTTTCATGGCTTTGCCAAACCAACTGTTTACTTAATTTTAATAAATTATTAATACATCTTAAAAAGCATAAAAGTTCAAAATTATCAGAAACATATGATGGAGTTTTTGAAAACCTCAAATCATTATGTCTTATCTTGCCTCCTCTTTTTGTCTCTCATTTTATATCTCTTTCATAAATTATTTCAATGAAAAGTTAATAACCTTATGATTCTTAGGATAATTGAAATTCAAGCCACATTTTTCTGTTATTTCTCACCAGCATATAATCTTTTCACTATATATTTGGAAGGTACGGGGTAAAAAAATTTTTAATTAAGGATGAATAGGTTGTTAGTCAAGATTCAGAATGCTGTTGCATTTCTGCTGTTTTCAACTGAAAGAGACTAGATCTGAGGCTTTCAAATCATTGCCTGCAATTCTTCCACTATGATGAATATGAACACTTTATAGCTATTCATTTAATTTCTCATATGTAACATTTTGATGACTCTAGTGAGACTGAACTATGCCTGTGATCTTGTAATTTGCTCTTTCGGTTAAATGTAACAGATACAGCACTTGAATTGTATAATGTGTCCATTGAAAGATTTCCCGTCAAAAGTACTTTTCTTTGGCTGATTACACTCTAAAATCATTGGTAATCTGAAAAGTCAGTCTCTATTATTATAAAATTGGTGGGAGCAACTAGGAGTTCCAAATCTACAGAAGAATCTCAATACTGCCTTTCATTTATTGACCAATTTTGGTGGCATGCCAAACATATGTGGACACTGGTTAACTGTTCAGAGGATCTAAAGACATTGACTCTGACAATTTACACAAGAATTTAGTCCACTCACAAGGAAAGGGATTGATCTATTGAAAATTCAATTTTTTTTTTTAGCCCTAGTGCCCTATTCTTAACGTGTTACATAAAACACTTGCTGAACACAGTGTCTGAAACTACCCAAAAATATTAAACAGTAAGAAAATGAAAATGTAGAAAAACAGATTGGTTTTTCATGAAATGGCTGATTTACAGATGGAAGTAAGAGGAACCAAGTTAAACAGATGATTAAATTCAACAAATACTGCCTGAGTTTGAGGCAGACTTATAAGGAATCTAGTCATGCAAAAGTTTAAACTTTAATATGATACATACTCTCTTCAAATAAATAAGTCATTGATTAGGAATATTCCCAGAAATGCACTATATTATTTTACTTTCTGTTCATGGATGTTTGAATGTTTTGCTGCTCAAAATTCTAAGTATCCAAGAACATCTGAATGTCTTAAAGGTACTGAGGAATTTCTGTACCAAAGTAATTAATACATTTGTTTCATTCTCTTCATTATTGTTGACGGAAATTAGTTTCAGGGAAATGTCAAGAATCAATGTGAGACAGCATCCAAAATGATTACAATCAGATAGGGAAAGACTGAAAAAGCTTAGAGTTGCAACTGAGGCAAAAGTGAACTATATTATTTTGTCTGGCAGCTGTTCTGATCTAAGTTCTGGGGTAGTGTGAGATTGTTGCAGAAAAACACTTAGGGCAGCCCAAAAGTTAACATGGAGGAATCAGGCTTAAGCCAAATATGAGGGAATATTTTTACCAGACTTTGAGCATTTAGAACACTCTCTTTTAGCAAACTTAACTTCCCCTTCAAGATCCAAGGTGGTCTTGATCAAATATTGTCTCCTCCAGTTAAAAGGATTGAGCACAATTAGCCTTGCAGTTGATATTGTCAGAACGTTTAGTGGTTAAAAATACCAGTTCACTTACCATAGAACTCATTATTTCAGTGTTTACTATAAAGCAGAAACTGCTTTTCCATACTTGGAAAGAGAAAGCAGTAGAACACTGGGTGGAAATGGCGCTGTGTAATAGTTGCCTTTGTCCTCTCAGTGAAGTGAATGAAAGCCATGATTTAGTTTATTACAATAAAGAAACATTGCTCTCAAGTTGTCAAGATGCTGCAGAGATATGAAAGATTTCAAGCCAACAAATCTGATAATAAACCAGTAAAAATAATGGCCTTTTATTGAGTATATACAACATGATGGGCACTGTATTAGGTTCTTTATATATATGAATTTATGTGATCTTCAATAACAATTTCTGTTAGTTGAGTAGTAGTATTATTTCCCATTTTACTAAAGTCCAGAGGGGTTAATTAACTTGCCCAAGATCATTTAGCTGATCTGTGGCAGACAAGATTTGAAACCAAATTGAGCTGACTCCAAATGCTTTTCATGATAAGTATTATAATACATGCCTCCATCTGCAAATGTCACTTAGCAGAAGAGCCACATGACAAATTTATACCCTGGAGAGTTGAGACTAATATGATATTCTAATACTGAGAGTATTACAGAGCCCTCTAATTAGTCATAGTCTAGATATTTGCTTCAACAAGTCCTTAGGAGTCAGCATGTATTCTCTATTGAATCTAAATAATTAGGAGCATACTGTACAGAGAACATTGCTAAGCAATTATATATCTGTGGACTAAGGTGTCATTACAGTGGTGATCCTGCCAATGGAACAAGCTACAATATTCTTTGCTTGTATGTAAGCACCCATAAAATAATAATTTCTGATTACAAAATTTAAGGAATTTACCAGTATAATTTCCACAGGATGTTGTTAGGAAAAGGAAACTGCATTAATAGATGACTGATAGCATGCTGTTGTAATCTTTCATAAGGCAACCCAGGACTCTGCAAACAAGATAATTTTTAATGATGCATTCACAAAACTCATCATTCAGGGATTCATATTCTTCCTTGCTCCATCTGAGAGAAGAAAGACTAAGCTCCAGGATCTTAGACATTAGAGAAGACTCATAGCCCCTTTCTCTATATGGTGTAAAGGTGTTGTGCTGAACAATCCTGTAAACAACTATCTAGTCATGGTATCAAAATGAAATCTGTTTTATGGATTCAGCCCATCCTCAAAGGACCTGACAGCAGCAAATATACATACTGGGGCACTGGGGCAGATAATCAGTTATTTTCCACATCCACCATTGTGTGGAAAATTGTCATAAGTGCCTAAGCTCAGTAGATGCCAGAGAGCTCACCCATATTTCCACCAAGTTGGACCATCTAAATGTAGCCACAGAAATGACAGAAAAAAACAAATTCATGGCTTTTTTTAAATGCCTTAATTTGCCTGTGGTACAGGTAAAATTCCAAGCCATGGAAAGAATATTAGGAGCATAGAAAATGTAAACTATAATCACCAATAAACTCTAAATAAATGTCCTAGAATTTTAGAATAAATTACTATAAATTATTTATGTTACATTTAAATTTTCCTCCAGATACCCAAACATCCTGCAACTAGACTTAAGCCCTCTTCTTTTCACTCCATCTTTTTGGTGTGGATATGGATATTATATAAAATAAAAGTTTTTACATGATTAAGAAAAGAAGGACCCTTAGACATGTAGAATCGAAGCTTTTATTTAATACTTTTACCCAAGGATAACGATACTCAGATGCATGCGTGGCAACGACAAGTTCAAAAATGCACAAGAAAACTGTTCCAGTTTTGCTCAACCTCATGACATTGGGTGATTCATAAACAAAAGCTTGCTTAATATATGCTTTTAACTTATAAAAAAGGTACATACCATATGCCTATTTCCTGTCAGGTATTCTCCATGGATATATAAAACAAGAATAGCAAACACATTTGTCTAAAACTCCTCATAGCACAAGATGTATATTTACTACATAAATATTAAACTACTTTTAGCACATTTCCTTAACTTTGTGCAGCTACTAGACAAATATGATTTATTGTGTATGTTTCTAAATTTATTTTATAAGTAATATAATTTATATATGTGTCCCATCCTTAATTCTGCTTCAAGTGATTATGTAAGGCAAAGTAATTTGGAAAAATTTATGCATTATGTGAAAATAAAATTCAGGAGCAAGGGATAGAGATCAAATTGTTTTGTACTTCAGACTAAATTTAGGAAGGAGCTGAAACATTTTATTTTATATATAAAATGATTTTTAAAAATAAATTTCAAGCACAAATTATTTTATAAACATACCTGATTACTTCAGACACATCTTAGTCATACTGCAGTTTGAATGCCAGTAGGTTGTTTGAGGACATTAAAAGTGAGATGAGTTCTTTCTTTAATAAAAAATAAATTTTCACCTTTCAGTTCATTGTCTTAATGTTAGAGTAAAATATCCCAGATCTTTTCAGAAACACTGGTAGAAATGTAGTCTTCATGATCTCCTACTAATAGTATTCCTACAGGCATGACCACTAATATGAAGCTTTTTTAAAAAGGCATGGTAGTGTGCTTTAGCCAGTTGAAAGGAGAAACTTTATTATACTAGAAAGGAGAAATGAATTTCAGCTTATGAAAGCAAATAAATATCACTGATTCTTCAGGAAACTTTCACTGGGGCATAAATGTAAAAAAAAATAAGGTGATTAAAAAGTATTGTAAAGCTAATGAACAATTAAATAAATGTATATGTGTCTACTTTGGAAACTTAAACATTTTTCAATCAAAATATTAAAGCACTTAAAATTAGCTTATCAATAAGATCTTACACAATCAATAAGAAGAATAATCAATAAATCCAGAGTTAAAGAGTAAGTAATAATAGTTTAAGATTACTGAATAAGGAACCAAAGTACACATAGATGCATTTTTTTTTCTTTTTTTGAGATGGAGTCTCACTCTTGTTGCCCAGGCTGGAGTGCAGTGGTACGATCTCCGCTAGGTGCATCCTCTGCCTCCTAGGTTCAAGCAATTCTCCTGCCTCAGCCTCTCGAGTAGCTGGGACTACAGGCGCCCACCACCACACCCAGCTAATTTTTGTATTTTTAATAGAGACGGGGTTTCACCATGTTGGCCAGGCTGGTCTCGAAGTCCTGACCTCAGGTGATCCGCCTGCCTCGGCCTCCCAAAGTGCTGGGATTACAAACGTGAGCCACCATGCCTAGCCTATGCATTTATTTAATTGTTCATTAGCTTTACAATATAAATAGTATGTTATACATAGTCTAAGTATCTGATTCTAAGTACAATGAAACAGAAAACTGCTTCCTATATTTAAAATCTTGTTGAATAAACCCATCGCTATGCACAAAGCACATTTCCATTAAAAGGGGCTATCATTTAACCTGTGAGGACATTCATTAATAGAAGATAAGCAACCTCTTCTAGTGTGGGACTAAACATTAAAATGATTAAAGAAAAGTCATATTTATTTATTTGTCTTTTTTTGTTTATTGAGATACACTGAGTTCTGTTTGTTGAAAGAGAAAAAAAATTAGATGTTTCATTTATCCTCCCTGTGAACAAGCGTTTCTACATTGACTCAGAATGACCAACTTAATGGAGTACCTAGACTTGGGAGCGTTTGCTTATTTCTACACTGAAAAAAGACCCATGATATGTTTGGGTTTTGTATGACTTCCACTAGCTGGAGTAGCCTCAGCTGAGGTGGCATTAGCTGAGGTGGCTTCAATTCCCTGAGGTGTTCATCTCTGGGCCATAAAGTGAGAATGGCGGAAAAGACAAAGAGAGAATCAAGAATGACTTTTACTTCTAAATCTTTTGCTAGTTCTGCTGAATGTGAACTGCTCCGCCTTCGTTCATCAGCCATAGGCAGTCTCGATGCTTTTACTGTGTGTGGCGTAATTATCCTCCTTGCAGCACACCCTCAGTCTCAGATGTGTACAACTACACTGTCCTTTTTCTTTAACCTACACCTTTCTAAAAATGCATAGGTAATGAATAAAAATATCAGCACTCTAAAATTGTAAGTAATCATATAAATATAGAGAATAAACGTGATTTCCCACCTCTGTCATTCTACTGCACACCACCTATGCACAGCTTTGGCCTAAGAGCTACTCTTTTAGTCAACATATCAGGAATTCACAACTGTAGTGTCTTCTGGAACTTGTCCCCAGCCTTTTTGACTTCTTGAGCCACCTCTGAGAAATACTTCTAGCATGTTCTGACCATACAATGATGTGTTAGCCATTAAATAAAACCATATTAAACATATGAGAATCAGTTGACTAAATATAGCTTATAACAAAACAATTTTTCACTTCAAAAACCGCATTTTAGCAGAATGGTTAAAGGAAGTTTCACTGAATTCTTCACTTTTCAATTCAGGATTTCAAAATAGTGCAGATAGTGTCAAAAAATTGTGCAACCAAAGGGACTTTGAGGGAGTCTGCAGGGGAATGATCATCAGAAACCTGATTATCAATATTATGTTAAGAATAACTGAAAAGAAGAATGCACAGCCTCCTACAGTTCCCACTCCTGTTTTTAATGATTTCTACTATTTTATGCTATTTGTGAAGCCGAGAGGAAAAGCCATTAGGGACTCAGACAGAATCAGTAAACTGTACAAAGCTTAGCAATTCAAATATTTACCACAAGTTGGGGTCTCAAATACAGGCTTTAAGGGATTCATAAAATAAATGGTAAATATTTCATTTATTTTTTTCTGAGTCTAGAAATCCATAAGGATTATAAGTGAATTAATGATTATTGACTTTTAAGAAAACATATGATAAGGAAGTAACAAAAATTCTTTTTTAAGCTCAAGAATTTCATCAAGAAATAAACAGGTTGCAAATGCACTTTCAGTCACAATAGACAGACATCCCAGAGATGTTTAATTGTTAAATAATAGTAGAAATACTAAGCAGTTTAATAAAATTTAATTATAAAGTAACCAAAACCAAATTATCTAAAAGAGAATAGCCCACAATTATCATTATCAAACTACAAAAAAATTCTAGTAGTTATATATAATTTCTAAAAGCAATCTGAGAGAAACAGGAATGAATTGCTGATTTTTGGTTGTTTTTAACAGGTCTGAAGAGCACCATCTTGAAAACAATATAAATATATAGTTGGCACTAAACAAACTTTTATAATGACCTAAAAGAACAATGCAAGTCTGAAGACCAAACAATGTGTATTTATTTTGCTAGAATATTACATTTCATTATATTGCCACTAAGAGATTTGTGATCCCATAATCCATTTCTATGGTTTGTACTAGTCTCTTTGTTGCTCCAATGCATTATTAATAATTTTTTTTACAAAAGCAACCAAGGGATTTCCATTTTAATATTTACTTTTTTAAAAATTAATGAAACTGAAATTCCCTTAAACATCTATGCGTAAGATTTTTGTTAAATTTTTAGAAGACTTTAGTTGCAGAATTTTTACTTTTATCTCTGCCTCAAATCTTCTGTGTTTCTAAAGCAATTCTCCTTTCTGTTCATATTTTGTGGATTTTACATTTAACTGTTTTGTGAGCTAAGTACAGCCATTCATGGAAGCATCATATTCAGCTGTCACTGTCCGTTTCTTTCTTTCTCTCTCTCTCTTTCACTCTTCTTCCCTCACTTCTCCTCTCAACTTCTAATGGACAGAGGATAAATCTCTTCTCTTGCTGCATATAAATTTCTTAGTTGCTAAGGTAGCAAATTATTCAAAGCCTAAAACTTGATGCATAGCAATCAACCTTAAAATACTTTGTCATCACACTTTCGATCTTGGAGAGGAGCACTACTGATAACGCCTTTACCCTTTATATGGCAAGTGTTCTAATACTTATAGGGACTAAGTAAATATAGGCTCTTATGTATATCTAATGTTGCTTCTACAAGCCACAATATAGCTTCATGTTAACATTGCCCACATTATGAAAGAAAATATTAATTTGCCACATTTTTAGGAAAAAAATAGTTTCCCCTTAAAAGCTATTGAAACCTCTATTTGCTCTTTTCATGAGTCAGTTTTGCCTCTAGAAACACTCTTTGAACTTTCATAATTATATGAATGCATGAAATACTATATGCTATTTTTAACCAATGTGTTCTGAATTGTAATTGTATATCATTTTTACTTGAGATATAGTCTTTCTAGAAACCAATTTCTTAGCATCAGCTAGAGCCAAGACTTTTCAGAATTTTAAAGAAAAGCATATTTCATAAGTTGAATTTGTAGGTCCCTTAAGACAAGTTCTATTTTGGTGTCCACATTTACAATAGCTGAGACTGTCACAATCATTCACCTTCATCATTAGAAAGCCATATAAAGTTCCTTTCTCCTCTAAACTTAGAATGTTAAGTGTTGGCCTTTTAAACTAAGTTTCCAAGTCCTTTAAGCTTTAAGTCCAGAGATGTAGAAGCTAGGCAACGAGTAAAGCAAGGTCATATCTTAACATGCAAGAAGCCTCCCAAACTTATCCTTTTCCAAAATTACTTGTGAAAAGCAAAACTTTTTATAAGCCCATTATGGGTACTTCTGGAATAATCATTTATGACTTGTAAGAAGACTATTAATAGTTTTTAAATGAGGTGGAGATAGGAAATGGCAACAGATCACGCCTATGTGGCGCATCCAGCTAGCCCTGTCTCTATTAGTTTTGGTTCAAACCTAGAGAAGTCCCTCTATGATACGTGAATCCACAGGATCTGTGCCTGTCTCAAACACGTCCGAATGCTGGTGTCTGAGAAGAGCAAAGGTTTATACTCTTGAAAGGAGCTTGTAGCACCTACCACGTTCCTCTGTTGTGAGATACCCTCTAGAGGTGGTCCTGAAGGAAAGCCATTGTGCTTTCAAGTCGCTAAAGAACCTGAGGTGAGAGACATAAGAAAAACCCACTCAGAGATGCCACAAGCCACTAACTACAGTGGATTCTATTAGCCATTCGTATAAAGGCTATAGTAATGATACTCCTGACTTGGAGCTACTAAAGGAAGTAGTCCCTTGAAAGTTATTAAAACTATTAGAAAACCCTGCAGATGGGACCCCTGTCCATTACTAAAAGTGAACAGCACCTGGAGCCATTATCACTGTGAGCCACCACCAGGAAACCATAGGTGAGGCAGGAGGAATTTTCCAGCCCCTTCTCATCCCCTTCCATAAATAAGAGGTGCCAATCCCCTTACTTTTTAGGAATTCAAAGGAAAGATGGCAAATATAGGCCTTTCAATATATGCTAAACAGAGAGGAAAAGAATTTTTTCTGCCAATAAATCTGGTATAGTTGGAGACTCAGAAATTCTCAATGTGGGCTTTGCTGGATTAAAAACCTTGAGTTGTAGATTGAGTTTCAGAAGTTAAAAAATAAAATAAAAATAGAGACAGGGTCTCGCCATTTTGCCCAGGCTGGTCTCAAACTCCTGGGCTCACATGATCTGCCTACCGCAGCCTTCCAAAGTGATGGGACTAAGGGAGTGAGCCACCATGCCTGGCCAAGTTTCATACTTTTGATAATTACAGTAACATTTATTGACACTATACTGAGTGTCATCCGTTGTTCTATTTTATATGCGCTCAGTCACCTCATCTAACAATTATGTGAAGTATGTACCATTATTAACCCACTGATGAGGAAAAGTTAAGTCCATAGAAGTTAACTTACGCAAGGTCAACAATTGTAAATGGTGAACACAGAAAGGTAAACTCAAGAGCTATGCTCTTGACCACTACTTGCACAGTGTGGTAGACAGAAAAAATGGCTTCTCAAAAACATCCTAGGCTGGATACAATGGCTCATGCCTGTAATTCCAGCACTTTGAGAGGCTGAGGCGGGTGAATCACTTGAGTTTAAAAGTTCAAGACCAGCCTAGGCAACATGATGAAACCCTGTCTCTACTAAAAATACAAAAATTAGCCTGGTACGGTGGCGCATGCCTGTAGTCACAGCTACTCAGGAGGCTGAGATGGGAGGCCTGAGCCCAGGAGGCAAAAGATGCATTGAGCCATGATCACGCCACTGCACTCCAGCCTGGGCAACAGAATAAGACCCTGTCTCAAGAAAAAAAAATTCTAACTCTCAGAACTATGAATATGTTACGTTACATGGCAAAAAGGACTTTGCAGATGTGATGAAGTTAAGGACCTTGAGATGAGATGATTACCCTGGATTATGCAGATGGGCCCAGTGTAATCACATGGGTCCTTAAAATGGAGAATCTTTCTCCCCCTTAAGAGCATTGAAGAAAAATAGAAAAAAAAAGAAAAAAGAAAAAAAAATGGAGAATCTTTCCTAACTGCAGTCAAAGGGAGATGTGACAGCAGAAACAATGGTCAGAGATGTACATCATTGCTAGCCTTGAAGATGGAAGAAGGGGATCATGAGCCAAGGAATGTAGACATTTCCTAGAAGCTACGTAAGGCAGAGAAATGGATTCTCCCCTAAAGATTTTAGAAAAGAACGCAGCCCCACCAAAACTTTTGTTTTAGCCCAGTGAACCCTGTGTTGGACTTCTAACCTGCAGAACAGTAAAATAGTAAATTTGTGATGTTTTAAGCCACTAGATTTACAGTATTTTGTAGCAGCAGTAGAAAACTAATATATACTGCCTCATCGAAAAAGAGAGTTATTGAGCCCCTTCCTGTGGGACTTGACAGAAGCAGAGAGAATGCTTCATGGTATGTAAATTAAACTTGAAATTAAAGTTGCTGCTACTTTTAGCTCCTGGTTTTATAGGTTATTATATAACAGCAGTTTTATGATAAAGAGTGCTATGCAATAATAGGCTATTATAATTTTTCATCTTGACTTACATGAATGCATTATGTAGCTAGTTTTAAATGTATTGCATCAGAATTTGTCCTTCATTTAGCACTCTGCCAAATGTTACAGGAAACTGAACACATTTAAGATCTTGCTAGCAGAGTTAAAAGATTTATAAGATGCCATTATTTGGACCTTTGATACACACAAGTCGGTTTCTTGTTGTTTGAAGTTAGGAGATAACTTTTCACCAAACAGTAGAAAGATATTATTTCTAATTTTTAGAATACAAACAGACTGATGATTTCCCAGCAAATTCTGTCATCAGTGCCAAAGTATTCTTTAAAATCTCAGGGTAAAATGAGTCGTTAAAAGGGTGACACGTTGCTACAATGAGCTTTTTCAAAACAGGGTCAACATTTTCACGTTTCTCATCAATATTCATCATAGAAGAGATCACAAAATGGCAAAATGGGTTTAGATTTATCTGGCCTCTTTCATGTAGCAATGTTTATCTGCCTAAATACAATGAAAAATTGGGGCACTGACCTTTACAGACAGGCTTGGGAAACATTCCACCTCCACAAATAGTGAATGCCGCAGACCGTGATCAAATGGAGCAGTCATTGCTTTCTGTTTGTATTAATGTGGCAGTATGCTGGCTGATAGGATATATATGGAAAAGAGGAAACTATACCAATGGGCAGGACCAATTGGTCTTACTTGATGAAGTTTATTCGTTGAAAAGACATGATAAAATTAAATAATAAAGCTTTAGGAAAAAAGTAATACATACTTTAGAAGACTCAGGCCACCATAAGAGAAAGCAAAGCAAGTCTTCAGAACAGAGGTTGAATCCTCCAGAGCCATGTGATAGGTGAAATTTAACCTGCCAGACACCACGTTTGTATTCTTTCAGCAGTCAGGTGCAGAGTGTTGCTAGTTCCTCCTGGCATTGTAGATATGATGGCCTTAGTTCAGTTCCTATGATCTGGATTCATACAAACATTTTGAAAACTGTTCCTGTACAATGAGCTAAAGAAAGGCAATCTAAATTAACTGGGTAGCAGACATTTTGACTGCTGAGATAAAATAATAGTCAAAACAACTTCACTTCCAGCAATCAGAGATGTAGTGGCTTATTTTGGGCAACAGAGTCATTCTGCCTGTTGTACAGAGACCCAGTAGCAAAGGAGGGGCTACCAAGAGGACTGATTGTATATACAGTCTCTTCAAATGATGCAATATGAGAGCTCTTTGCCCACTGTGGAAAGAACTATGTGGATTATATTTGTTGTCACAACTAGTGCTGTGCACAGGTCTTGTGGATTAATAATTGAGTCTTACTTAACTGTCTTTTTTCAAACAACTAGTTTCTTTTTTCTTTTGAATTGACCATTTGTACAATTGAATTGGCCAAAACTATTAAAGCATCACTACTGAGTGCCAACACTAACCCAAATTTTTAAATTTTGTTTTATTTTCTTAATCCTATAAGTAGTGCATAATCATTGTAGAAAAATAGAAAAACACAAATAAGCAAAAAGAAAAAAATTGATGTCCCATTACCTAGTATTACCACTGTTAATGTTTAGGCCTTGCAGATATTTGCCCACACAAATATATATATATACACACACACATATATATATATACACACACATCTCAGCAAAAATAGCATCCCACCACATACAATGTTTTATAATCTGCTTGTTTCACTAAACATTTATGTACGTCTACATCAGCCATTTAGGACTTCACTTTTAATGAACACATATCATTCTATTGTAGGGATTGACTATAATGTCTTTAATCAATGCCCTGTTATTAGACTGTTAGGTATGGTTTGTAATTTTTGTTATTACAAGTAATACTATGATGAACATATTAGCACATGTATATTGCATATTTATCCAGTTATATCCTTAAGTCCTAGAAGTCTAATAACTTGCTTAAAAGTTATACAGTTTTCTATAAATTTTGATGCCTATCTGTAGTTTCATCTTTAAATAAGTAGGAAAACAGATTAAAATCTGAAAGATAAAAATCATTCAAAAGACTTAAATTAATAGGTTTCATAAACTTCTGAAAAGTCAAGTGAAAACACAAGTAAAAGTATTTTAGTTTGGGTCTGTTTGTTAAGACATTTACACATACACACACACACATACACACACACACAGAGTTATGAGTTTAAGTGAGTTACTATGTTTAAAAATCAGCAAATAACATGCTTTTCTAAATAATAGGCAAGAATATCAAAATATTGTCCTCTATTTTAATAATTCTTAGGAATAAAAAACTATTAACAGCTATATTGAAATATAATTCCTATACTACAAAATTCACCCTTTTAAGGTGTACATTTATGTGATTTATGTATTCAGAGTTGTGCAACCATTATGATAATCTAATTTCAGAACATTTTATTTTGTACAAAAAGAAACTCTGTACGTGTTAACAGTTACTCCCCAGCTACTGGCAAATGCTAATCTGCTTTCTGTTTCTATGCATTTGCCTATTTTGACATTTCATATAAATGGAATTATATAATATTTGGCATTTTGTAACTTGTTTCTTTCGCTGGGCATAATGTTTTCATAATGTTTTCTTCTATGTTGTAGCATGTTTCCATACTTTACTGCATTTTATTGCCAAATAATATTTCACTATATAGGTATATACCACATTTTCTTTATCCATTCATCAGTTCATTGTATGTCAATTAAAATCTTATCACCATCACGCTTAAAATCTTTTAGTAGCACCTGAAATTGATAAGAAGGTTTATGAAAGGCCGGCTTAATCTTGTTCTAACCTACTCTTGGCCTGATCCTGTGCCACACTCCCAACCCCGTCCACTGCCACCCTTCCGTCAGCACTCCAGCCATAGCAGAACCACTTCAATTTCCCAAATATAACAAGCACACTCACTTATGTGCTATCGTCTGTGTCTGCAACATCCTTCCTCCCCTTACCTCTGTGGATGCCTTTTGCCCGTTCTTTATGATTCAGCTATCAGGTGTCTTCTCCTCTTGGAAGATCTAACACACAAATATAAGCTGGGTACATTCTTTAACAATCTGTTATACCTCTGTCATAACACTTGTCACAATGTTTTATAATTGTTGCTTTTCTTGACTTCTCTTCCACTAGATTATGAGCTCATTAAAGCCCAAACTATATTCTGTATATTTCTATATCATGAGCCACCCAGGCCCAGCATGTGGTAGACATTTGATACGTTTTCTTTATATACATGGTCAACAAAATTAATTCACTTTTTTATAAATTGCATTAATCAATTTAAGGATTTTTATGACCATATAGTCATAAACTTTATTTAAAATGCATGTTCCAGTTTGCTTATGTTTAATATGTTCATATGCATTTTATATTAAAATTCTCAGTAACATACGAAACAATATGCATTAAAATAAACCAGAATGTATATGTAATTCTATAAAGTGCATATTGAACTTAGAACCTATCAAATAGGAGACACTTTTTCCAATACCTTCTACTGCCTTTAATGGAGACATGTTTAAGTAGAATAAACTTAAGGCAAATTCAGAATTTATACAAACGATGGTTCAGTATCACATTTCAAATGATTTAAGAAAAAAATCATTAAGAATATGCCATGAGATCAATTCATAAATCATAATTGCACTTTCAAAACAAGATAAGCTGCTTTTTACAAGCAAAAATGTCGCTTCTCTTAAACTTGGTTTGGAGAGTGCTGCCTTGCTTAAAAAACTATAATAATCTTTGAAACCTACATACATAAACTGTTTCTGAATCTGTTTTCACTGTTTTCTATATGAATGAAGATTTTTTTAAGTAGGCCCGGTTCTTGGTAATAGAATCCTAACCTCTGTTACTTCTGACTTATAGGGTATCTTTGTTACTAGGGTTCAGCCTGATGGGCCAGCATCAAACCTACTGCAGCCTGGTGATAAGATCCTTCAGGTAAGAGAGATAAAAGAAATGCATGCACATGGCAATACTGAAACAAATATGTAATCATGTTACCAAGTTAAATGTTTTGAATTGAACAATTGAAAATAAGTCCTTCTCACATTGCTTATTTGCCTTTATTGTTTTGCGGCTGAAAGTCAAATCAAAAACAATTCAGTCTGACAGAACCATATGGCCCTAGCACCTTACAGTACTTGGCACATGACAGATGTTTTGCATATTTTTGTTGAATTGAATGGAATTACTTGATTATATAAGAAATATATATATATATATGAATGTATGCATAGTTATCAAGTGAAAGTAAGAGTAAGTGCCCAAACACAGTGTCTGTGTGATTTTCATGAGGGAGAAGGAAATGGTCCATATTTAATTTCTCAACCACAGGCTTACTGTCATTTGACTGCTGTGAAATACATAATATATTCTTCTACTCCCCCTGCTAAACAAAAGTTTAGCTGTATATAAGGTGACTTTTTAAAATGCACTGTGTGATGGAAAAGGACTTTCACTAACTTAAACCTCTGCATATCAAAAAAGAATCTGTCCAATAAATAATTAAGCAAATACTTTAGATAACTTCATTTATTTGGTTTTTTATCCTTTTTCTTTCTGAATTCACTTTCTTTAATTTTTTTCCTTTGTTTCTTATCAGTGATTTGAAGCTCATGAATTCACTCTCTAAGAGGTTCATAATCATTTTCTACATTCCAAGGAAAAGCTCTTAAGCATTGTTGATGTATTTAAGATTCAGCAATTTGACTCAGAACCCCAGAAATTTCCCATTATATAAATAGGCGAAACTACCTGATATTACTAATATTTGACCATTTGCAAAAATTGTGAAATGGTTCAACATAATATACTGAAGATTTAGATTCACTGAAAAGACAGGACATGTGAAAAAGAAACCTTAGGTCAACTATACACACATAGTTAAGGAATGCAAGGATACCCTCAAGTCAACTCCGAGGACTCCAAGGAGATCTTCTATCTCCAATGTACTGAGCTCTCTCAGAAAGTTCTAGAAAAGTAGAAATCCTAAGATTGCTTTAACATTTCATTCTCAGAGTTTTTTTTTGTTTTTTTTTTTTTTTTTTTGAGACAGAATTTCGTTCTTTTTACCCAGACTGTAGTGCAATGGTGCAATCTTGGCTCACTGCAAACTCCACCTCCCGGGTTCAAGTGATTCTTCTGCCTCAGCCTCCAAGTAGCTGGGATTTGTCATGTGCCACCATGCCCAGCTAATTTTTGTATTTTTAGTAAAGACAGGGTTTCTCCATGTTTGTAAGGCTGGTCTCAAACTCTCGACCTCAGGTGATCCGCCCGCCTCCGCCTCCTAAAGTGGATCACAGCATGAGCCACCACAGCCAGCCTCTCAGAAATGTCTTAAACTAATTAGCAAGATTACGATCAGCTACTCAAGTTTTCAAAAATGATTGTTCTCTGAAAAGAGTTTAAGCTACTATTGTGCCAATGTCACAATAGAAACACCACCCAGGGCCTGAGTTCATTCTATGTAGGCAGAAGATGCATATAGCAGTTGGTATTTTGAGCTAGAGCAGAGAAACAAACAAAAATAAATAAATAAAATGTTTCTTTAACACCCTATTATGGAAGTTCTGTATTTTTAGATAGCCTAAATAGTCCTTTGATCTTAAATATTTTACACCATGTCTATGGGCCTCAAATTCGTTATGTGTAAAATGAACTGCTGTTTATATTATATCTGAAATCCCCCCCAGTTCAGAAATTCAACTCTTTGAAAATTGTATGAATTGAGTGAAAAACAGCCAAGAATAAACTAACAACATAACCCCCTAACATTTGGTAAATACTACTCATTAATAAAGAAAATAGTTAACTTTTTTCTCCACTGAATTTCAAAGAAATTATTTTAAATTCTACATTCTGGAGAAAAATATATAGCCCATTAATCTCATATCTCTTACCTACTAGAATGTGAGACTGGGTAGAGAAGTATGCTATAGCTTGAGCCAAGGTTTCAGAGTTCCTTACTCCATGACAGAAGTAGCAAAAGAAAGATTTTTTTCCTTTTGCTAGAATTCAGAAATGTATACATAAGTATTATAACAAATTATACACAGCATGTCTTGCAGATGGGAACCTAGGTTAGTGTCAGGCCAGACATGATGGCTCACACCTGTAATCCCACCACTTTGAGAGGCAGAGGCAGGAAGATGGCTTAAAGTCAAGTTTAAGACCAACCTTGACAGCATGGTGACACTTCTTCTCTACAGAAAATTAAAAATTAACCAGGCACGGTGATGAGCACCTGTAATCCCAGCTACAAGGGAGGCTGAGGTGAGAAAATTGCTTGAGCCCAGGAGTTGGAGGCTGCAGTGAGCTGTGATTGTGCCACTGCACTCCAGGCTTAGTGACAGAGCAAGAGTCTGTCTCAAAAAAATAAAAATAAAAATAAAGCAAGAGTCCGTCTCAAAAAAATAAAAAATAAAGTGTCTACTTGCAAGGTACTAGAATTTTCTTTTCTGGCTATGAAATTCTAGAATTATATGTGAGGACAAGAGGGCTATGAGGGTTCAGTATTTCTAATCCTGGAGAGATATATAACAACAGCAAAGTGCAAGGAAATGGATTCCTCATGCAAGAAGTAAGAAGAAATTTTAAGCCAGGAATACTGCAGAAATGCTACACCCAAGATGTCTCTTCTCTCCACAAATGACTATCAAGGATGTGCCAGTTTATTTTTCTATAGAACTCACTTGTACCTAATCCAATAAAATCAAAGCCCATTTGCAGTAAAGAGAAATGTGCATAGACTTTAATCAAATAAATTATGTATTTACAGTTTCATTCATACTAATTGAAAAGCACACATAGCCAATTATACTTTCTGAAAGAAACAAGAATGGCTAATCCTAAAATGAAATTGTTTGCAATGTCAGAAGCTAAGAAGAAAAGCTATATTTTTATCTACTTATAATTACTATTGTCTCAGTTTAAAGAATGCTGGGGGGAAATGGGTTAATAACATTGAGTTATCTATCACTTAAAATATCAAATCATGTGTTTTTAATGGAGCACATTTATTTACAAAGCTTAATAGCAGTGTTCAACCTGGAGAACTGAAGTAAAAGAAAGGAAAAAAGAATAGCATTTCCTAAGTGACAACACTTTTGGGGTTTAATCTAACCCAATAGCAAATAGCAAAAGATAGATAAGAGAGCACAAGAGATACACCTTTCCCAATCCCTCTTCCCAAACCCAGAATTTATTAGATCTCTTTCTTTCTCTGTAACTCTTTTTACCATCCACTCTCTTCTTATTCTGCTATGATGTTATGAGCATGTTATTTTAATTACATGAAGATCTGGCAATACGGGATGATGTTAATTAAAACATATTCACATAGTTTTTCTGCCATTTTACAATTCATTTCCCCAGAATAGACACATTATAGTTACTCTAAGACAGTGTGATGCATGGAAGAGCAACTGACCTTTCATAAACTCACCTTCTGTGAAGTTCAATTATATAATAGTAAGAGGAAAAACTGAAAGCATGTGGATTATAAAAATACGTTAGATTGAGCCATCTGAATTTGCCAATACTTGAAATGACAGTTTTGTTAATTTATCATCATAGTTTCTTTTTCCAATGTTCTTTTCAGCTAAAAAATTCAGTCTAATTCATTACACATTTTTATAATTTAAAATATATATGAATACAGGAAATCTAGTAATTATAGTTACTCTGTTGAAAAGATGAACAGACTAGAAAAAAGAATATATTATGCCTGATAGTTAACAACAAATTCACCTAACCTAAACTCAGTGTAACCTAAAACCCACTTGTAAGTATGCCCTGTTTTCTTGAGGTAACCAAACCCTCTCTATTTACCCACCCCCATCTCCATACATGAGCCTAATTTTGTCAGGAGAAGAGAAATTAAATAACTTATACAGAATTAGTTAATGATATCCAGATTTTACCAGTAACCAAAACAGATTTCTCTAATATGAGGCATATAAATACAGTATCTTAATTTAAGATAATCTGATAGTCTCTTTTACCTTGCCATCATGTTAAGGGTTTTGGAATTTGCAATCCAAACGTACTCCTTGTCCATGGCTGTATTTCAAGATGCCAAAAGAGAATAATCAATGAGATAATAATTCAAACAAGCTAGATATTTTTCTTTTTTTTTCTCATCTTAGAAAGAACCTTGGCCCTACAATTCATATAGACAGGTTCAAGAAACTACTGTCAACAATAAGTCTATCAACAAATACTTGGACTATTACATTTTTTTTTACTTTCTTAAAGTCAGTTTTTGGTAAGTTGTTCGGCTCAGAGCATCTTATCTTGGCCAAAATCATGGGGTTTGATGCCCGTTAGGCCGTTATCGCTGCTCTGTTCCATAACCACTGACAACTTCACTCCACATCCTGATTAGTGTCTTAACGGGGAATATCATTAGAAGCCCCTTAATAGATAGGAGGGAAGTCATGTGTCCTAAGGGAGCTAATAGCTAGGGAGACAAGATGAATGTACGTACTCATTAGGAAACTAATAAAGTACTTGATTTTGTGATGTATCTAATAAATGTATCTGTGTTAAGAGAATGGAGTGATTAACATAAAAGTGTGTACCCTGGGAGGCAGAGAGGATGGCCACTCGCAAACAAAAATACAAGATGTAAGACCCTCCTCTATCTTACCTCCTCCAGTGAATCAGTGAGGGAATGAAAGAGGAGACATGTGTGGCAGGGAGCACTGAGGATCACGGAGATCTCTGGTTGTGGAAGGAACTGAGAGAAGGGGGTTTACTCCTGGTGGAGCAGAAGTTCCTCCAGGCTTAACAGTGAGAAAAGAAGGAGGAGGAGGAAGAGGGATATCTGTGGGCTAGACTGGTGTGAGTTTTCAGGAGCAGGGGTAAGAGGTTTATGCTAGAAAGGGTGAGTATGGAGTATAAAGGAGAGAATATTGAGGAGAAAGACCCCAGACTCATGTGTTAGAGCATGAAGAAGGGAACCCTGCTATTTTAATAAGTTTTTCATGGAGTGGAAGAATTTCAGACATGGAGATGAGTTGGAGCGAGGCTGGCGATGGCGGTAGGGGGAGACAGCAAGCAAGATACAGTGTTCAGGGCTCAGAATGGGAGTAGTAAGTTCAGACTCCACAAAGAAAAGTCTAAATGAAATGCCTGTGTATGGTTGGATCTGTTGTACACAGATATATATACAAACACTGAATCCAAGCTTCCTTGTCTGAACAGAAGTTTGATGGCTCTCTTAATGACCAGTAGGTGTAATCAGCTTGCAAAGAGAATTTTCTTGCTTAGGTGAAGCTCACTTATTCAACAGCCTCACCTATCAGAAACAAAAACATAAGCTACAGAACAAAGTGCTTCTGAGGATCCAAAGTTAATGCCACAAAGCCCATGCACTACTAAATCTCATGCCTTTTACTCATAAGAGAAATACTTGGGAGTCTTTTATTTAGCTGTCCAGACCACCAAGGTGAAAGCCTGTGGGTCCATCCAGGCTCATTACCAGAAGAAGTCATAGCCCACAGCTTCACTCTGTAGTAAGAGAGAAACTTCCTTTAAAAGCCAGAAACAAAGAGAACAACTTCTTTAAAAGCCATAAACAAGACTTTAAAAGTACAGCAGATTGTACTTCTAAAATATTGTTTCTGGCTTTTAAAAGAAAGCTCTCTGCTTACAGTATAGAGCAGTTTTTCTCAATGACATCCCTCAACATATCTTCAAAAAAAAGAATTGATGGTCGGCCGGGCGCGGGGGCTCAAGCCTGTAATCCCAGCACTTTGGGAGGCCGAGGCGGGTGGATCACGAGGTCAACAGATCGAGACCATCCTGGTCAACATGGTGAAACCCCGTCTCTACTAAAACTACAAAAAATGAGCTGGGCATGGTGGCGCGTGCCTGTAATCCCAGCGACTCAGGGGGCTGAGGCAGGACAATTGCCTGAACCCGGGAGGCGGAGGTTGCGGTGAGCCAAGATCGTGCCATTGCACTCCAGCCTGGGTAACAAGAGCGAAACTCCATCTCAAAAAAAAAAAAAAAAAAAGAATTCATAGTCAACTAAGTTTCAGAATCACTTCATACCATATCCCTTGTTTCAGGATTTTACGCTGTACTAAACAGGCTAGGAACTCTGAGAAATCTTACAGATATATCTTTCAATATGTTTAATCATACAGTCCTCTTTACCAACATCATCAGTTAACAACTTCCACACAACACACTTTGGGAAATGTTTGTTACAGGAACAAACTAACTGGGTCATGGCTGTGTCCCAGAGAGTGCTGATGTTCACGACTATTACCATAACTCATTAAGAAAGGGGAAATGTTCATTTTCTGAATTTTTAAAAATTTATCCAGAAACGAAAACCTACATAAAGAGTGAAAAATTGTTTACAAAAATGAAGTGTTTTGGACCCTTAAAGAAAGAAACTTAAAAGTTTTTTAAAGTTGTACTAAAACATTTCCCAACAAAGACAAGTAAGTTCCACATTTCTATAGTTTATCCTATTTGTGGTTAAAAATCAAAAGCTCCAGAGACATTGGGGGTGAAGGACTATAGGGGAATAATCACGTAACTCTTAATGTTTTGGTAAATAATTGCTTATAATGATATAATACATTGAAGCGTATGATTTTGTTTAATACAATTTGATTAGAAGGGAACTAGAAATAGGTTTAAAAACCACATTTTCATCAGGCGCAATGGCACATACCTGTAATCCTAATGCTTTGGGAGGCAGAGGCAGGAAGATTGCTTGAGACCAGGAGTTCAAGACCAGCCTAGGCAACATAGCAGACCCCATCACTACAAAGAATTAAAAATTAGCCAGGCGTGATGGCACACACATGTAGTTCCAGCTACTCAAGAGGCTGAGGTGGGAGGATCCCTCAAGCCAAGGAGGTTGAGGCTGCAGTGAACTCTGATAGCCACTGCACTCCAGCCTGGGTTATGGAATGAGGACCCATCGTTAAATTTTCTTTTTCTTTTTTTTTTTTTTTTTGAGACAGAGTTTAGCTCTTGTTACCCAGGCTGGAGTGCAATGGCGCGATCTCGGCTCACCGCAACCTCCGCCTCCCGGGTTCAGGCAATTCTCCTGCCTCAGCCTCCTGAGTAGCTGGGATTACAGGCACGCGCCACCATGCCCAGCTAATTTTTTGTAGTTTTAGTAGAGACGGGGTTTCACCATGTTGACCAGGATGGTCTCGATCTGTTGACCTCGTGATCCACCCGCCTCGGCCTCCCAAAGTGCTGGGATTACAGGCGTGAGCCACCGCGCCGGCCAAATTTTCTTTTAAAATATGATTTTATATGCCAGATTTTGGCTGTATGTTATTATACATTTAGTTTTGTACATAATATACAAAGTTCTTACACAAAAAACGAATAAAAATATTGAGGAAATACTTTTTGAAAATCAAAAAAAGTATTTTGAGTATTTAGCAAAACATGAAAACCAATAAAACAAATTAAGTTTTTTAGGGTGACTCTATCCCTTCATAGTTTAGCTAATAGAAAAGTAATATTCATTAAGTGTCTTTATTGTGTATGATTTAAATCATACGGCAACTCTGCAGGATATCTATTGTTGATAGGTGTTCAATAACGTATTTGAGTGCTTCTGTTGTCAACCTAAATAACAAACAGAGAGACACTTGAAAAGAAAATGATGTTTATTTGGGAATAGAGCATTCAAATGGGAATACATGTGCCATAGTAAACTATGTGTGTATTCAGGAAGGTAAAGAAAGGCAACGGTTTTTAAAGGGAAAAATGAGCATTATGTAACTACTTTTAGATAATTATCCTTGGCTACAAAGATCAATAGCAAGGTTAATGCCAGTCCAAGAGTGGATAGCCAATTGCTGGGCAGATGTCCCTGCAGAAGTGCTTTTTGTGTAAGGTTGTGTTTTTGCAGTCTTTTGTGATCGTTTTTGTCATCAAGTATACAAGTATGAGACCCCTCTCTTCATGGCCTTACCCGGCTCTATTTGCCATGTTTTTTGTTTTATTTGGTTTGGTTTGGTTTGGTTTGAACACTAGGCATTCCATTTGATTATGACAACTTCCCCACCATTACACAATACTGATTCTCTGGAGCAAATTTTGCTGATAGTATCATATTCATTACGTTTTCTAATTTATTTGGAAAATATGCACCAAATGCCTGTTGTGTACAAAGTATAGCGCCGAGCAATGTAAACAATGCAATATGAATGTAACCAAGTTCCTGCCTTTATACAGTCCTGGAAATAGATACACCCAAATTCCACAAGCAGGAACCAAAGCAGGAAGAGAGACAAAAAGAGCTGAGTATCAAACATTTGATAAAATGAACCCCAGCCTGTCATTTAAGAGCAAGCTCTTTTCCAAAATAGAGACCAGCCTGGCTACAAAGAGCCCCCTGAAAATTAAGGGTTGATTTTGCAGTTATTCTTTTTGTGGCAAAAGTAAAAGGAATGTGGCTTGTTGGGAAATTGGCTTGCAAATCAGGGTAGGAAATTCATTCATTGGAGATGATCATTTGACATATTTGATAAAAAGAAAAGCATTAAAAAATCAAAGCAGATAGATAAATTTATTCAGATTTACTATTTATTATCACTTCCACACCTGAGTTTCTTTTCAAATAATTCAGTCTTCAGTTGAGTCTATTCTATCTTGCCATGTCTTTGATGAGCCTTAATTCATGAGAAACTCAAGCTGCAATACATGTGTGTACTTAACACAGAGGAGAAATTCTTATTTATGTTTTGTCTGCAATGATTTTTTTAAATACTAGAATAAAGCTTATTAAGACTTCCAAACTTTCTCACATTTGCAAAAGCAATGTAAATTTTTCATGTGAATTCTCTAAGAACTGGAAGTCTGTAATTCAGGTTTTTGAAAGAAAGGTTTTATTCAAAGGATAGCTTAGCATAGAGTCAATGTAGTATTGATTATGGAGTATACTCAGCCCTAAATATATCCCAATAATTAATGAGAGTACTCTTATCAGATTAAAATTTGAAATAAGAATTCTAGTTAATGTGAAGCACAATTATGATTATCTGAGATTCCCCCTCTTTCTCATGATCCCTGGCAATCAGGATTGAACACCATGAAGGCTTGCTCTTATAGCACAAATTTGGTTGCTGCATTATTTAGTTTTCCCTCATTCTAAGAGGTGTAGGCATTCAAAGTCCAAGATACCAATGTACTAATATTTCTCTAACATACAAAATTTATGTGTACTGGTCCTTTAAAAAGGCTTATTCCTGGGGTGGTGAATTTAAATCAGCCAGAAATCACATGCCCATACCTCTAAACCGATTTTTTTTTTTTTTTAGAGTTTACAAAGATTTGTGCTGTCTTCCCTGTTCGATAATCCCACCAGCCCTGTGGCCAAGCCTTCTCTGAAGCTAGTTTTTAAACTTAGGGCTTTGGATAGTAAGAATGCGATAGAATTTCTAGGAGAATTATAACATCATCTGGACTGTTTCCGCAATATAAACATCCATAACTGTTGGGAATCCATGAGCCCCACACATTGGGTGCCAGAATGTACGGAGCCAGCCCTACATCACCCATGGGTACCCAGAGTTCAATGGTGACAAAGGAATGTGAAAAAGACAGATTAAGAGAGACAGTGGGACCAGGGGGCCATCACTTCTTACTCTCATAGAAACAGTAAAGGCTCCAAGCTCTGATCATCTACACTATTTATTGATTACAATCACTTTGATCTAGAGGGTAGGGGGGGAGTGATGGTGGAGTGAATCAGTGAGCCGGAAGTGAATCACTGAGCCGAAACTGGTGTATCATCCTAAGGACTGATAACAGTGGCGGTTTGGGAGCTTCACAAAACAAGAACATGTGGTTATCTTTAGCTTATTATCTATGTACAGTTGATGGAACTCAGACCTTACAAGGAGCTTACAAGTCTGGCTATGTCATAGTGCTACGAAGGGGTTTTATGTCCTTGAGCACAACGTTTATGGTAACAGAGGTCACCCTGCACCAGAACATGAGACATGTAGAGGCCTTCCTCCTCAGAGGCCTCTGCGGCCTTCTGCAATTTGTTGTTCCTTGTTTATGTGTTACTCATAACCAATTTATGTAGATACTCTGTAAGTCCTTTCTCCTTTGCTGCTTTTCCCAACACATAACTTATCCATTTAGCAAAACATTTACCAGAAGGTAATCAAACATAAATCCAGGAAAGGAGAGAGGAAATTCAGAAACAAAGTGTGTTTTACAATAGATTGATGAGCTATAATTGCAAAGCTCTACTTTTTGTTGGAATTGCAAATACTATTTTCATTAATCCTCAGTCTTTTCATGTCTAAATCATGAAAAGAGACAATTGAAAAACATTTTGTGGCACAGAAGATAACAAATAAAATTAAAATAAGGAGGGTTATCTTCTGGAAATAACAATTACAGTAAAATGTTCCTTCATACTTTCAAATCAGCTAAAGCTAGAAAGTCATTAATTACATATTTTTGAAGAATTAAATTTCCCTTTTTAGATTGTTTTCTTGGTAACTTCATTTCAACTTAATAAGCCATTTAGTTCTCACTTTTTATTAGGTTTCAGTTTCCTCAAAAATGTACACATTTTATTCAAATCTATGATCGTGTGTTTATATAAAACATATAGGTAGACAAATTTGGCAATAAATTTTAACTTTTTTTAAAGTTAGTATTTGTTCTTCAAATCATCTTTTGCATTTATAGTATGCATATATTAATATGTATACATACATGTAAATCATATGCATTTATTTTTTCAAAGCATCATGGGGTTTATATCTATCAATGAACATTGCATATTACCAGCCTTCATTTCCTCAGCCTCGTCTTCTTCTATTCAAACACACCCCAAAAAAACAAACACAAAACTCCATTAGTTGAAATATTGTGATTCTTGTGGTCTTTATTTTAACTGGAGAAGCCCTATATGAATATAGTAACATAGTTGTTGGATTCCCTGCCTGAACTATCTAAGATGTAAGCCTGATAGCCATATTCATGTTAACAAATACAATGTCAATTCATTTTTCTCTTCTGTCCTAAGAATGAAAGAGGTTCTCTGGAACTGAAATTCATTATATCGTCTCCTTCCACTCAAACTCCCTTTGCCATTCCCTTTGTCAGTGCCTTTCCCTGGCTTTAGACTACATAATGCTCTATAATCAAGAAATATCTCAATTACTATTAAAAAGTGAATTAATTTAATGAACCTAAAATATTAATTACAAGCTCACAACATCCAAGGAAACAAATTGTATCAAGATACAGAGATTTAACAACTGGCAAAAATTCCTACCTAGCCACTATCTGTATGATTTTGATATTTCATGTAATCTCTCTGATTCTCATGTTTTCAATTTTCAAAATATTAGGGCTAAGCAAGGGAAATAAGTTTTTTCCTCTGATATTTTCTCTTTTTATTCTTGTGACTTAATAAAAATTACATGTTTTTAATTCAAGAAAGTAAAGTGAAACAATAGCAGTGAGCACTTGACATATATTAACCCATATGATCTTTAATAAGCTTTCTAAAATAACTCTTTCAGTGTCCTTCTGATATTTTAAAGCCACTCCCAGGCAGCACCTAGTTGTGATTTTTTTAAACAGGCCTCTTAAGTTTCACCAAAGCTCTAATTTAGATCCAAAATATGCCTGGGAACCAGAATTACAGAGACAGTCCTAATGTTCATTTGACTTGGTGATCTAACTTGCCAATCTGTTTATTTCTTTCTGGGAGATCAGCTCTATTTATGTGTTTTTAATGATCTTTCATTTATACTGACAAAGCATGAAAACTAAAGGTATGTGCTTTAAAGGTATATTAAAAGCTAAGTTTTAAAAGGGATCTCGCTGGCACTGAATCAGAACCTGAACTGTGGTTCTCAACATCTTGAAGCCTGGTTTATTAGAAACAGATCCACATTTAAGCTCAGAATTAATCCAGCTCTTTCTTTTTTCTACTTCTTCCTCTGTGTTGCACGCACACACAGAATAGTGTTAATTGGTGTCACTAGAAGAGATTTGATTCTCTTGGGTTTCCTATTGCCCTTATAAGCACTCTACCTTGGTCCTTCTTCAGGATGACTCTTTCCCAGATCACTTCCTGTCTGGGTTCTCAGGAGCCCAGGGTGTCTTATACCCTTCCCTCAATGCAGTGATACCCATGGGAATTTCTGTCTTTTAATTCAGCCATCAAGCTAGAGCCACCTTCATCTGGAAGGAAAGATTGGCACTGTTTCACCTTTCCCTACCTCACTTCATACAGATTTTCTTAGATATATGGGTCAACAACAAACACTGTCTTTCAGTTCTGATATACACTGCCAAGACTGCAACCTCATCCTGTTTCCCCAGTTAGATTTCCCTTCTTTCATAATGCTCCCTTTGAAACTCATTTTCTGCTAAATCTCTCAGCATTCCATCTGTTAATACTAAGCTGCAATAAAACCCAGCCTCCGTTGCTGATGCTGCCACCTTGACCTCCTTCCTGACTCCACACTCTGATTTCCAAATACGTGATGAAGGGTTCCCTTGCATGTGTTAGTACCACAAACTCCATTGTCTTCCTATCTTAAGGATAGGAAGGATTCCATTTTCAGTTAATGGCATCACAACTTGATCCTTGGGTTTTTTTCCTACATCTTTGTCTAATCAGTTACCAAAGTTATAGATCCTACCTACTAACAGTTTCATTCTTTTTAATCTATTTCCTCTCAAGTCTCCTAGCATTGCCCTAGCAAATAAAACAATATCCTACTTTTTTCTACTTTCAAGAAAGCTCACCTATGGCCACAACAAGTAAATTAAGCCAGAGTTGAAACTATAATAAAGATGGAGATTCAGCATTTCTGTAAATTTTTAATTTAGGACTAAATGTTATTTCTATCAATATTTTTAGAATAAGTTAAATTAAACCTGATATCTAAATGGGAATCACAGCTTGCAAACCACCGTAAAGGACAGAATTATGTTTGGAGGTGATATAGCAACAGTTTTTTTAAGGGAAAAATGTTCATTATTTTATCATGGCCAGTGAAATGTCAGCTCAAATCACATGACATGATTGTGGTTGTATTATTTTGGTGAAGTAATGAGAGAAATAAGAAGGAGTATTATGGCATCAGGTGATTCAGCCCTAGCCCTTTCCCTGGTTGTTTGACCTCAGACAAGTTGTTTGATCTCTTTAAAATTAAGGTCTTTCATTTATAAAATGACAGGATTAGTCTAAACCAGGAGTTTTCACACTGGGCTTTCATGAGCACAGTGGGGTGGGAACGTATTGGCAAGTAAGCTGGTTCTCTGGGTGCAATCTTTCTTGCACCTCTCTCCCTTTCTCTGTCTCTCTCTCAAAAAGATCTGTTTAAATGTTCTACATATTGGGCTATCAATCTTTCTTTTGGAGAAAATGTTTTTTGGACTAATGCCTTGTTTTAAAAAAAAATAGCTCCTCTACATAAGTTTATTTTTATGGTTGCTTCCCACGCTAAAGCCTGTGGTCTCAGTTCACAGGTTTTTGCTTTTTATTTCTTAGAAAAATGATTCCACACAGATACCATTTTAGAACACTTTACTCTGCACATACTGTTACAGAATTTATCTGAAAAAAAGACAACCGTTCATATACTGAGGACTGGAGGAGACTCTAGGAATGAGACAGCACAAGGACTGTGGTCCCTTGGGAATTGCACTTGTTCTATGCCCCAGAGAAACAGCAAAGAGAAGCTGTCCCTCTCTTCTTTGCCCTCCTCTGAGCTACTCTAGGACTTTGTTTCCCTCTTCAGATATTAATTCAGTTCAGCATACGTGTGCTGAGGGCTCTTTCTACATAAGACACTTTATGTTAATTTTAGTTATCTGCATGACTTATTTGCACATAACGAATGGCCCTCCTGAATGGCTGCTTCTTTGATTGGAGCCTTCTTGTTTCATCTCTTTCTTATTTCCCATCCCCAGGGCCTGGCACAATGCCTACAGAAGTGAGCACAAAACAGACATTCTTTGATTGAAAAAAATGCTGAAGTAATCACATTGAGAATAGACCTCTTTGAAGATCTTTCATGATAAAAGTACCACTCAAAATTAACAGCTATGATTGATTTTCTAGTTTTATACCACTTTTGCCCTTAACACTGATATTTTTTAATATTGATATTATGTCAGGTATGATGATGAAGAATATCCCATTCATGGCCTCCAAATCCTAGAAAATTTTTTATTTCTAAAACTGTGAGATATTTAAATTTTGAACAATTTCCTGAAAATTCTCAGTGGATTTTTAAGTCATTGCGATTCTAGGTTTGAGTCTGCAGATAGAGAAATCTGAATACTCAGGAAGTCATTATTATGGTTTGACATTCAAGAACTCCATTGTTAAAGTTCAATTTTAATTTCACAATGAAGGTATAACTTCTGGTCAAATTGAAGGCATTAAGGTACACAGTGCATCCCTCAAAGCTACAGTGGAATTAATATTTATTTCATTCAAGTTTGCTATGTTCCTGATGCCTGAAACAGGTGAAGAATAGAAAAAAGAATATACCATATGCTGTATTCTTCACTCTCTATCACCAACTGATCAGAAATAACACAAATGTAACTTCATTGTCTGATTTTTCGTATAACGCAGAGCAAGAAATTTGAGCTGTGTAACAAACCCAAAGTTCTACTCAACTACTGTTTTCTGACACTGGAATAGCCAATGCCAACTTCTCTAGGCATTTTCATTTATTAAATGTTGCTAAGGAATGCATTTAAGGTTTCTTTAATTTAAAGCAAATTTATACTTCTAATTACATGAATTTCCAAGAATTTCTATTCTGTCACCTAGTATTTTTTTACTGGAAGATTTACTATGGTTTACAAATGCAATATTTTGGAATCTTCTTTACCACATCATTAGTCAATTAATTTTAATGAACTAGTGATAAGATATAATGTATCAGATAACTTTCATCTAAGTTTTAAAGGTTGTATGGTATTTCTAGAGATATGCTGCTTTAAATTTGAAAAAGCTAAAGTCAGTGAAAGAGTTAAAGAAAGAATTAAATGATTGGTTATTTGAAATATTAATCATATTTTAAGAAAGCATACAAATAGTAAAAAAACAAAGGCAACGTGTGCTCAAAATAAGTACCAGTCCCTTGAAAATTGAAAAAGTCAACCAGTGAACTGGCTGTATTACCTGTACTCAGCCAAACTGTCAACTTGACTGACTCTTTTCTGAATCAACTGAGTCTCAAACAGCAAGGAAAACAGTTACATAACTGTCAGTCATTCAGTTGCCAAGATTTATTTCTATTAAGTTTCAATAAGCTTGTATTTTATTTTGCCTTTATGGCAGTGAAGGCTTATGGGATACATTTCTTTCTGTATTAATAATAAAAATCATTCCAATCAAGACAATCTACAACTTAATGTAGAGAAAATCAAGGACCCATAACACTCACTAAAGAGAACAATGTATATTTTGTGACATAAATATCACATAATAGACAGATGGGACTCTGAAATTGTAACCTTAGGCTATGTTTAAACTGAGTATCAATTGCTTATATCTATTATTCTTAACCAGAAGACAGCAGGCATGTCCTCTGTTACTAATGTCAGTGAGCTTTATCCCCAAGGAACACATCCCTTAGGTATATTGGATTGAACTGAGAACTACTGGTGTAGATAATAAGTATACTTGCATTTAGCAATAAGGGAAATAAAAAATATTTCTTTAATATAAAAGTGTATAAACCAAGAGCTTTCCAGTGAGTCAAAATAAGATTTAAATTTATGATAAGTGTCCAGTCATGTTTGGCATGATTGAAATATTTGGCCATGCTGATGAGTTTATATTAGTGTTTAGATAATTGTAAGGTAAGGGCCATATGCCCATTTCCAAATCACCACAATCAGCCCCTGCAAAAACAAATCAGAACAACAACAATGGAACTGAACTACTGTGTTACCAGCACATCTATCTGTTATTTACCAGGGTACATTCATGATTAGCACAGTGGCAATGACATATTGGGTACTTCATAAATATTTGTTGAATCAATAAATTGGGTTGAATCTGGATAAACTTAGTTACTTCCATAATTACGATTCCATTGTGAATTATAAAAACTGATAACTTTTTGTTGCTCAATGCTCCCATGAATTTCATGAATGGAAACGATACAGTGATAATAGTTTGCATTGATTGAGCTGTTCTATTTGTGTATTTACAGGCAAATGGACACAGTTTTGTACATATGGAACATGAAAAAGCTGTATTACTACTGAAGAGTTTCCAGAACACAGTAGACCTAGTTATTCAACGTGAGCTTACTGTCTAAATATTTTTTATAAATAGTGAAGATACGTCTAGCCAGACCTAATGTTCACAAATAAATTTATACATAGAAACAAATTTTGCCAATTGCTGGACCAATGGCAAACATTAGTGCCAAATGTATAATACTATATGTTAGCACTGATCATCCTTAACAATGTTAACTCTATAAATATGATGTTCATGTGGTTATGTATTAGTTTTAATTGTCAGCCTCTGGCTGTGCATTGGTGCAGTTTTGTTTCTGTTTTTGTTTTTGTTATTAATCAAATAAGTTTCTTCTCAAAGTGGATTTCATATAATTTTGGAGCACGGAAGCACACACAAGCTCTTTATGAATTCTGCTCTCCATCAGAAACACTGCCTCAAAGTTGTATATGCCTTTATATAGAAAATACAAATATAAAGAATTGTAATTCCCATGAAATATTTCTAGCACAAGGTATATGTTGGCATATATACAAAAAGAATATAGAGAAAAACAATATTTTCATAAGCTAAACATCTCGGATAGAGAAAAAATATATCTTAAAATAAGACTTTACTATATTGAATCTTTTTCAATAAAAATTACATGATAATGCCTTATGAAAGTAACTGTACATATGGTATAAAGTGTTTATATTTGGTTCCATATTCATTTGCTAAATTCTCATAACACAGAGTGAAATATTTCATAAATTAGCCATTTATCTCTGGGACCCGAATAAAAATAGGATGAGCTAATTCGTTCAATGCCTTTAGCTAATTACAATACATGCAGCGTTTAGAAACAGACTAAAGGTCATTGTAGTTTAGTCTTTTTCACCACAAATTTAAGCAGTGGATGATGGGTGGCAGGAAAGGTATTGCTTTATTTCTTTCAAGTTTATGTTGATTATAAACTGTAGCCCCTGTGATTTCTTTACTTGTAAATGTGGAATTTATTTGTGTGTTGCTTAATCTAATTTGCTACTTTTAAATTATTTAAAATGAGTTTCAGAAATTGATAAAATTTATCATTAAGAAAGACTGCTGTTAGAAAGTAATGGTGGGTGATTTTAAATCCTTGGTATTTAAATATGAAACTTCAAATATAATTTCTCAGAGCTGTGGTTTACCTGTATTATTAATTTAAATGGCTGTTCTTCTGAGCAGAAATAGATAAAATACTTTTTTTTCCAAAAACTGTTTCAAGGTATGTAAAATCCTGAATGCTTTCTCACTGGAGAGAAAGACAAGAATGGTTAATGTAGAATTATTTACTTTTCCATTGAAGCTATTTTCCTGTATAAATGATCAAAATTTATTTTATAATCCTTCAAAATATTTATCTTTCATATTAGTCATTAGTTTGATTACAATATTAATTTGAAATTCCAGGATAATTTCCCAGAGTTGTTTGCATGCATTCACTTTCATAATTTCACATAATTCTTTTGTTATATAATGAATTTACTTTACCTGCTAGTGTTTCAAGTATTGTGTGAGGATTTTCACAGTAGTATCACTTAGCGATGTCACCAAAGCTCTGAGAATAATATTTGTAAGTTAATTGTTTTATGGGGACATTGAAAATATTGTATTTTTGTAGGGTCTATTAAAATGAGTGTCACTTACTAGAAGTACAGTGGTATTTTTTGGCAATAGAATTTGTCACTTGAAGGCAAATAATACTTCACTTTATAAATGATGCACTAATTTTGATGTTGCTTTATGTCAGGGTGACATTATACCATATTTTATAGAGTTCAATAATTAGCTAATGATTAAATGATTGGCCTATTTAATATGTTTCCCAGAAGTAACTTTTAAATGCATTTTAATACATTGAGAGTTTCAGGTGAGAAATGTCTTTCAGAGCCTAATTTTCTTTGTTGAAAACTCATGTCAAGCCGCCATGTCCAGATGTCATAGGATGATCATCATTAATCAAGATAGAGGCCTTTACTAGCCTCATAAGATTACTTAAAGAAAAAACAAACTCATGGCTGTAGTTTTGTGGCAATGAAACACTGAAATCATTCCATCAGTTTTTCTTAATCTTTTATGGGAGGAGAGGGAGAAGGGCCAGATATATACCTGCCCCAGGTCTTTTTCTTATGTCAGGTTTCTGCGTCAAACCCAGGGCTTCAGGAGATCCTTCTGAGGTACACAGCTGAGAGGATCATGATCCTCATAAACACCTCTGCCACTCCTGATGTGACAACATTGTCCTGAGCCACTACTTTAGTACTTCCTGTGCTGCAGTTCAGAAATGAGGAAAAGAGAGAAGGAATCCTTGACCAACTGGGAAAGTTATCTGATATGCCAAAGCACCTCACTGTCAGTTGTACTGCCGTGTTGCATACTGAGAGCAGGCAGGTAATAATGAAAAGAGTCAGGCCAGGCGCGGTGGCTCACACTTGTAATCCCCACATTTTGGGAGGCCAAGGCGGGCAGATCACTTGAGGTCAGTTTAAGAGCAGCCTGGCCAATATGGCGAAACACCGTCTCTACTAAAAATACAAAAATTAGCTGAGCATGGTGGTGGGCAACTGGAATCCCAGCTATTTGGGAGGCTGAGGCATGAGAATCAATCGCTTGACCCAGGAGGCAAAGGTTGCAGTGAGCTGAGATCATGCCACTGCACTCCAGCCTGGGCAACAGAGTGAAACTCTGTCCCAAAAAAATAAATAAATGATTTTTTTTTAAAGTAGAAAAGAGGCAATATTTTTTAGGTCTACAGAATAGAATCACTAAGCACTGGAGGGGGATAAACCTAACATTCTACAGGTGATGAAAACCAGTTATACATTGATTTTTGATTATTGACTTTTTGCAGTAACTGGTTTTGCTGCCTGAAATTAAAAACTGGTTCATTTTAACAATTAAAAAAAAGTCAAGGGTGTGCCTTTAAAAAAAAAAAAAAAAAAGAAAAGTCAATAACAACAAAAGGACTGGAATTCATGATGGCTCCAACAGCCTCTACCTCTTGGTCTTCAATTTTTATCGGACCCTTTCTGCCGAGGAAACTGTTTATATGTGATGAGTCAGCAAGATCTAATGGAGGAGACTGAGAATGATTAGAGGTGGAAAGAGCAAGTGATGAAAATTACTAGTAGAACTGCTGCAAATTTTGCAAGACAAATAGACATTAGTGGACAATCTTTTTAACTATTTACAAGGCTTATAATATTTTGTCATAAAAACTCTGCTATGATAACTCCAGCCTTCTGACAATACAATAACCTAAACACACATAATAACTTAAAAGTACAAGTGCATTTTTGACAAGGAATATTCAAACTCACTATGAAATACAGATATTTACATTATGCTGATCTGTTGCTTATTGAGGCCTATAAAAGATATGTCTCCATTACTTAGAATTGTATTAGGTTGCTGCAAAAGTAATTGCAGTTTTTACCATTAAAAGTAGGGGCAAAAACCACAATTACTTTTGTACCAACCTAATACATAGATGTAAAACAATCTCAGTTGTTTCTGGACCTTACCTTGGATCACAACCTTTGAGATGGAAAACAGCTTTACGGAGAGACTGACAAGCCAGTGTTAATTGGCTTTTAATCTTAAAGATGATTGCACACATATCACTAATGTAATTGCTTATTTAAAAATAGGACTGACATATCTTTCAAATGGTGAGCTAAAGAGGGAGAGAAGATTCAGAGGGGAGAAAACATGGAAGAAATTAGGTTTATATATTCAAATATTAAGTGAAAAGTATCTGAATTTGTCAAAATGGTTAGATGAAAAAAACAAAAAATCATTTTGTTTTTAATCATAAAATCTATTTAATATATATTTACTATCTATTAATATTTAAGCTTTCCAATGTAAAGCTTTGGAAAACATAGTGTGCTTGGCACTTTGTCTTTCCATTGTCTCTTAATGCTGTCCTTAACGAATTTCTACCCTTCATTGGCACACAGATCAAATATGTCTGATGAATATATTCTTATCAAGAGGCAGGAATACAACATAACCAGGTCAAAAGCCATACTGGTGTAGGACTGCCACTCAAAGTCTTTGATACATGCGATCAGAGAACACGTTTTACTGATTTCTGATAGGCTGACCAAACAGCAAGTTTTTTGGCAAACTGGGTCAGTAAAAAGTTATGCAAATAATGAAATCCAATACGTTAAGAAGATGAGTCCTTTATTTGGTATAAACAAAAGCAGGGTTGAAGTTCTACTGTAGTTCCTTTCATAGAAATGCTAAATCTTACTGAGCTTAATTAAATGTTCAAACTCTGGGTTGGTAATATGTCCTCTCTTCATACTTGTAGCTACCTGGTCTTCTGGGACTTGGGGGAAAAATCTCCAGATTGGTGATCACGTGCATGAATATTTTTCCTTAGCAATACGACCACCTTCTTTCGAGAAAAGCATCTTGCCTTGGCTCAGAATATTTCCCATCACCCACCAAAACCATGCTCAAAGAATACATTATAGCAGGAAAACAGAGTGTGGGCTGTGGACAAATAGATGTGCACCGTGGAAAGCATGTGGGTTAGTATTACAGGAGATCCTGAGTGTCAGCTCCATTTTGATCTAAACTAATCAGGGAATGTATATTCCAAGACTCACCACTTGTACAAACTAAGGTAGATGCAATCAAGTTTTCCAGTCATATCCTGAACCTTCTGAGAGCATTTCTGTTTCTAGCAGGTAAACTGACCTGTCTTCATTGCTGCAGTCGCTGCTATAGATCCCTCCCTCCAGCTCCCCCTGTTTTGCCGAAGGCAGTGGATGTCTGCTTCTATTCTGCTGAAACAAAGATAAGAGGCCCCCTTCGAGTGACAGCTGTTCGGAGAGCCTTGAGTATCAACAGATAGTTACAGTTCCCAATTTAGGAAGAAATTTCTTGGGTGATCCAGGAACCTGGTGTAGTAGCATTAACCAAGGCCCAAAGATGGAGTACTTACAATGTTACTGACAACAGCAAACAAAGCTTGTGTGCAGTGGTGAGGGTGGCAATGCCTTTGTAAAACTGTTTTCACTTCTGTTTTTAAAATGTTGGATTTTGCTGGATTGAGGGACTTTCTCTAAGCCTCTCAGCTGCTTCTTACTGGGACACGTTCCAATCTTCCTTACTTTCAACACTGTCTACAAGAGAATGGTTTGGAAACACTCCCTGGTAAGGATATAAATTGCCCAGCTTCTACTTTGGAGAATTCAGATATTTTTTAAAAACTGAGGAGGAACATCTAATCTAAGTTTTTATTTAAAATACATATAGTTAAAGTATAGGAATATTGAATCCCTTGGATTTTAACCATGTGATTATGTCAATCTTCCCTAAGAACAGTTCTATGGAAAGTAAAGAGAAGAGACCTGAGAGAGGAGAAATAATTTACTGGTTAACTTCAGAGGCATTTCTTTGGCTGGTATAGTCCTCCCAGTTGGGTTCTGTGTAGGGCAGCTCATGCTTTTTGTAACACACTGAGCCCTGAGCAATATAAGAAATGGACCTGGATTAAGGCATGCAGACGTGAGAAGGATATCCCTGCGCAAATTGTCTGCAAAACACCCCTTTTTTGCCTAACTTTTTTATGACAGCACCTCAAAAATTAGAAGGTTGTGAACCTCAGGCAACACTGGTGTAAAAATTCCATGACTCTTACCAGTCTACTGCTGGAAGCACTATATATATAGTCCTACCAAGAGGCAAGGTCTGGGCCAGATTTCCGCAGCTGAGATTTTCAAACCTAGTCTAATTTTCTCTTCTCCTTAAAAAAAAAAAAAAGAGACTTAAATTTTTTTTTCATTTATGTGGCTTATTTTATTTTATTTATTTTTTGAGACAGAGTCTTGCTCTGTCACCCAGGCTGGAGTACAGTGGCACTATCTCAGCTCACTGAGGTTCAGGCAGTTCTCATGCCTCAACCTCCGAGTAGCTGGGATTACAGGTGCGTGCCACCACCCCGGGCTAATTTTTTATTTTTAGTAGAGACAGGGTTTCACCATGTTGGCCAGGCTGGTCTCGAACACCTGGCCTCAAACGATCCACCTGCCTCAGCCTCCTGCCAAAGTGCTGGGATTACAGACGTGAGCCACTGTGCCCAGCATTTTTTCATTCTTTAAACTAGCATACATTTCACTGGGTATAGACATTGGTGTTGAAAAACAAGTTAAATGAATCACCCAATCTTTCTCTAGTTTTGAAAGTATATTTTTTCTATCACTGTTGCACAAGTGTATTGCTTGTGCTTATTTTTTCCTTCTTTAAAATAACAGGTTAAGTAAGCAGCCTAATAAACAGCCAAGTATCTTTACATCCAGAGTAAAATATCTTAGTACAGGAACTTTGATTTTCATAGCAAACTCATGTATTTCCTCCACAGGAAAACATTTACTGTAGCAGAATCTCCGAAGCCTAATGTACGTTATTCATAAATTCAAAACACTTGGAGACATTTCATTGAAGACTATAACAAAAACATTAAATATGATGATTATAAATGTTGAGATAAATATTTGTTGGGCATCAACTACATATCAGGTACTACAAGGGATATAATGTGGTCTCCTCAGCACAGAATCTCAGTCAAGAGGAAAGATGAGAGAAGTCCCAGATCAAAGACAGTACAAGGCAATGTGGTGAGTCCCTTTGTTCCTGCCCTCAACCAATCCTATTGCAAAAGGAAATAGAGTCTTTATCTGGTCAAATCTGTTTTGGTATGACCATGGTTTGTTCCATTTGGAGCTGCAGATAGGTCTTCTGCTGGTTCCTGTGACCTTCATACAGCTCACACAAAGAATGTCATGATGCCAGGCGCAGTGGTTCATGCCTGTAATCCTAGCACTTTGGGAGGCCGAGGCAGGTGGATCACGTGAGGTCAGGAATTCGAGACCAGCCTGGCTAACATGGTGAAACCCCAACATATTTCATATTCATAAAAATATGAAAAATTAGCCAGGCATGGTGGCGTGCGCCTGTAATCCTAGTTACTGAGGAGGCTGAGGCAGGAGAATCGCTTGAACCCAAGAGGTGGAGGTTGCAATGAGCTGAGATTGTGCCACTGCTCTCCAGCCTGGGTGACAGAGTGAGACTCCATCTCAAAAAAGAAAAAAAAAGTGTTATGAAAAGTGTGAGCTGGATGAATACTTGCCAGGATTTAGGGCAGCATTTGATAGGCTAGACATGAAAAGTCTGAATACCTTACTAGACAAGATAAATAGCAACCAGAATCTCTTGAATCTCTGGAAGAGAAGCAAGAATTTTGCCAATCTGTTTGTTCTAAAGACAAAAGGGGATGAAGAATGGTGTCCCTCAACTTGGTCCAGCACTGTGTCTGTATGCTCCTGACATTGTGGGAGAAGGAGATGGAATTCAACACTTTAAAAGTCATGGGGGAGGGGGGTTGCTTGAAAAGAGTCTTCTAGGTTCAGTGGCCCCAAAAAGTCCCTCCTGTGACCACTGTCAAGGAGTGTGGGTATCCATGCTATCCAATATTAGAATGACCCACTCAGAAATGCAAGGAGTTGAACAGTCATTCAGCTGGCTGCATTTCATGTTTATTAACTTTACTTTTTGGGTGAAGAACATTTTCACTGCACACTGCCCAAGTGATCCCATGAAAATCCTGTTTGCATGAGATTGGATCACACATATCCATATATCATAAACACTTATTCTTCCAAGGAATTCTGATTCTCTGAATCTGGAAATTGGTTTTATTTTCTTCTCCCCATGCATACTCAGTGTTTTAGACACATATAAATCCTTACTTCTCTGAGTATTCACTGTGTTTTGTATTTCAGCTTTTTGTCTACACTATCGCTCTGTTGGAATGCCTTCCTCTCCCTATTCCCTTTCTAAATTATTAAAATCATATGCAGCCTTAAGAGCCCAGCTCAAATAGCACTAGAACCATGAAACCCTCCCTAATCTTCATGGAAAATAATTTCTGTACTCAGCACTAACTTATTAATTTTTTCTCATATTTTTTAGTATCTTTCCCAGTCTACCTGAAGGCATAGCTATTTGGCGTTTGTTTTTCTTATGAACTTTAAGCTTCTCGAGAGAGAGGATCAGACAATACTTAAGGCCTTCTAGACAGAAGAGCCTCAGGAGAGGTAAAATGACCATATGTTTTGTTTACCGTATATCCTTAATGCCTGTCATAGCGTCAGAAGCATAGTATAGGTTCTCAATAAATGTTTGTGTAATGATGAAGTGGATGACAGGCCCGGCACGTAGTGCACTTTATAAATACTGAATTAAACAGCAAGTTGATGTTCAGTTTGTGTAACCTTAAACTACCAACCTTTCGTCTTCTCAGTTGACTCACGATCCCCAGTTTTTTTTTTTAATCTCCTTTTTAAATCAATCTTCTTCAGCATTTTTCAAAAATATTTTTGGTCTTTTCTGCTGTGTTTCAGCAGTTGCATTTAGTTTTCTTTTTATGCTGTTCTAAGGACCTTAACGCTATCCAAAAAGTAACACTAGTCAAAAAGTTTAAGAAGTGGCTTTTGTTTATTTAATCGGAGTAGATCATATCTATCCTTTTGATTTTCTTGGGTTTTATTTCTCTTCTGAGAAGAAGTCATGCACAGTGCGAGTTGGTAGGTTACGTTACGTAAGCAATTTTTACAATTTGGAGGTGAAGAAAGATGTCCTGAGAGAGATGGGGCTACAGAAGTGTAGCTGGGAGGAAGGGGTCCCCACTCCCAATTTAGCTCTAAACTGCTGCCAAATGCTGCCTGTCCTGTTAATAGATGAAAGAATAGTCTGTCAACAGGCCTTTGGCCACAGTTGAGCATGACAATGTTTACACATTGCGTTTTGGCATCATTTTATGAATAGATCCCACCCCCTATATCCCTGAAGTGAAGATGTCATATAGTTCAGCCAAAATTTGCAGGCCACTGTAAAAGCTATATAATCAATATGATTAACTATTTAGATAGAGCACAGAAAAAATCAGGGTTACCTTGACAAAACCATATTCCCCCTCCCAAACTTTTATTAAGAGAGAATCTGGCCTGTTGATCTCAAAGTAGAGAGCATGCTATTTATACTGTCATGAGCATTGGCTTCATTAGATCCTTCCCTTGAAGGGACAAAAAATGGAATCCAGCCCCTTAAAAGAAAAATGATATCTAATTGGGAATTTCATGATATCTAAGAGCCCCAGGTTGGTAAGCTCCTAACCACAATCCCTTTATTACCTCATGGGACTTAATTTCAAGTAAAACATTTCTGTCTTAGCTTTCTCACAAAAATATTTCCCATGCCTTTCTATTTGGGTTTCATAGAAAAGTGACTCTAGAATTGAGTGAAATATTCCCAAACATTAAATGTCTTGTGATTGACTCTTTTATACTACTAATATTAATTACCCCTATTCTACCCTTGCTTTTTAATTTCTTTTTATGAGAACTTGGTAACTATCAAGTTAATTATGTCTTCTTTTCATAAAATTTTGGATTTAGAAATATTTAGATAAAGTCATGAGTGTATCTTGAAGGAAACAGCCACCATTGCTGTCTTTTATAGCATGATGCCTCAAACTCTCCAGAGGCCCTCTCTTTGGTACCTTATAGCCCAGTATCCACACATTTACATGGGTAAAAGAATGCCAGTGTCTCTTTGAACAAAAATGAATGAAAAATGAACTGGAAAAGTGAAATATTGAAAGAGTGACATTATCCTAGGATAGTAAGAATATTTTAGAATAGTAAGAGTACTTTAATCAAGTATTTTTAAGTAAGAGTACTTTAGAATGATGAGTGAGTAGGAACAAGAAGAGACTAGGGCTGGGAAAGAGGGAAATTAGTAAGTTATTAAGGAGGAAAGAATGACAGACAAATGAAGAGGGAAAGAGGACTGATACAGAGGATCAGAGAGAAACTGGATAAAGGAAATCAGATCCAGGAATATCCTCCAGTCTCTTGGTTCCGGTGACCATGCCCCTTCTTCAGACAGCCCTGAATTCCCTTCCTTTCTCTCTGCTCTCTCTTAACTAGAAGCATAATCATTCAGCTCTTCTTGGTTTCTGGCTTCCCTCCTGCTCTTCCAGGTGTCAAAAAAAGAATTTACAATGAAAAATGAGGTACATATTAGAAATATATTTAGTTTAATTGCTATTCATTTCTAGAAACATCTAATGTCGTAGGTAATGTTTTAGTCATGCAACTCCTCAGAACAAGGAAAATCACTAAAAGTCATCTCACTTAAAAAAAATTACCAGAGTACTTTTCTTAAATAAAGGCTAATGTCAGACAGTGTGGCCATAGGTAAAAGTTATGTGGAGAAAGACAGAAAGGACCTTGAGAGGATCTGGTTCATCTGTCTATCTTCAGGGAAGAATTAATGCTATCCTTAAATTCATCCAGAGAAGCGGTGAACATTTCCTTCTGTAACCCACCCTTATAAAGTAACAAATTGCGTTTCATCTCAATAAAATCCTCCAGTTTAAATTACCGCGTTCAAGTCTGACAAATAGTATCCTCATATTTAGCTGTACACATCCACATTATTTTTTAAAGAAACGTGTCTGCAGTTCAGAAGAGTCACCACTAGATGGAGACCTCATATATACATTTTAAATCCCAGTCTCCGCAATTCTCTAGCTTGGGTGATCACAGGCTCTACACACTCCGGTTTTTGTTGGTGTTGTGGGAGGTTTTTTTGGTTGTTTTGAGACAGTCTTGCATTGTCGCCCAGGCTGGAGTGCAGTGACGCGATCTCAGCTCACTGCAACCTCCCGGGTTCGAGCGATTCGTGTGCCTCAGCCTCCCAAGTAGCTGGGACTACAGGCGTGTACCACCACACCCGGCTAATTTTTGTATTTTCAGTAAAGACAAGTTTTCTTCATGTTGCCCAGGCTGGTCTTGAACTCCTGCGCTCAATCGATCCTACCGCTTCGACCTCCCAAAGTGCTGATATGGCCCCACACCGTCCATTTTCATGCCCCTTGTGCTGATATAATTAACAATAACCCTTTCCTTGCTCTTTTGATAAAATTTGAAATAATGCTCTAAATCTACACAATTTAAGACAAAAAAAGCTTTGATCTTATTTTAAGCAGTTTATTTTTTGACTAAACCTCTCAGGTTGTATTAATCACACAAGACCTAATGATACAGAAACCACTGTCCCAGTAAGTCTTGGGTTACTGTATGTTTAAAGTTTTGATGTTCCTTAATTGTTCAGTTTGATTATTATGCCCACCAGTTTAATAGTTCTTCTCTAACTTGTGTTTTCCAAATATTTTGCTCCTATCTCCAATTATTTTAGCCACACTTCCTTCATGTATGCCCAAGTATATGGGAATAGATTTGCCTCAAGTCACTCAAAATTTATTTTTAAAGTTAACTTTCCAAAACGTAACCATCAGGAACTGCCGTTAAGTTTGCTCTTAGCCTTCTTTATGTAATTCTAAAACTAGTCCAATCTGAATATGTGTGTATCTGGGTATAGCTTTATTTTCATCTGGCAATAACTAGGCATCTACAATAAACTCCTAATTTGTCATTTTATTTACATATATAATTGGCATAATATGATAATCAGATTTCATCTTATGAAGTGAATAAGAAATGTGTTTCAAAATGTCCCTCATAAAGTGATCACTGGATTCCCAAGATAGTTCACAATCTCCCCAGCCTGTCTCCTTTCAGTGAGAATATCTGGGTGTTGAAGGCAGAGAACCCCTGGCAGCCTTCGTGTCTTGTGTCCTCAAGCTATTTTGGTTCTTAGTCATTTGAAATTCCAGGGCCTCTGATGGCTGGATCATTGCTAAAAAGGCCAAATGTTTTTGTTTACTTCCTCTAAGCTAATCATATCCTCACCCTCACAGCTTAGCCAGCCTCCTGGTCTGGGCTTCTCCTTTGCTAATTCCGTCAAAGCCCTACTTATTTATGGGTTTCAGGTGTTCCTCTGCCAACCATTTAATCTTTTTTTTCTTCCAACCGAGAACAAAGGTAGAGGGAAGACAAGGTGTTCTTTTCCAAAGTGTATGTGAAACCATTTATAGCCTCTGTTGTTTTCCTCCAAAAACAAAAAAAAATTTCCTTCTGGCCACATGATCACAAGATACTAATACAAGGTACCCTTTCTTAGCATATTCAATTCAACCTTCTTTGGGGTTTAATATTTTATAAGCTCTTTCTGACCTCCAGCCTGCCAATATTAGTGCACCGTTTTGGGTTTGCTTACCAAGTGTTCTTCTTCTCTTTTCAGAGAAGTTAAATATCTCCTTAACAAACTTAAATTGCACACAACAGTGCCACTCATTTTAAAGCAAATATAGCAGGTGTCCACCATTGTTTTGGATACACCTTTAGAGTTTTTGATTTGCCTGGTTTTCTATTTCATGTTTCTTATTCCTTCTATTTTCCATAACCTTGTAATGATAGGTTTAGTTGTAAAATCCAGAACTACATACAAGAATAAAAATCAGATAGAATTTTACTGAGATTATAAGAGATAGCTTCTTGAAAGTCCAGCTGTGCTCTTTCTTTTTTCCTTTCTTTTCTTTTGCACTACCTCCAGATTTTTGGTATCAACTATTATCAAAATACTCTTTCTTTGTATTCTATGGATAATCTTAACTTTGCTATTCCCAGGAGCAACCTCTAGGTCAGCGCTTGCTACCCAGCCACTAGCATAGTTGTGCAGGATATGATCTACTCAAAGCACAGGGGCTTATGGCTTATTGTTTTCACATTTTTACCCATCTGCATACTATAGTGTAGAACAAATGTCATTTTTTAGTTCTGTCACAATGTAAGGAGGTTGAGAAGCTCTGCTTTTAGGTACAACAAATGGGAATATCATCTAGGCTGGGTTGGGGTGCAGGACCCCCAGCAGCTGTGGGAAGAGAAGAAAGCAGAAGAAGCTGTCACTTAAAATGCACAGGGGTGTTTTTGAAACATTCCTTGTACTCCTCCCCTACCCCAACCCAAGGTTGCTGGTTGTCCAATTGTGTCACCACCCTGACAAATAAGTGAATAACTGTCACATTCAAGACTTCACTTTTATTGATGTTCATTGCGCCAGAATCTGTAAAAGAGAAAGTTGTTGGATAGTGGACAAGTCCCATTCTCTAAATGTGATTTTTTTTCTCCAGGATATCATCATCCAAACTATTCTTGCCTTGTAATATTTGTCTATACTGTTTTGTTTGTTTTAAACCAGCCATCTTTGATAGCCAGTTTTTGAACATAAATATTCATCCATACTTGTAGAATTGTTCATCTAAGCAACAGGTATCCTGTACTTGATAAGCTCTCACAGTCTCGTTATGATAAGACAGATATTCCAGCAGGCCATCACTGATATATTCTTTATAAAACCATGAATGTTGCTAGCAAACAGTTGAGGCATTTTTTTGTGGCTGTTTCCCAGAGAAATTCAAACTTGGGAGTTAATATTTGTGTGTGTGTGTGTGTGTGTGTGTGTCTATATATCTCATCAGGTACTTTTTTTTTCTTTTGCATTTCCACATATTTCCCCAAAAATTATAGTTACTATCCCTGTCATCTAGGGCCCTAGGTCATTATAAACTACTCAAAGGGAATATATGTTCTTCTTTTGCTTGGTCTTGCTATCAGCAGGTTCACATATAACCCCAAAATATATACTCATTTTTTTTTTTTTTTTTTGAGATGGAGTTTCGCTCTTGTTACCCAGGCTGGAGTGCAATGGCACGATCTCGGCTCACCGCAACCTCCGCCTCCCGGGTTCAGGCAATTCTCCTGCCTCAGCCTCCTGAGTCGCTGGGATTACAGGCATGTACCACCATGCCCAGCTAATTTTTTGTATTTTTAGTAGAGACGGGGTTTCACCATGTTGACCAGGATGGTCTCGATCTCTTGACCTCGTGATCCACCCGCCTCGGCCTCCCACAGTGCTGGGATTACAGGCTTGAGCCACCGTGCCCAGCCCTATACTCATATTTTGAATATTCATCCAGACCCGTAGGTTTGAAAACAGAGGTGTTTAAGTAATTCTCTTGTAAGTCTGCCTCTGGACCATTCCAAGGTTTGTCCTCTAGTCAACCTATATGTTTATCCTTTTTGGAAAAAGTATTAAACTGTTAAAATAATTTGTCTTTTTCTCACTGTGCATTCAATTTAATGTTCATTAACAAATGTTAATGAACAAAGGGTTATGTTCAAAATTCTAAGAACAATGGAAGATACAAATATAAATAAGCCATGGTCCTGCCCCTCAAGAAACACAGTCTAGTGGGGAGACACGCAGAAAGTCTAATAAATGCTAGGTACAAAATATGAGAACACTGTATTGTCACCTTCTCTTCACAGTCTAATAAAATGGCAAATGCTTCCTGTTTTATTGCTTGTCTAATGCCTTTTTTTTCCCCTGAGGCAGGTTCTTGCTCTGTCACCAGGTTGGAGTGCAGTGGCATGATCACAGCCCACTGCAGCCATGACTGCCTGGGCTCAAGTGATCCTCCTACCTCAGTCTCCTGAGTAGCTGGGACTACAGGCTTGTGCCACCTCTCCTGGCTAGTTTTTTCATTTTTTGCAGAGGCAGAGTCTTGCTATGTTGCCCAGGCTGGTCTTGAACTCCCGAGCTCAAGTGATCCTTCCGCTTTAGCCTTCCAAATTACTAGGATTATAGGCATAAGCCACCATGTTCAGTTCTATTGCTTTTATAATATGACCTAAGGAACGCTTTTCTGTTATCTCAGGAAGGAAAGTTCTTGTCCTTTGTATATATATCTTGTCAAAAAGGACAAGGCTCAGGTGACAGTGGGGATGTAAATAACCGCAGTATCATCCTGAATAAATCATATCACGGAAAGATAGTCACAGGCTAGCTAAGCTCTAGCTTTCCACTTTCCTTTGACTCTCTTTCCAAGGAGTAGCATTTTTGGGTCAAAGTCAGAGGAGGCTTGCAGGAATCAAGAGCAGCTCCTCCTTCCTGGAGGAAGGGACTTCATCTTAAGGCTTGATAACAGAGGCTTACTGTTCCACTTGAAGGGGTCAATCTGAGGGAAGAAGAGAATAGAGTTAACCTTTAGTGTCCCTTGAAAGCTTTGCTTTAAAATAATTCATTTGTGTTTTAAATACCTAAGAAAAATGTACATACCTCTGGTGGACTTACTTGCATATTTTTAACATTTACCATGCACCTACTTACAAGGAAAACATATTCTTTACTGTTAGCAAACACTCCAATACTGAGGGTTGTTTTAAGTACCTAATAGGACCCATTAGAGTTCAGTAAGAAATGCAACTTGAACAGTCCCTAAGATAAAATTTTCTAGGAAGTAAAAAACTGAATGCCTGGAACTATGCAGACACAGATCAAGTCTCATGCACGTCATTTAGGCAGACAGCTGAAATGCTGACACGACCTATCCAGCCAGAGCCTTCTCTTAAGAGTTCTCCAGTGCTGACAATTTCACCTGCCCTAGCAGCCTCTCCAAGCACTAAAAAGTGTAGCCATCTAAATCTTTACAACTTCGGTAAGAATCTCTTTAGAGATTACAGTATACCAGCAAGAGAATATGAATAGCACATATGGCTTTATTCCAAACAAAATCCCAGAATGTTTTCTTGCTCGAGGTTAAAATCAAAGATTTTTCACTCAGGATTAGCCTAGCTGTAGAACAGCGACTGTATAATAAAGATGAGTTCATAAACTGTATGAGTTCAGTTATGGTCTGGAAAATTTGCTGCCATTTTGTGATGAAGTGTTTGGTCTTTCCTTTAGAAACTTAGTGTCATTGTACAACTTAGAAAATGTGAATTTATTAAAAATATGCAATGGGTTATGGAGCATGCTTACATTTGAAAATGGAGATTGTGCCTTTAAATACTTAAAGGACTCCTGACCTTCAAATATCAGTTTGGGCATGTTACTGGAGATTCAGTTTGAAAGGTATTGAAAAAAAAGTTCCATATTTATGTATAGTCAGTGGTCAACATGGAGAAGCCATCTTTTTAAAGAGATCAGTTCTGTAAAGCATAATGCCTACTACACAGACATCATTATTCTACTTATAAGTCTGTTTTTTAAATTCCAAATACTTGTGGTAGTAGAAAGCAATAAATATTCTAAAATGAGGGCTATTGGTCCTTTTGTGGCTGAGCTATATGATAAAACAAGGAAAACTACCAAAGTTATAACTCTTTAAGGTACACGATATAGCAGAGAATCATTCAGACAACTTCATAGAAAGTTGAGAGGATTAATCAAATTGTTTAAAACTTTTCAAGGAGCCAAATTTAAATTCTCAATACCCTATGAGATTTTTTGTAACTATTTTAGATTCTTGTCTAAAGAATGCATAGATGTAGTAAAAAACCATTAAATACGGTAGTATCTTGTGGCCTTTCTGTGTGGAGGAGCTCGTTTGTCCAAGGTATGATCTACCAGTGCTCTCACTAGTAGTGAGATCAGTGCCAAATCACAGCAAAAGCTAATCATTCTTAGTTTAATCCTGACCAGCTAGTCTTCCTCCAGGCATCAGCTATCTGATTTTAAAAGACCATTTTAGAAATGAATAGTAGTCTCTCATTTATCACATGTCAAATTCAAAGGTATAGCTGCTTGTGAAGACTGTATTATGTTTTATTTGCCTATCTCAGAAAGAGATCTGCCTGTCTTTAGGAAAAAGCAATGCTTTGTGTAGCTTCAATTAGTCCTACATCAGGTTACTTTAATGTTTCCTACAGCAAAAACCAAGCACGTAATTCTCCAATCCTGAAAGTCACTAGAATATTGATATAAGAAATTCTGTGTCAGCGATATCACAAATATTTAAACCTCTGTTTAGGGTCCTGCATGTATTATCAGATTGGCCTCCAAACAGCAAGTGATAGAAAATTCAGGTGTTTTATTGGATTTCAGAATTGAGATTCAGAATTAAGTACTCTTGGGATAAAAGAAATTAACAAGCTTTTGACATTTCAAAGGAACTCTAATGAATAGATCAGGAAGTCATAAGTGAGAAAGAAAACAAGCATGTCTAGTGAAATCTATGTCCAGTGTATATAACACTGAGCAAAGAGCATATTTTATTTAGACTATTTGTATTCAGATGTACCCTAAAGACAACTACGCTATAATGCTTTTCTCCTACTTCCCGGCCTCTAGCCCTATCCATTGCCCAGGTGGACATTGTTTTTAGTTTTTTCTTTATGGGTGAGGGAAGGAGAGGACATCAGGTGAAGAGTGCCATTACTATTTAAAAACTAGCTCTGCAGGAAGGGTTAAATCGAGTCCTTTATAGGGTGACCTTTTTCCATCTCCTTAGGGCGATTGCACTTCAAAATAGGCCAAAGCTGAAGTCATAGGAAGACATTAATTGCAGGTTTTCAGGAAACAGCCTTTTGGAAAGCTTCGGGGACTCAGCAGGTAGTCTTCGTAGAGCCTTTTAAAATACAACATGTCGGTCCTTCTCAGATTAGGCTGAAACTCCAAATCCTTGTTAAAGGTTTTCCTGGAATCCTACCGTCTGGTTTGATCAGCTTAAGTACTGAATGACAGAGAAGGATACACAGGAGGGACTTGTATCACATGAAGAAAAATAATTATTTCCTTCATGAGAAACTTAATTCTAGGTTACTTAAGTAGCTGCCTTGTTGGGGGAGGGGAGGCATAGGTTTGCAAATAGTGGTGGGTTTTTTCAGGTTTTTTTTTTTTTTTGAATATTTGAAAAGATGCTTCAAGCAATAATAAACTAGATGTGCAATAAATCTTGTCGAGTAGTAGTATGTGCTGGTTTCCGAAAGGGGAAAAGAGAATTGTTACATCAAGTTGCTTTTATGTATCAAGCTAAGTATGGGCATGCCTTTCCAAAGGACATAATTGATCCTACAGTTAATTTTAACATTTGGGCTGGAAGCTTAACCTCATCAGGAGTGGTATTATATTTTGCGGAGTTCCCCTTATCCAACCTACAGCATGCTTAACTATTTTCTCCCTGCATTTTCCACATCTCAGCCCCCTAGGACCAGCTACCGGCAAGTCATTTTGTCCATTTTCATTGATCTGGCTACGTAAGGAACATCCTGTTTCTTTAAATCCTCAATGCTTAAATTGCCATGTAGAAACCAACTCCCTATCAATTTTCTACATTTAATCCTTGGCTTCTTGTTATATTTTCATTTTTCTGCACTCGTTCCCATGGCAACAAGTCTGTTAGCAGAGAAAGTATGACTCTGCTTTTAGCCTTCTGCACAAGACAATCGTTCTGGTGATCCTCAGGCAAGTATTAAATAAAAAGTCAGGAACTGACTGCCGTTCCTTTGGCTAATGCCTCTAATCTGTTACTCTCTGGCATGCATTTTCCACCCTGTGCCCAAACCAGGCTTGAGGAAAAAAGTATTCAAGGGCCCTGCCCAGTATCTCCTTAAATACTGATACAAGTATTCAAAGACCCTCTTATCCAATCACAGCTGCAGAGACTGAATATTTTGGTTCAGATGGCTTTCCCTTCTCCCTGTGTCAACGACTTAACTGACATAAATGAGTAATTAATGACAAGGACTACTGGGAACAGCATCAAGAAGCAACTTTCAGTCATTTTTCTATAAACACCCCAGGGAATAAGTATGTCTTGAACTGAGCCTTAAATCAGTATCTAATAAAGCAATGGAACATTGAAGCAGATTTTCTCCCAATGAGTAGTTAAGTGGCATATGAGGAGAGGCCAAGGTGTCACCCCACAGTTCTGAGCTCATAAAGAGGAAGAGATAACAAAGATGTAGATATGAAAAGAGGACACTGTAACTGGTGGCTACATGCGAGCAAGGGAGCTTATTCAGTTGGGACAATTCAGGGTTCAAGTACAAAAATGGTATGAAACCTACTGAAGAATAAGAAAATGGAGCATGGAGAAAGAAACGGTTTTTAAGAGTTAACAGTAGAAAGGGAGCCTGCAAATGAGAGAATAGCTTCATGCAGACTTTGGCCCAACTCCCCTGTCTACAAATTTGTTCAAGTAATGTTTCTCTTAATAACAGATGATGTATTTTGTTTTAAACTTTGGAATTCCATTGTGGCTTGGCACTAAACTAAGCCTAGCAATCCTCAATCTCCTATGTCCTCAATATCTAGAAACAAGCAGGAACTGTTTGTCAGAAATTAAACAGGACTTATCTGATTGTGCTTTTTAAAAAAAAATGAATTCAGGGGAATGACAATATATGTTAGAAATAAAAATGTGGTTATCTCAGCTATAGATAAGAAAATTATCAAATGTAAATGATCCCTTTTTTGCTGATCTTATAAAATATGTGATACTTAAATACATTGAAGTTTTAAAGTTAGCTGCTTATATTGTACAAAGATATTTTTGGCTCTTTAAAGGTTATTTTCCTATATTAAGAAAAGCTTTCTTATATTAAAAACTTTATTGTGACTCAGGTTTTGTGTCTATATATAGACACACATACACAGGAGGTGTTTTTCTTTGCACATTTGTTTTGCACAGCTAAAATAATGAAGTTAAATAATGCCCAGGTATGGTCCATTGACCTTTATAATAGCTAGCTTAAAGAAAGCATTTGACAAATGGACAAAAGAAATCACATTGTATTTCTTTGTATCTCTCTATTCCTCTTAACCTTCCCCAACCCTCTACTAAAGACTATGTCTTATTTAGTGAGGAAATCTTATGTAATTTTTTGGAAAGTCCATAGGAAAAGCAAGATGCAACTCTCAGGCAAACAACATAAAGCAGTTCCCATATCTGCTAGAAAGGTCATTAATTTTCAGAATATACTGTTGAAATAATTTTTATTTTCAATACCTATAGAGTCTTTATACTCAGAGGACTCTTACTGGTCTTGAATGTGGAAAAGACATCTGGTTCAGGTCAGTAAGGACTGTTGTATGCTAAGTTTTACTCCAGGAAATTTGGTTTTAGCTTTGATGACATCTAGCGTCAGTGGAATGCAATGAATGCTTAATATTGCTGCTTTATGTTTGGGCATTTCTCTTTAACATCCTCAAGTACACTTTCATCTTTGAAAATGCAAACCTATTTTCTGTTTGAAATGAAGAGAAAAGTAATTGATAGAAAAACCAGATAGTTTTTGTTTGAAGAGCCAATCAAGTGGCTCTTTGTACTCAGTAGGGACTAAAGGAAGCCTAAGGATAATGACACTGTCTTCATATGAAGGAGAAATTTTTTACTAGTGGGAAATTAGAAGTAAATTACCAAATTCTATTTGTAAATTTTAAAGACCACCACAAAAGACCTTGAAAAAAATAAAATTACTGCAAGATTACTGTTGGCTATTGAAAGTACTACAGTTTTATTTTTCCACTTTATAACCACCCAAGGGCACCCCAACCAGCTGTATATAAGAAAACCATAATATGAACTGGGCTCTTTCTATTCAAAAAAGAAATATTAACCTAACGAACAATTCTGAAGGAAGACAGTGGTAGGTTTTCAAATGGTTTGTTAAGAATTATATGTAAACAGATACTAGATACTATGTTTTGGATTTTTAAGTATGAAAATTGTTTTGTCCTAAACTATTTGCTAATTGATTACTTTTGACCTCAGTTATTGTGGGGCATTATCCTTTTATTACTCTATTAAGAAGTTCTAATTCTACCTATATGAATTAGTATCTTCTCATATGCCAAACGAACACACATAAATTTTCCTTTTCTCATTTCAGGAAATATTTCACTCTTCTATAAGTTTAAGAAAAATTTATAAGCAGTGATACAACTTTGGGTCACTATTTTAGTAAAATGAAGACAGTCTCTAGACTCATTTTTTTTAAATATCTGACTTCACTACCATATGTGCAGCACAACAGTGACATCTTAAGGCCAAGTAACCAGAGCTCCTTTAGCCAGAGAAAGAACTTGAATTGGGATCTGATTTCAAAGAAATCCCATTATATTATCAAGTCGTTTTCAAATTTACAATATTCGACTGGTAGAGAAAGTGCTTCTTTATGACTTCTTTTGCAGTCTTTGTGAACTTTTTAATGTGCATTAGTAAACATTGACATTTTACATAGACATACTGTATATTAATGCATGCATTTCACTGCATAGTTTATTGACACTCCCCTTGTAAAGCTTTTATGGAAGAACCAATAAGCCACAGCAGTATAGCAAAAGAGGCTTAATCTTTATAAATTGGGGCCTTTTCTGTCTCTTTGCTAGCTTGGGTGGCTGTAAACAAATTCGGGTGGGGGGGGCAGGAAACACCTCTTAACATTTAAGGTTTTCTACTTGGGTGTACTCTAGCCAATTCAAAACAAATTGCTTACTTTAATAATACAATTTTACCATTTTATAAAAAAATTAAATCACAACATGTTTAACTGAAATGGCTGTATTGTAATTAATATTTTGAGATAATTGTGATTTTGAGCTTAAATTATATATACAAAATTGTCATTTTTGTATGTGTTAAAAAGACTACTATATCACAATTAAAAGTACTTTTTAGTTGAACTATATATTGATGTAAATAAAACTGAATGAAAACGTATTTACTACTTTAACATAGATTGTGAATGTACTTACTGGTTTTTTTGCAGTATGAAACCATAACAACCTTGAAAGCTGCTTCATTTTATGTGCAAAGAAGTCCTATGAATCTATATTTTAAATTTACTGATCCAGTGAAATTAATTACTTTGTCAGTTAATTTGCAAATGCAAGCTGTATTCTCCAGTTTTATGTATTGACACTAATTGGTAAAGGTGTACAATGTGATTAGAATGCATTTTGAAGATGCTTTCTGTACAGATACAAAATACAGGGACTAAAATAATGCTGTGCAGTGTATAGCAGAGCCATTTTTCGGCTTTGGTGTACTCAACTTTTTCAGTATTTAAAAAAGTGTTTTGAATAACATAAAAGTCTCCTTATTGTATAAATAATAAAATGTCACCTTATTGTAAAGTGTCTTTTGTTTACTGTCAAAGCAGACTTCGTAGTCAGCAAACAGAGTTGTAATAAGAAAAAGGCATGTTTTTGTTTTTTATTTTTTTGAGATGGAGTTTCACTGTTGCCCAAGGCTGGAGGACAGTGGCACACTCTTGGTACTCTGTCAGTCAACTTCTGCCTCCTGGGTTCAAGTGATTCTCCTACCTCAGCCTCCCGAGAAGCTGGGATTAGAGGCAGGTGTCACCATTCCTGGCTAGTTTTTTTTTTCTTTTCTTTTTTTCTTTGATTTTTAGTAGAGATGGGGGTTTCACTATGTTGGCCAGGCTGGCCTTGAACTCCTGACCTCAAGTGATCTGCCTGCCTTAGCCTCCCAAAGTGCTGGGATTTACAGGCATGAGCCACTGTGCCCAGCCAAAAAGGCATGTTTTTAAAAACATAAACATTGTAATCAATATTTGAAAAATGTAACTTTTATTCTGAACATGTATTTATCTTTATTAACAATTTTTTTTTTATAATACAAGCATGACTCCATCATCCAAAAGCTATCTAGCTACCTGTCTATCTATATAAATTGATATACATGCTATTGAAGGAATTTCTTAATAGAATCATATGGCGTTATAATGACTAATGAACCTACTTCTGATAATTTTGGTATAAACAAAAATGTTTATATTTAATTTTTATTAAATCAAGTTTACCTGTATCAAATTCCCTTTTAGAAAAATACTGCAAGTTTAGTCTTACCAAGATTGCAAGTAAATTTTAAAATTATGAAATATTTTTAGGTTTTTAAGTTGAAATAGGTTTTTAAGTTGAAATGTGTACTAAGATTAGCCACATTGCAAAAGTCCTATCCTGGGTAATAAGAAGTCTTATTTTTAGTATATTTTTCTTTTCTTTTTCTTTTGACATGTGGCCCAAGTTAAGAAGGTCTTATTTTTTAAATGTCAAAGTACAGTATTCAACAAAATTCGATTCAATATTATATCTGATAGAAAGGTAGAAATTGGCTAGTTATATTCAAGTCAATTGGTCACATTGTATGGAATACAAAAAGAAATGAGAAAAAAACGCAGTTCTACAAAAATGCTTTGCTATTACAATACTAAACCACATTAGATAAAAATTCACTTTTGAAGAAACTGCTTGCTATAAGAAAATGAAAGTTAGTAGGATAAATCCCATGCAAAACATTTAGAACAAATGTATGAATACATTGTGGTTATAACCATTACAAATGTACATAACACCTTACAAAAATATTAAATAAAAATGTAAAAATATTTACTGGCAGTGAATGTGGCCCAGGCTAATTATACCAATGGGTAGGTAATACTGGGAAACTACAAGATCAATTATAGCAATCATCTTTTACGATGATATACTAAAACAAATGTTATATCCTCCTTAGAATTAACCAGGGTTAATAGAACATGACAAAGGTTATAAAACAACTCCACGTTAAGTAGGAATTCGGTCTCTCAAATATTCAAGTATAGCAGCTGTTCCTTTCATTAATATGGCTGCTCGAGGAACTCGGAATGGATTTCCATCCAGTAGTAATGTTCTAAACAAAAGAGAGAAATTGAGAATGTAAACATTTTCCATTAACAAGGTTTTTCTTCTAATTTCATAATTTCATTTGTAATTTTATAAATAAAATTTGTGTATTCTTTTTCTATTTGCCCCTTTTTATTTCTTTTTTTGAGACAGAGTCTTGCTCTATTGCCTCATCTGAAGTGCAGGGGTGCAATCTCAGCTCACTGCAACCTCTGCCTCCCAGGTTCAAGTGATTCTCCTGCCTCAGCCTCCCGAGTAGCTTGGATTACAGGCACCAGCCACCACACCCAGCTAATTTTTGTATTTTCGGTAGTGACCATATTTCGCCATGTTGGCCAGGCTGGTCTCAAACTTCTGGCCTCAAGTAATCCACCCACCTCAGCCTCCCAAAGTTCTGGGATTACAGGAGTGAACCGCCATCCCTGGGCTATTTGTCCCTTTTCAAATCTGAGCATTTAAACACTAGAATTATACTAATTAACAACCCAAAACACATTAATTGAATACTTGTTTTGTGAAAGGCACTGAGACAGGTAATTTATATTCACTAACTCTTAACAATCCTATGATGCAAGTACCATTAATAGTTCTATTTTAATAGATGAGAAAACACAAATTTAGAGAGGTAAGAAATACTAAGTATCAAATAGCTACTAAATGGTGGAGTTGTGATTTGAACCACCCTTTTATCCAGCCTTCTCAATGTTATTAAATGACTACATACTAAATGGTCAAGTAAGATTTAAACAAATATCAGCATGAGTCATCCAAGCCAAGGACTATAATGTAATCAATGTATCACCACCACTGCCCCAACCCCTTCTTCCCAAAAACATTAACACATTCCTGTCCTCTCCCTCCTTTGAGCACATATACATATATAAATCTATTTACATGTTCTGAGAGTTTAACTTAAGATTTAAGAGCTTGTTGTTTCATTATATAATAAAATGTCTTCAACTGAAAGGCTTTTGTATTAATTTTTAACAGTTAAGTGTTTATGTAAACAAAAATCAAAGGACTCACAACCATATTGTTGATCTAAATTATATCTTCAAATATTTGTTTCTTGGAAATTCTTTTAAAGATTTATTTTCTTAATTTCTAGAAAAAAAGTTGACTACAGTTGATCCTCATTATTTGTGGGTGCTATATTTGCAAACTTGCCCACTCACTAAGTTTGTAACCCCCAAATCAATAGGTGTGGCACTTCCGAGGTCATTCGTAAACATGCACAGAGGAGCAAAAGATTGGAGTCATCCCACGGGCATGTTCCTAGCTAAGGATGAACAAGGTGACACTTTGCCTTCTTGTTTCAGCTCTTCTACTATAAACGGGTCCTTTTGGTGGTTCATTTGGTGTTACATTTTTCAAATTTTCATACCTTTGTCAGTTATTTCACTATGTTAAATGGTCACCAAGTGTAATGCCAAAGTACTGTCTAGTCCTCCTAAGGACAAATGTGAATTATGAAAAAATATACATGTGTCAAGTAAGCTTTGTTCAGGTATGACTTATAGTGCTGTTGGCCATGACTTCAATGTTAACAACACAATAATAATATTAAGTGAAGTGTCTTACTACAGAAACACACATATTACAAACTTTTGTATTGTATTGGTTGCTGAAAACGTTGGGACTAGCCTCTTGCAAGAACCTAACCCTATATTTCCCCTAGAAGCGATAGATCTGTATTCACGAATTCAGTGTTCAGAGTGTCTACAGAACATAACTGCCACAAATAATAAGAATCAACTGTACTTGTCTCCTATAATTTACTAATATGAGGTACTAGAGCAGATACCAGTGTTGCCCCAGTGAAGTAAAATATAGTAAATCATTAATATGCAGTTTTCAGCAACTAAATTACTTCTGACATATCCTACCTTAAGCTCTTGGCTTTCTGTTGATATCTCAAACTCCCTTTATATTCACTTAATAAGCACTTACTGGGTGTTTACTATGTTTTAGGCACAGGGACAACTCTTTTCCAAAGAAAAACCCAAAAATTGTATAAATAAGTCCAAATGAAGCATGATGGGAAAACAGGGTAGGGACTAATTCTGGTTGGAGTGCAGGGAATGCTTTCAAAGGTGGCATTCATTGGTCAATGATGATGAAAACAGGGTAAAAGTACCTGATGCTGAGGGAAAGCAGATGTAAACAATAAGGAAGACTATGCTGGGCTTGAAATAGGATAGTGGTACTCTGTAATCAATTTCAAAAAATCTCGTATTCAAAGCTAAGGAGTTAATATTTCCCTGACATTTTTACACAGTAGTTTCAGGTTATAAACACAGTGATAAGCAAAGTGCCACTAGAAACAATTAGTTATTATATTTACACATATACCATATAAGCAAAACTAAAAATATATATTTGGTAAAATTTGAAAAACAGAATTGGGACTCTGAGTTTTGTTACCTGTTATTTTTAACAAAATGTTCAATCTGTTACTTTAACTTCCTGCAAATTTATCTCAAAAGAAAACCAAATCACTTCAACAAATCAGTCAAATAAATGAAACAATGAAGTAGAATGGTGCAGTTACCTTAAGTTCACACAATTACCAAGCTCTGGTGGAATTTGTAAGAGGTCATTATTTTGAAGGTCCAGCGTGGTAAGATTTTCCATCATCTTCATTTTCTGAGGGTCCACAGAACCAACCTGATTATTACTAATCAGGATTGTTTCAAGTGTGAAGATACGATATAGAACTTCAGGTAGCATTTTAAACCTATTAATACATGAACAGAACACCTAAATATACTGGAATCAGACATCAAAAATCGTTCCTAAAACAGATGATCTTAAATTTGACATGACAATTTTTTCTTTAGTGTGTATTATTCTGTAATTGGCATAAGTCCTGTATTTGAATTTTATAAAAAATAAAGAAAAAGCGCTAATTTTGAAAACCTTGAAATACATGTTAAGCAGACAGACTTGTAACAGTTACTATTTATTGTATAAAATCAGCAAAAATTCAGAGTAAATTCTCCCGTTTTTCTGTTCACATTCAAGAGAAGAGGAAATCTGCTCTGGAAATTCTCCCTATAATGTATCCATGTAGGTATTCTTCCATTCACGTTTACTTCTTATGAAACATAATCACTCAAAATATATTAAAATTTAAGATTTATAGTTTGCTTTGACTGAGGCTTCCAAAATGAGTACACTTTGGGTTCTTAAAAAGACAACAAACTAGCATAGACTGCTGGCTTTCCTGTCCAAGCAACCCTGAAGATGCCACAAGATATAAGAAGGTGAATATCCGATCAAAGCAATATTTGGAATTAACACAAAATGGTGAGGAACCCTTAGGGAACAAAGGCTAGCATAGTTTTAGCATGAGGTAAACCTGAGCCTTCACTAGAAAATACAAGAATGGGCAGAAGGAAAGCTTTAGAAGCTTTCTAAAAAGGTTTAGAAGCCTTTCACTTCCCTATACCACCCCATTCCTTTGCTGCCTTGATGCAAAAAAAGCAATAGTGAAGTATGAACTTAAGGCAGTGCTGGAGTTCCAGTGAGACTAGAGAAGCAATAGCCAAGAGTACAGATGGACCAAATGATCCCTTTAGTAGGTTCTTCTCTTCCCACCTTGCAACCCATGAACAAGATAATTACCTGATAACACAGAAGTTTAGGCTAGCTTTTGGCACCTCCCCAAAGACGTTACTTGCATGTAACCGATGGTTCATTGACAAACACAATATAAAACTGACAGCTCAATTCACAAGTAAAAATAGGGAGAGATCTGAGAAGTGCACATATTTTTAAATAATGACAATAACGGTGCAATCAGTATACTAGAAAGCACAAGTAATGGAGCAGACAGAAGAAAAATTAAAATAAGCAATATTTTAACATCACTATGCATTCGCTTCCTCATCTATAAATGAGGAATAATAATAGTACTAAACTTATACACTGGTTATAAGGATTAAATGAATATATTTGAAGACTTTAAAACATTATCTGGGTTACATTAAATGTTACTATTAATATTTTATTTTTAAATTTTATTTATTTTTTGAGACAGAGTCTTGCTCTGTTGCCCAGGCTGGAGTGCAGTGACGCATCTCGGCTCACTGCAACCTCCACCTCCTGGGGTTCAAGTGATTCTCATGCCTCGGATTCCCAAGTAGCCTGAATTACAGGCCACCACCACACCCAGCTAATTTTTATATTTTTAGTAGAGATGGAGTTTCACCATGTTGGTCAGGCTGGTCTCAAACTCCTGAGCTCAGGTGATCCACCCCCCTCAGCCTCTCAAAGTGCTGGGATTATAGGCGTGAGCCACTGTACCTGGCCGACTATTAATATTTTAATTAAATTGTTTCTAGAATCCATTTTTATCATAAGAAACAATGTGACACAGTTGTTAAGAGCCCAACTTCTGGAGTCAAACCACCAGGACTCAAATCTCAGATGTATAATTCACTATTTTGGCATACCTTAGATGAGCTGTTCAGCTTACAAATCCTTGTTTTTTTAAAGGAACACAGTAACAGAACCTAGTATGTAGGTTCTTTTATGCAGGAAATATTACATGTACTTAGTACAGCACCAGCAGAATAATAAGCTCCCAAGAAATATTAGTTAGTCTTAATTATCTGCAGTGTCTTGATAGCGTTTGCAAAATAAAATCTAAGTTTCGTTTAATGTAAAAAGCTCCCGGGCTGGTATTGCTTACTTGCCAAACTTTATCTGTTATTTCTACTCCTCTTGCTTTATTGTCCAAAGCACATTGAACTTCTTGAAGTTTCCCAAACACCCCATATGTTCTCACCTCTCTGTGCCTTGGTATATGCTATTTGCTCTAACTAGAATATTCTCTACCCGAGTACCTGACAAATGTCTATTTTTCAAACCTCAGTTTCAATGCTATCTCCTCTACCTCGAAGTAAACTCAGAAGACACATTTTCCTCTGCACTGTGCTTCCATTACAGCAATTGTAATTATTTATCTGCACATCTGTCCTCCTACAGGTTTTTCAAAATGGTAAAAAGGAACAAAAAATATGTTAGACATCAACTATGAGAATTCTAAGAAGATGATAATATTTTTAATTCTAAGAACTAAGTGAAAATAAAATCTGCGTATTGAAATAAAGTAAAAGGGGACTTTTTGTTATTTGGCTTTTAGTTGTTTTTCCAATTAGAGAGATCTATGTATTTCCACAGAATAACAATTAAAATTGTCTGTTCTGTCTCTTACCTATTAAAGGAAAGATTGATCGTTTGTAGTCTTACCAGTAATTCCATTTCTTCTGGCAAAGAATTTAAAAAATTATTCCTAAATTGGAAATCAAAACAGATGATTTACAAAGTTTGAAAAATTTTACAAGTTTAATTTATAATTAAAATGTTGAGCAGAAAAATAAATATGTAGATCAGTTTGTCAATCCTTGATATCTGATCTTATTAAGACTAAGTTCTGAGAATTCTGAATCAGTCACCTACCACAATTATTCAGTTAGTGTGCCAAATCTTAATACCAATATGCAGTCAATTGATAATGCAATGAATTCTTTATAGGTTTAATAGTGATTATAGGGTAAACACTGTAAACTAATTAACTCCTTCCAAGTGGGTTCTGTAATACTTCCCCAATGTCTACAATGCCACATAAAATAAACATTCTATTGGTGTTAATACGTATGACACAGACATGAAATTCTACCCTAAGAAGAATTTTTAAATAATTTTAAAAATGAACCAGGAATTTAAAGAGATTCTGTCTATTCAGAGATTTGGAGTTTCCTACTCCATAGGTATTAAGCAAAACTATTCCTACTCTTAAGTTTAGAATTTAAATTTACAGAATGACTATTTTTTTTTTTTTAGCTCTTACAATTAAACATGGCAGTAAACAAAATCTCATTTACTGTTGGAAGAATCTGGGAGCAATGTTAGAAGAAAAGTTAACAAAAAGGTAAAAGGATTTTAGAAGCTGTATAACTACTAGTAATGAAATACTTGTGAGAAAATTATTCCCAACTAGATGACCACCTATTACAAATACTTTTCTCTAACCTATTTCTTTGTGTACAGAAGTCAAGCCTAATATGTAAAAGTCATACTTTCTACAGTACGATCTATATTTTTTTTTCTTTGTACTTTTCTCCAGTTATTGTCTGAATTAAGTTGTGCTGAATAACCAGAAAAGAAACAACATAAAGAAAATACTTTCCATGTGTTGTCTGTAATTTTGCTTAGAATAGGTTAATATTTTCAATAATTTTGTCTTATCACATAACTGGTTAATTGCTTACCAATGAAAAATATCTGATTACAAGATTTTTCCTAAATTCTTTTTTGGGTTTCCTAAATACTATGTTAGCATTCTCTTAAACTATTGTCAATAAATAAAGACCAGTTTCCATATGTACCTAGGAAAATATGCGGTAAAAGGAACAAGTTAGGCAAAACTCAAAGACAAGTTATAATTTTTTAAAACATCAAGCAGTAGTATCAATAAATACCTGAGATCTAAAAAAGACAATTTTTGAAGCATACATAACTCCAAGGATATTGAGGAAAGCTTATTAAAACTGAGATTGACATCAGAAACCATTTCTTTCAGTTCTACCATCCTGAAACAAAAATAATATTAAAATGTTAGCTTTGAATTCACTGTCAGAGCTTCAAAACTGTAAGCAGATCAAAGGAGAAAAATTCCTACATTTACCTTCTGCTAATTATGATTTTTTTGCACCTTTTACTTTTTCACAGAAACCTTAAGAGTTGGGATATGTAACTAATAAAAATATTGTTTTTTACAAAAACGGCTCACTCTTATCTGTCCAAAAGTTCCTATTTGGCTTTAGATGTATATTAAATTCTCACTAAAAAGCCTATTTATTTTGTATTTAAACCATCTATGGCACAAAGGAGAAAAATCAAATCTAGAAAAATTTTATACTTTATTCTGTTAATAACTTGAATCCATAAAATAAATTGTTAGACAGACATCCTGTAACATAGTAGTTATCTACTACATCAGCAGTGTATGTATCACCACTAAGGTGCTTTAGTTTAAAACTTACAGAGGAAGAATTAAACATTTCTAAGTAAGCCCAATCAAGGTTTATAGTTTTAATCCTGTTATTAATATGATTTGCTAACAAATGAAAGTTGGCTGGGCGTGGTGGCTCACACCTATAATCCCAGCACTTTGGGAGGCTGAGGCAGGTGGATCACCTGAGGTCAGGAGTTGAACACCAGCTTGGCCAACATGGTGAAATTCCATCTCTACTAAAAACACAAAAAAGTAGTTGGGGATGGTGGTGGCCACCTATAATCCCAGCTACTTGGGAGGCTGACGCAAGAGAATTGCTTGAACCTGGGAAGCAGAGGTTGCAGTGACCTGAGATCACGCCACCACACTCCAGCCTGGGCAACAAGAGCAAAACTCTGTCTCAAAAAAATAAAAAAGAAAACCAAATGAAAATTAAACTGCAACTTAGTCTATCACATTAGCAAAGAAAAAAAAAAGAATATAAACTGCGGTACTGAAAAAGATGTAGTGAAAGAAAACGAGTTTCAATGTGTAACTAATAAATTTTTTTTTTATATATCCAGAGTCAAACTCTGACTTAGTAATTTTTCTGGAAATCTGGCCTAGAGAAACAATGTTTCCTTTATTGTCATAATCAACTGTACAGTATATAGTTAAATTAATTTTTAAAGTATTGCTTACAAACAGAGAAATACTTTCGACAAACCAGTCAAGAAACAAATTATGACCAGGCACAGTGGCTCACACCAGTAATCCCAGGACCTTGGGAGGCCAAGGCAGGCGGATCACTTGAGCTCGAGTTTGAAATCAGCCTGGGCAAGGTGGCAAAACCCTGCCTCTACAAAAAAATCCAAAAATTAGCAGGGTGTGGTGTCATATGCCTGGAGCCCCAGCCACTAGGGAGGCTGAGGTGGGAGCATCACTTGAGCCTGAGAGGTTAGGGCTGCGTTGAGCCATGATTGTGCCACTGAACTCCGGTCTGGGAAACAAAGTGAGATCCTGTCTCAAAAAAATAAAAAAGATACAAATAGCATATATAACCCCAAATGGAGAATAGCTTAAAATAAAATATGTAATATGCCACAAAGTTAACAGAGTAAATCAGTGGTGAAACTACAACTCAAGCGTTCCTTCATTTATTCTAAAACTTTATGAGTATGTATTATTTTTATAACCTTTGGTGAAAAGTATGAATTATGAATCAAAATTTTTTTAAAAAGGGAAAATTATTTGGAAACTTTCTAGAGAAAAGCATGACTTTTTTTTTAATGTAATATATCCATGTAATAAAGCATGTCTTGATTATTTTCTTGACATTCTAAGTTGCTCAAAGTGTTATATAATAGCTGTGTCAACAGAATGACATTCTTTTGCAAAAGAAGACCCAGATAGTGGGATTAAGTGAGGAGGTAAATAATAAGGTAATGTCTCTTAAGTCGCTCTATCTTTATTCCCAATTAACTTATTTGATCCAGGATCCCCCAAAGCAAGCCTGTCTTATCTGAGAGCAAATCTAAATGATCAATTCTATCAAATATTCTCTCAGTCCTTTAAAACAAGAGAGAACCAGAAGATGGACTACACTCTTTTTGCCATGGACTCTCTTAAGTTGTCATCTTTTAAGATCTACATTCCCTAAATTATGCTTTGTAAAATATAAAACAAATTACAGTTTGTCTCACTTTTAAAAAGTTTTAAACATCTAAAAAAAATTGATAGATGAAAATCATTCAATTTTCTCAATTCATCACATCACTCTCCATGAAATCATCACCTTTGTTTTTTAAGTATTTACTAGATCCTAGTGCATAAAAGCATTAGGCTCTAGTTAAATGCTTTGTGTGGATTATGTCATTTAGTTTAATCCCTATAAATAGGTGCTATTATTACCCCTATTTCACAGGTGAGAAAACTAAGAACAGCTAGTTAACCTGTCCAAAAATAAGTAGGTCTGGGATATGGTACAAGTAATTGACTCTATTGCTCAGGTTCCTTATCATTACCGTATCCTGTCTCACACTGGGTTGTTTTAACTGCTAGGTTATCTGTCAACTTTCTTTGGGTATATAGTTTACTGCTAGATAACAAATGTTTTTTAAAGTTCAATAATATACTAAATTAATTTTCTTTCATAATCTAAAGATTTTGCTGTAATTAACAAAAATATATTACACAGTACAAAGCATAAAGCAAATGATTTCTAATCACTACAGGTAAAGAATCTTTTCTAGGAGAAAAATATTAACGGCTTCAGTCAATTTTGCTTTTCTTATCAATAGAAAAATAGGGGCTTGGCAATTAATTAACATAAAGCCCCAAATGAAAATTCCTATTAATCCACATGGACCTGATATATTAGACAGTCTCTTAACACTTTTCTCTAATATTTCATTACATGGGAAAACAATTTAATGTTTTTAATAATTCTACTACCCATTCTCCAAGTTTAAATACAAAAGAAAAAGAAGCAAAAATTTTTAACTCTATACCTCTCAGAACAAATGATAAAATTGTCTCAGTAAATACTTAATGACATTTTGGTAAATCCCTCTAATATTAATAATGTAAAAATTTTTACATATACTTTTAAATTTAAAAACCAAGAAAAATAATTTTTATTGCAACTAAGATAGGAAAACAATAGAATGAGTCACAACCTATAGAAATGGCATCATGAATAGTTCTTACCTTTTTGGAATTTCACATAGTTGATTCTTACTGAAGTTAACAGAAGTGGTGATGTTGCTTTTTACTGCATCAAACACTTCATCAGGAATCAAAGTTGCTTGTTTATCACTAAATGAAAAATGATTTTGAAAAATAAATCATTCTTAGCAGTCCAAATATATATGATTATTACTCTTCATTTTTAAAAGCATTTAAAGATTTTATAAAATTTTTCAAGGCCATTGATTAAAAATTTTTGTAACAAATGCCACATAATCTACCAAGCCATAAAAGGTTCACTGTTCATAATTCAGACAACATATTGTTTTATAACATACACTGCTACATTTTCTGGACATCCATATATTCAATGTGAATGAAAATCGATATTTATCTTCAGAGTCTAAGATATCTATATATAAATAGATATCTATATCAGTCATATAATAAATGGAGCCCATTCCTCTACCTCTGAGTAGAATTAAATTTATAATTTTAAAAACTAGTTGCTGCCCCTTCTTAAAAATCAATAAAAGGAGTTTTCTTTCACATTTATTTGGGCATACAATTTCTGCAAGACAATAATCATTTTCAGTTCAATATTATACTAAACTAAAATTAGTTTATTTAGTTTAAAATTAGTTTAATTTTAGTTTAGTAACCTAGACCAATTTCTCTCTCTTTTAATATGTGACAAGGTAGACAGAGCAATGGACTGAGATTAAACTATTCCTATATTTACCATTAATGAACTTTATAACTTACCTTCCCCAAATCTCACTTCTGTGACATTAGAATCTCAAGGGTTATTTATTGCGATTTATGTCACGTTTTCAAATGTAAATGTGAATAAATTTCCTTTTTAAAAATTTTCAGGAAGGTTTTCAATAAAATATACATTTAATTTTAAATAAAAATTTTTAAATAAAAATCTTAAAGCCGCTGTTTTGGCCGGCACAGTGGTTGCTCAGATTCTAGCGCCGGGAATCAACAAGTTGGACGTCCATTCAGAAACCCAACTATAAAGACGGTAATTATAAAGACCACAGATGGATAAATTTATAACGAAGGGAAGAAACCAGCCTAAAAAGGCTGAGAATACCCAAAATCAGAACGCCTCTCCCTCTACAGGGGATCATAGTTCCTCATCAGCAACAGAACAAGACCTGATGGAGAAAGACTGTGTTCCATTAGCAGAAGCTGGCTTTAAAAAGTGGATTATAAGAAACTTCTGGAAATTAAAAGAACTTGTTCTAACCCAATGCAAAGAAACTGAGAACTTTGAAAAAAAGTTTGACGAAACGTTAACAATAACACACAATTTAGAGAGGAATATAAGTGAACTAATGGAGCTGAAAAATACAACACGAGAACTTCGCGAACTATGCACAAGTTTTAACAGCCGAATTGATCAGGCAGAAGAAAAGATATCAGAGGTCGAAGACCAACTTAATGAAATAAAACAAAAAGACAAGATTAGAGAAAAAAGGATAAAAAAGAACGAGCAAAGTCTCCAAGAAATATGGGACTATGTGAAAAGACCTAATCTACGTTTGATAGGTGTACCTGAATGTGACGAAGAGAATCAATCCAAGCTGGAAAATACGCTTCAGGATATTATTCAGGAAAACTTTCCCAACCTAGCAAGGCACGACAATATTCAACTCCAGGAAATACAGAGAACACCACAAAAATATTCCTCAAGAAGACCAACCTCAAGGCACATAATCGCCAGATTCACCAGGGTTGAAATGAAAGAGAAAATACTGAGGGCAGCCAGAGAGAAAGGTCAGGTTACCCATAAAGGGAAGCCCATCAGACTCACAGCAGATCTCGCAACAGAAACCCTACAAGACAGAAGAGAGTGGGGGCCAATATTCAACATCCTTAAAGAAAAGAACTTTCAACCCAGAATTTTACATCCAGCCAAACTAAGCTTCATAAGCGAAGGAAAAATAAAATCTTTTGTGAACAAGCAAGCACTCAGAGATTTCATTACCACCAGGCCTGCTTTACAAGAGCTTCTGAAAGAACCACTACAAATAGAAAGGAAAAACCAGTATCAGCCTTTCTAAAAAATACCAAAAAATAAAGAACATCAACATAATTAAGAAATTGCATCAACTAATGGGCAAAACAGCCAGCTAACATTAAATGACAGTATCAAACACACATATATTGTTATTAATTCTAAATTTAAATCGACTAAATCCCCCAATCCAAAGACACAGGCAGGCAAAAAAAGCCAAGACCCATTGGTATGCTACATCCAGATCCATCTCACATGCAAGGATATACAAAGACTCAAAACAAAGGGATGGAGAAAAATTTGCCAACCAAATGGAGAGCTAAAATAAATAAATAGAAAGCAGGAGTTGCAATTTTTGCTGATAAAATAGATTTCAAAGCAACAAAGATCAAAAGAAGCAAAGAAGGATATTACATAGTGAAAAACGGATCAATATAACAAGAAGAGCTAAAGATCCTAAATATATATGCACCCAATACAGAAATACCCAGATATATAAGACTTATAAAGAGACTTGGACTCCCACACAATAATAGTTGGAGACTTCAACATCAGTATTAGACAGATCAATGAGACAGAAAGTTAACATCGATATTCAGGACTTGAACTCAGATCCGGAACAAGTAGACTTAATTAACATTCATAGAACTCTCCACTTTAAATACACAAAATATACACTCTTATCAGTACTACATCACACGTATTTACAGGTTTAAATGAAATATTGGTTGGCTGCTTGTTAACTATTTTCTTCCCTCATTTTTTTTTTAATGTCTCTATTATTAAACACAATTACAGGCATACCCAGTTTTAGACTGCATTCTAGCCAGGGCAATAAAACAACACCCCTATTCTCTCTCCCTCTCCCTCTTCCTCTTTCTTCCTTTCCTTTATTCTTAAAAAAAAAAAAAAAAAAAAAAAAAAAAAAAAAAATTCACCAGTTCCCCTTTATCCAGACCCCCATGGATGCCTGAATCTTCTGAGAGGACCAAATCCTATATAGTATATACCACATTTTTTCAACCTGATAACAAGGTAACTACTAAGTGACTAAGGAGGGGTAGTATATACAGCATGGATATGCCGGACAATAGGATGATTCATGTTCTGGGCAGGTCGAAGAGGGATGGCATAAAATGTCATGATGCTACTCAGAACGTGCACAATTTAAAACTTATACATTGTTTACATCTGGAATTTTCCATTTAATATTTTTGGACTGTAGCTGATCACAAGTAACCAAAATTGCATAAAGCAAAAATGTGGATAACCGGGAATACTATATAGAACTCTAACATTTGCAGATTTAACCATTTTTTGATGTTATAATTCGCCATTATCCTTACATTCTTCTTTTAAAATTATTAGTGCCTAACACAATGTCATCCACCTAAAAGAATCTTCAAAGGAATCCTGGGCATGGTGGCACATGCCTGTAATCCCAGCTACTCAGGAGGCTGAGGCAGGAGAATTGCCTGAACCCAGGAGACGGAGGTTGTGGTGAGCCGAGATCGCGCCATTGCACTCCAGCCTGGGTAACAAGAGTGAGACTCTGTCTCAAAAAAAAAAAAAAAAAAAAAAAAAGGAATCCCAAATGAATGACTGTATGCACAGAAAAAAATATTATATATAATGTATAATATGGAAGAATTGTATAAGAAAGGCATTGTAATACAAATATGTAAAAAGAACACCTACATTTCAGTTATTATGCCTCCTACTTCTGATTTAGCATCCCATTTTCTTCTGTGTAGATGCAGTATTTCACCCCTTCAATCAGAAATGCTCAAGTCATGGGGAACTGATTCATGGTCGTAAAATTTAAAAGACTCAGGCTATTTAAAAATTTTAGTTTAAAACATTTATGCCTTGAGATTCAGAATTTAAATTTTAAATAGAATACTCCTTTCCAGTTAAAGTCTTTGAGAAAAACAAATTACAATAAATTAAGAATCAAAGCAACCTACAATTATGCTTTTGTGATATCTGTGTCTTTAAGAAGTAGAAATGGTTATTCAAAATAAAATTGGACCAATACTACTTTATAGACTGTCTACATGATTGAAAGCAATAGCATATGTACCTAGTTTCCCTTAGAATAGGGACTCAATAAGTGCTATCTGCAGAGGAAGGAATGGAAGCCAGAAGCCAGGCATAAAAGAAATTCTAAGCTAAAAAAGTCTAAGGCAGGAATGAAGTCCATCTCATAAATCAGTTTATTTATGATACCTAGCACAGAATTTGATACTTAGTAGACTCCAAAAATATCTACTGAATAAATGGGTATATTATTTGGAATATAAAATATGTTAAGTTGATGGCTTAATTACATGGTGGCTCACACCTGTAATCTCAGCACTTTGGGAGGCTGACGCAGGAGGATCACTTGAGCTCAGAAGTTCCAGAACCGCCGGGGTAACATAGAGAGACCCCATCTCTACAAAAAATAAAAAAAAATAGCTGGGCATGATAGCATGTAGCAGTACCAGCTACTTGGGAGGTTGAGGTGGGAGGAGGATCACTTGAGCCAGGAGGTGGAGGTTACAGTGAGCTGAAATAATGCCACTGTACTACAACCTGGACAACAGAGCATTACACTGCCTCAAAAAAATAAAAAATAAAAAAAAAAATGCTAACTTGCCATGCTCTGTAAGAAGAACTACCTGTGTTAGCGTGGTAAAAGGAATTTAGCTTAGAGTAATGATTTCTTTATATATATATATATATATATATATATATATATATATATATATATGAGATATATATATATTTTTTATTGCACTTTAGGTTCTGGGGTACATGTGCAGAACATGAAGGATTGTTGCATAGGTACCTACATGTCAATGTGGTTTGCTGCCTCCATCCCCTGGTCACCTATATCTGCCATTTCTCCCCATGCTATCTCTCCCCAACCTCCTTACCCACTGCTGTACGTCCCCTATTGCCCCCAACAGACCCCATTGTGTGATGCTCCCCTCCCTGTGTCCATGTGTTCTCATTGTTCAACATCCACCTATGAGTGAGAACATACAGTGTTTGATTTTCTGTTCTTGTGTCAGTTTGCTGAGAATGATGGTTTCCAATTAATCCATGTCCCTACAAAGGCCAGAACTCATTGATTTTTATGGCTGCATAACATACCATGGTTTACATGTGCCACATTTTCCTTGTCCAGTCTATGACCAATGGCATTTGGGTTGGTTCCAGATCTTTGCTAAACAGTGCTGCAATGAACATACATGTGCATGTGTCTTTATAATAGAAGGATTTATAATCCTTTGGATATATACCCAGTAATGGGATTGCTGGGTCAAATGGAATTTCTATTTCTAGGTCCTTGAGGAATCGCCACACTGTCTTCCACAATGGTTGAACTAATTTACACTCCCACCAACCATCTAAAAGTGTTCCTATTTCTCCACATCCTCTCCAGCATCTGTTGTCTCCAGATTTTTTAATGATCGCCATTCTAACTGGCATGAGGTGTGATCTCAATATGGTTTTGATTTGCATTTCTCTAATGACCAGTGATGATGAGCATTTTTTCATATGTTTGTTGGCCTCATATATGTCTTCTTTTGAAAAGTGTCTGTTCATATCCTTTGCTCACTTTTGAATGGGTTTGTTTTTTTCTTGTAAATCTGTTTTAGTTATTTGTAAATTCTGGATATTAGCCCTTTGTCAGATGGGTAGATTGCAAAAATTTTTTCCCATTCTGTTGGTTGCCGGTTCACTCTAATGATTGTTTCTTTTGCTGTGCAGAAGCTCTGCAGGTTTATTAGATCCCGTTTGTCGATTTTGGCTTTTGTTGCCAATGCTTTTGGCGTTTTAGTCATGAAGTCCTTGCCGATGCCTATGTCCTGAATTGTTTTGCCTAGGTTTTATTCTAGGGTTTTTGCGGCATTAGGGCTTATGTTTAAGTTTTTAATCCATCTGGAGTTAATTTTAGTGTAAGGTGTCAGGAAGGTGTCCGGTTTCTTTTCTCTGCACATGGCTAGCCAGTTTTCCCAATACCATTTATTAAACAGGGAATCCTTTCCCCATTGCTTGTTTTTGTCAGGTTTGTCAAAGATCAGATGGTTGCAGATATGTGGCATTGCCTCCGAGCCCTCTGTTCTGTTCCATTGATCTATATCTTTGTTTTGGTACAAGTACCATGCTGTTTTGATTACCGTAGCCTTGTAGCATAGTTTGAAGTCAGGTAGCGTGATGCCTCCAGCTTTGTTCTTTTTGCTTAGGGTTGTCTTGGCTATGCGGGCTCTCTTTTGGTTCCAAATGAAGTTTAAGGTGTTTTTTTTTTCCACTTCTGTAAAGAGGGTCATAGGTAGCTTGATGGGGATAGTGTTGAATCTATAAATTACTTTGGGCAGTATGGCCATTTTCACGATACTGATTCTTCTGAACCATGAGCATGGAATGTTTTTCCATCTGTTTGTGTCCTCTCTTATTTCCTTGAGCAGTAGTTTGTAGTTCTCCTTGAAGAGGTCCTTAACATCCTTTGCTAGTTGTATTTCTAGGTATTTTATTCTCTTTGTAGCAACTATGAATGGCAGCTCATTCTGGATTTGACTCTCTGTTGGTCTGTTATTGGTTTATAGGAATGCATGTGATTTCTGCACCTTAATTTTGTATCCTGAGACTGCTGAAATTGCTTATCAGCTTCAGGAGATTTTGGGTTGAGATGATGGGGTCTTCTAAATATACAATCATGTCGTCTGCAAATAGAGACAATTTGACTTCCTCCTTTCTTAATTGAATACCCTTTATTTCTTTTTTATTTTTTTATTTTTTTGCCTGAATGCTGTGGCTGAAACTTCCAATATTATACTGAATAGGAGTGGTGAGAGAGTCCATCCTTGTCATGTGCCAGATTTCAGAGGGAATGCTTCCAGTTTTTGCCCATTCAGTATGATATTGGCTGTTGGTCTGTTGTAAATAGCTTTTATTATTTTGAGATACGTTCCGTCGAATACCTAGTTTATTGAGAGTTTTTAGCATAAAGGGCTGTTAAACTTTGTCAAAGGCCTGCTCTGCATCTACTGAGATAATCATGTGGTTTTTGTGTTTGGTTCTGTTTATGTGGTGGATTACGTTTACAGACTTGCGTATGCTGAACCAGCCTTGCATTCCCTGCATGAAGCCCACTTGATTGTGATGGATAAGCTTTTTGATGTGATGTTGCAATCGGTTTGCCACTATCTGATTGAAGATTTTTGCATCCATGTTCATCATGGATATTGGCCTGAAGTTTTCTTTTTTGTTGAGTCTCTGCCGGGTTTTGTTATCAGGATGATGTTGGTCTTATAAAATGATTTGGAAAGGATTCCCTCTTTTTGGATTGTTTGGAATAGTTTCAGAAGGAGTGGTACCAGCTCCTCTTTGTATGTCTGGTAGAATTTGGTTGTGAAACCATTTGGACCTGGGCTTTTTTTGGTTGGCAGGTTATTTATTGCTGCCTCAACTTCACCCCTTGTTATTGGTCTATTCAGGGTTTCAACTTCTTCCTGGTTTAGGCTTGGGAGGGTGTAAGTGTCAAGAAATTTATCCATTTCTTCCAGGTTTACTGGTTTACGTGAATAGAGTTGTTTGTAGTAATCTCTGATGGTAGTTTGTATTTCTGTGGAATCAGTGGTGATATCCCTTTAATGGTTTTTTTATTGCTTCTATTTGATTCTTCTCTCTTTTTTTATTAATCTGGGTAGTGGTCTATCTATTTTGTTGATCTTTTCAAAAAACCACCTCCTGGATTTATTGATTTTTTGAAGCGTTTTTTGTGTCTCTATCTCCTTCAGTTCTACTCTCATCTTAGTTATTTCTTGTCTTCTGCTGGCTTTTGAGGGTTTTTTTTTTTTTTTTTTTTTTTTTGTTTTCCTCTAGCTCTTTCATTTTTGATGATAGGGTGTCAATTTTACATATTTCCTTGCTTCTCACGTGGGCATTTATTGCTATACATTTTCCTCTAGACACTGTTTTAAATGTGTCCCAGAGATTCTGGTACATTGTGTCTTTGTTCTCGTTGGTTTCAAAGAATATCTTTATTTCTGCCTTCATTTCATTGTTTATCCAGTCAACATTCAAGAGCCAGTTGTTCAGTCTCCATGAAGTTGTGCCGTTCTAAGTGAGTTTCTTAATCCTGAGTTCTAATTTGAGTGCACTGTGGTCTAGAGACTGTTTGTTATGATTTACATTCTTTTGCATTTGCTGAGGAGTGATTTACTTCCAATTATGTGGTCAGTTTTAGAGTATGTGTGATGTGGTGCTGAGAAGAATGTATATTCTGTGGATTTGGGGTAAAGATTTCTGTAGATGTCTATTAGGTCCACTTGGTCCAGATTTGAGTTCAAGTCCTGGATATCCTTAATTTTCTGTCTTGTTGATCTGTCTAATATTGACAGTGGAGTGTTAAAGTCTCCCACTATTATTGTTTGGGAGTCTAAGTCTCTTTGTAGGTCATTAAGAACTTGCTTTATGTATCTGGGTGCTCCTGTATTGGGTGTGTATATGTTTAGGATCGTTAGCTTCTCTGGTTGCATTGATCCTTTTGCTATTATGTAATGTTCTTGTCTCTTTTGATCTCTGTTGGTTTAAAGTCTATTTTATCAGAGACTAGAATTGCAACTTCTGCTTTTTCTTGCTCTCCATTTGCTTGGTAAATCTTCCTCAATCCCTTTATTTTGAGCCTATGTGTGTCTTTGCATGTGAGATGGGTTTTCTGGATACAGCACACTGAAGGGTTTTGACTTTTTATCCAATTTGCCAGTCTGTGTCTTTTGATTGGGGCCTTTAGCCCATTTACATTTAAGGTTAATATTGTTATGTGTGAATGTGATCCTGTCATTTTGCTGCTTAGAGTAGTGATTTCTAAGAGTGGCAGGCAAGAGGTGAGAATAACGTGAATGAAACACAAGTGTGAAATGGAAACTATCCTGACTGCTAAGAAGATAGTTCTTAACTGATACTTTAAAAATACCATACACAAATGTTGGTTGTGTAGATACTTGAATAAATCTAGTGACTTGAGTTTATATTCTTTTGTATTTTCACTACAATACCCATAAATGAACCAATTGCTACAAAAACTTTGACAGTTTTGCTTATTTTTTGGTGGTTGGTGCCTTAGACAGTACTGAAAACGATCCTTGACAACTACCTTCAATCTCTGTATAGGTACCTTCTTTTCCAATTTCATATACTTTCAAAAAAAATATTTAAAATTTTTTGGTTGACCTCAATTTATATACTAACATTGTAATTTTTAAGCTTTGGTATATTTGCTACCAGAGCACATTATTACTATATTATTTGACTTATGTTCAGATAAAATTAGCAGGGTACAACCTCTCAAGCTTTGCTTGCTGATCAAGGTTTTCATTAATTATATAATAGTAATTTCTTATTTACTGGCATAGACATCCACCACCAATAAAAAATTCTCTCTGAATGCTGGTTACTGAGTTAGAGAACTTTATTATCAATATTGTCATTCTTTTTTTAATAATAATACAATTTTCCCATAAAAAATATCACTTAACAAAACCATCTATCTCTCAAGCATAATAAAACACAAACTGCAGAACAAATGGGCACTGAAGGTCATGTATACTTTTAATATCATTCTATTTTTTATTACACTTTTAATATCCTTATATTTCATCATGGTTTTTTTTGCAATTACCATTATTCTAGGTCAAGTACTCTAATGAATTTTTCCTCAACAATTGTCTTTTTTCTGAAGGGTTTCCTTCTGAGAAGTTTCCTATGTGTATGGTAATATTTTTTAAAAAATAAATTAGGCCAGACATGGTAGCTCAAGCCTATAATCCTAGCACTTTGGGAGGCCAAGGCAGGAGGATTGCTTGAGCCCAAGAAATTCAAGACCAGCCTGGGTAACACTGAGACCCTACTTCTACAAAGTAATAACAATAATAATAATAATAATAATAGTGAATTACATACCTATAGTCTAACATTTTTAATGTGATGATGGCGTGTACATTGACTCTGGATTCACTTGGTAGTGTCATGGCAGTCTCAGTAGAAGAGTCTCTTTGGCTAGGTCCATCATCTGGCAAAGAAAAGTTAGATGAAGCTAATATTTATACTACAAAGTCATTGTTAAAATTCTTAATATATGAAAACAGTGTACATGATTTCTAGATATTATTGGTAAGAATGTCTTTAGTTATATGCTTTATTTCCAATGACTCAATTATCAGTCTGGAATTTAATATTTAATTAATGGAAAATAGATAAAAGTTACTGTAGCATGGCTTCAAAACTGTCTAGTAAATCCTACTGAAAGGAAATTTAGCAGTAAGAAAGAACCTTCATAGAATAACTACGATGTATAAGAACAAATAATAAGTAATCCTTCCTCTTATGCAAAATAATATGGTCCATTAGAAGAAATTTGTTGATGAAAGAAAAATATTATTTCCCTCAAATGACTACGAAATAAACATATGCTTGTAGTTTAGGTTTAGGAGACAATAAAATTGATTATCCTTAATCACTTAAAATTTGACAATTTGCATAATTGGGTCTTTGGTACATTTTATATGTTAAGAGTTATTTCTTAGCAAATGCAAGACTTTATTTTTGATAGATATTTTCCGAACATGCATGTATACTCACACATTCACAAACCATCAACCACCTTACTAATCTCCAGATACTGTTTAACACTGTCATCATATGGTATATATATATTAAAAAATACACTTTTTAAAAGAAATGACTTTGTGATATTTTTGCAAAAAAGACTTGAACAATATAGAGAGACGTAAAATACGACTATCACTTTTGAACACTGTGAAAATGATGAAACAGTCCCAAAATTCATACATAATAGCTGAAGGCATGCCTAAAGAAAACAAAAAATTAGTAGTATCACTGATCTTGCTTCAGCCCAGTAGGCATTCAATAAACATTTGTTGAATATTACTAAGTATATTTCTCTTGCATTGGGCCTACCAGTTATTCATTAGTCAATAATGATTAAATTATTATTGTTACCCATGCATGTATCATATGAATACTTTATGCACAGAAGTAGCACAGAATAAATGACAGGATATCAAACAGAAATGAAAGACATTAAGGAAAGTATTATTACTAAGTTAATGCTCTGGTAGTAGTACTACTTCCCTAGCAGTTTGGTTAAGTTACTTTATATAATATATAATACAGTGCCAAAATTAAATAAGCAGAGAGACAATATTAAACTAGCAACAACATCCAGCATTGTTTTAAAAATACCTATGTACACTACCACGATCATGTAATGAGATGGGGTATTCCCAACAATTTCCAAAGAGCTCCTTTTAATAATTAGCATCAAGGGGAATATAAAGAGAGAGTCTACTGTCTCTGTGGAGAAGACTGTTATGAGAGAAGATTTCCTTTCATTATATATCTTTGCATGTTGATTTTTTTTGCCATGTGCATTTACTGTCTTTTTCATTTTTAAAAAACTACATAATTTTATAAAACACCAAAATTTCAAATTGAAAGGACCATATAAGCCAAACACAATAAATAAAAGTAGAACCACATCAAAGTATATTAACATAAAATTTCAAACAATGGCAATGAACAGAAGATCCTGTAAGTTTCCAGACAGAAAAAAAAAAAAAGTTTAATTTTACAAGTGACTGACAAGAACATAGCCAAATAAGACGTCAATCACATAAAGCAAGAATGGAGAAACCTTTTTAAGAAGTTTTCAAATGCATTTATGTGATGAGGTTAGAAGGCATGATGGGTGACTTAGTTGAACAAGTGTCACCTAGAACGAAGTTTTCAGAGCTTCAATTTATCCCTTTGAAGCAAGTAAGTACTGATCACTCTGCCTCTCCAGAAGTTTTACAAGAGGTTAGAAAAGCTGATGAGCCTGACCATCTCTTAGAAATAAAAGTAAAAACCTAGGATCCGTTTGGTTATTTATTTGTTCCTTCATTCTACAACATTATCCAGCACATATAAACTAGTGTAAGTACTATTTAAGAGGTGAAGAAAGAAGAACTCAATGTAGTGGACAAGATAAACAAAATTACAAAATAGTATGGTAAGTACAATAATATATGTATGTTGAATATATTTTTATGGAAGCAGTATGTATTTAGGGTAAATTCCAAGAGAGTAACCACCTCAGAATGGAGTGAGAAATTATACCTTCTTGTCAATAACAGAAGTTGTTAAAAGAATTTGCCATCTTTTAAACTTCTCCATTTCATTTTTCAGATATTTTTAATGTTTGATTGTATAATCCTATATTACTCTTAAAATGAGAGGAACTAAGTGAATCATTATTTTCTGAGGCAACAAGGCTGGGGGTGGAAGAAGAATGAACCTTAGGAAAACTACTAAATATGTTAGCCAGGCCTATACAGTAAAATGCCTAAGAATAGAATGGGTGGCTACAAAAAGAAAAGCAGATAATTCTTGGAAAACATGCAGAGCTAGTTTGTCCCCTGAGAAGACATCTGAGAGGGACAGAGGCATAAAATGACCCAAAGTGTTGTCCCCAAAACAGCAACATCACTTTAACCTAGGAACTTGTTAGAAATGCAAAAGTTTAGGCTCAACCCCAAACCTATGAATCATAAATTCTGAGAGTGGAGCCCAGCAATCTGTTTCACCAACGCCTTCAGGTGATACCAATGGACACTAAAGTTTGAGAACCGTCATCCAAACCTATTTCTCTAGTCAAGCATCCCACCTTTATCACATGAAAGACAATGAACATAAATTGATAATACATAATCAGCAGCAATCCCTGGGTTTAGATGTAATTACAACAAGTGTATTCATTTATCCCCCAAACTGTTACTGTGCTTCTACTCTGTGGCATTGTACTAAGTGCTGGGGACATAAAAATGAGTAAGACAGTGTGTGTGATAAACTATGGCCAGGCCCATTGTACAGAGTCCATCCTAAACCTGCTAACATAGACAATAATTTCCCAAAGACTGTTCCTTAGTACAAGATTGAAAAGAAACTGAAAATATGATTCCAATTCATTAATATATAACTTACTGCCATAAATTATTTTATGCCCAATTTACAGGCAGTTTTCCATGGTTGCTTTAATAAATTACCACAACTTAGCTTAAAACACACAAACGTTATCTTACAGTTTTGTAGTTCAGAAGTCGCAATGGGTCTCACTGGGCTAAAATCAGGGTTTTGGCAGGTCTGCCTGCATTCCTTTTTCTAAAAAAGAATCTGTTTCCTTGCCCTTTCCAACTCGTAGTAGGCACCTCATATTCCTTGCTTCATGGCCTTCTTCCTCCATCTTAAGCCAGCAACAGCAGGTTCTTCTCACATCCTATTATGCTGACCTCCTCTTCTGCTTCTCTCTTCTACTTTTAAGAATCCTCGTGATTATACTGGGCCAACACAATAATAATATCCTTATTTTAAAGTCAATCAATTAGCAATCTTTTTTTTTTTTTTTTTTGGGACGGAGTTTCGCTCTTGTTACCCAGGCTGGAGTGCAATGGCCCGATCTCGGCTCACCGCAACCTCTGCCTCCTGGGTTCAGGCAATTCTCCTGCCTCAGCCTCCTGAGTCGCTAGGATTACAGGCACACGCCACCATGCCCAGCTAATTTTTTTGTATTTTTAGTAGAGACGGGGTTTCACCGTGTTGACCAGGATGGTCTCGATCTCTTGACCTCGTGATCCACCCGCCTCAGCCTCCCAAAGTGCTGGGATTACAGGCTTAAGCCACCGCGCCCGGCCTCAATTAGCAATCTTAATTGCCTTTTGCCATGTAAGGTAACCTAGTCACAGGTTTCAGGGATTAGGGTGCGGCCATCACTGAAGTGTCATTATTATGTCTATCAAAGGGAGCATAGCAAGATGATCTTGGTGACACAGGAAGAAATTAAACTCAGAACACATATCAGAATCAGGTGATAGAGCTTGAATAAAGGCAATTTTTACAATCAAATAAAGTAATTAAGCTTAATGCCACAATGGCATAATTGGAGTTGGGACCTGTCTTAGTCTATTTGTGCTACTATAACGAAATACCACAAACTTCCTCAGGCAATGCAGAGTTAATTTAAAAAAAAAAGAAAAAAAAAAAAAAAAAACACCAAAACTGGGTAATTTATAAACAACAGACATTTATTTCCCACAATTGTGAGGGCTGAGAAGTCTAAGACCAAGACCCAGCATTCGATGCCTGCTTGGGGGCTTTCTTGCTGTGTCCTCATATGGCATAAGGCAGAAGTGCAAGAGAACACTGCCTTCAACCTCAAGCCCTTTTATAAGGGTGCCAATCCTATTCATGAGAGTGGAGGCCTTAAGACTCAATCTCCTTCCAAAGACCACAATTCTGAGTACTGTTGCACTGGGGATTAAGTTTCAACATAATTGTAGAGGGGACATCATCACTGAAACCATAGCAGCATCCACTGGGGAACTTTATCAATCTGGCAGGACCTGACCCTTGGCAGGCATAATATCACCACCACTGGAACACATCTTCTACCAATAAAGTTGCACTCACTTGTCTCCAGCTTGAGATGCTCTTACAAGGGTCTTCCTTTAAAATCTATCCTTTGGGCTTATCACAAACTGTAATTTAAAGTACAAGATTTGCACGTTTGATTGCTAATTTGCAAACCTCAAACCTGGTCTTTAAAAAGGTATTTTATAAGCAATAAAAACAAAATTTTAAATTATACTCCATTGATATTTACCTAGCCTACTGATGAGTGGAGCCCTTAAGACTCAAAGTCCTCCCAAAGGCCACAATTCGCAGTACTGTTGCACTGGGGATTAAGCTGCAACCTAATTGTAGAGGGGACACCATCACTGACTCAATCCCCATTGATATCTATTACCTAGCCTATTGATGTAGGCTAGGTAAATATCAATTTAGAACAGAGAACAAGTAAATCGATATCAGGATTATTTGAAAGTCTGTGATAACCAAATAAGAAGGGTTAATACTATTTAGATGAATCAAGGACATTGTAGGGTGATTCCACACAATGCTACCTCATGAAATTGTGATTCTCAAAAACAAAGCTTTCAAAAAGGTATTATCTGCATTTTACAGACAGAGATGTACAGGTTCAATATAAGAACACACCAATTAAAATGTAAAAATAATAATAATAATGATCATCTGTGGAGAATGGTTTAAGTTCTCTAGATTAGGAAAAGATTAATTTTTCAATAATAGTAACTTCAGAGTTATATTTGTAGGCTACCTGAGACTTGTATATTTACTCTTTATAGCAAAAGATACATAACAGTACATTGCAGAAAGTTTACCTAAATCCTACACGAATTACTGCACTTCTGCTAGAACTGGCAAGAATATAAACTAATCACGACCAAAACTTAATAAGCTTTAAAAGAGAACAAGATTTTTCTTTGACACAATGGAGTTTGAGGAATCTGTGGACCACGTTTCTACATTTGAAGCATCACAGACAAGTGACGTTTAACAAAAATCTAAGTTTATTTTAAACTGGTACATAATTTCATGCCTCTGGATTGTTCAATTTCTTTAAAGTTAATAGTTTCTACTCATTTCAGCACAAAGTTTTTATCTCATTCTACCAGCATCTTTTGAATCAAATGATTGGCACTGTTTTTAATTTTCACCAATGAATTTTTACCTCTAAAACAGAAAAGAGTAGTTAAAAAGCAGAGACAAAATGCTGAAGGAAACAAAAATATGAAGCAATAAAGTGTCCCAACCTTTTCCTCAAGGAGCTCCAGAAAATGTAGAAATAATTAAATGCAATTCCACTCTAACTATTGTTTAACTATTTAGGCCCCATTACCCCCAAGTTCAGATTTAATTGGGCTAAAGTCTGGCCTGGGCATTGTATTTTTTTAAAAGCACCACAAGTGATTCTTATGTGCCTCTAGATAAGTATGTAGACTGCTCTTTCACTGAGCATCTTTTCACTGAGAAAATACTTAAAGATAATAAAGTTATGCTTTGATTAAAAAAAAAGTCTTGGGCCCTTTACATGTATGTATGTGCAAAGTTAAGTATTAATTCAAAATAAATGTTTCAGTTCTATTTGTAATTCCCTTTAGATCATGCACACACATAACTGTTCTTCATATGATTATCACAGTTTTAAGAGTCTTGCCACTATATGCTTTGAATAATTCAACCTATTTTGAAGTCAAAAGGAATTTTCTAAGTATGTATACCTGTAAAAACACCAAGAAAAATGGAAGAGATAACCAAATCCCAGAAACTACAAATGTCAGGAAATACCCAGGGATATTATTTAATTGTGATTGAGTAACCAGGGACAGAAGGAAGACTGATAGGATGTTAATAACATGATCAATTATTGGCAAGAAGCACAGTGACAAACTGAAAGTTTATAAATAATAAATACAGGCTGGTCATGGTGGCTCACACCTGTAAATCCCAACACTTTGGGAGGCTGAGGCAGGATGATCACTTGAGTCTAGGAGTTCAAGACCACAATGGGCAAATAGCAAGACCCTGTTTCTACAAAAAAATAAAAATAGCCAGGTGTAGTGGCACACACACCTATAATCCTAACTGATTGGAAGACTCAGGCACAAGGACTGCTTGAGCCCAGAAGGTTGAGGCTGCAGAGAACTAGTATAGTGCCACTGTACTTCAGCCCAAGAAACAGAGCAAGACCCCACTTCTAAAAATAAAAAAATAATCAAAAATTTAAAAAATTCTTTTTGGGAAATTACTCTCTCAGGCTTTGAATATTTATTATTTAGATATTCCTCTTTATTTTTTAAAGTAGATGAACTGGATATTCTCTACTTCTGAACCTCTTAAACAATAAGGCCATTCTTTACATGCATTTGTCTTTTGCTTGGTTTTCTCTTGGCTTACGATCCTGTTCTAAAAAAATTTTCCTCATCCCCAAAAGAAAGGAGAAAAAAAGGAAAAAAAAGAAGAAAGAAACAGGAAAAGAGACAACACAAAGGGCTGAAAGATAGAAGAGCTATGAAAAACTGAGATGAAGGCAAAGGTATATATGGAGACGCTCCCAGTAAAAGATTCTACTGACATTTGGCCAATGAGCTTTAAATTATTGCTTACTGTGGCAATATGCTAGTTTTACCCAATTTTTGTTCTTTTGCATAGACTCCACACAGAAAATATACCTCCCAGAGGATCAACTTCCATCATGGCAGCAAGAGGAGCTCTGCTAATCTGCTCCTCAGAAAAAGCTGGTTACAAATTGTAAAAAAAAATTAATTTAATTTAATTTAAATTTAAAATAAGGCTGGGCACAGCGGCTCACGCCTGTAATCCCAGCACTTTGGGAGGCTGAGGCACGTGGATAACCTGAGGTCAGGAGTTCAAGACCAGCCTGGCCAACATGGCGAAATCCATCTCTACTAGAAATACAAAAAAATTAGGCGGGCGTGGTGGCATGCCTGTAATCCCAGCTACTCAGGAGGCTAAGGCAGAAGAATTGCTTGAAGCTGGGAGGCAGAGGTTGTAGTGAGCTGCGATTGTACCACTGTACTCCAGACTGGGTGACAGAGCAAGACGCTGTTACAAAAAAAATAAATAAATAAAATAAAGCAAAAACTAGTAATAATTTAAAGCCTCTGGAAATGATTCTATTTTTATTTATTTTGAGAAGGAGTATTGCTTTGCTGCCAGTGAGCTTTCTTTCAGAGATGTGTGTCAGCATTTCTCATCCTGTCACCAGCTGCCTATTGTTAATGCTAAATCCTTAATGAGCAGGATGAGGACTCCCTTCTTTCACTCCAGTGCCATGCATAGAAAGGAGGCTCTACCTTGAGCTTGGCATGATGAGAATACTGTGGCCCTGATTGCTCTTCCCCTGGCTCATAAGTTGCTGGTTCAAATAAAGAGAAGCAAACCAAGAGAACATAAGGCTACTGCTGACTCCTTCTACTGAGTGTTCAGCTCCTAGGGGGAGTGTCACTCTCAGAGAAGCTTGGCATCTTCCATATTCCCAGCTCCACACTCCCAGCTCAAAGATTCTGCTTAGGTGAGAAACAGGTTATAAAACCAGCTCCTAATCGCATCCCAAGAGAACTGACTTCACTCACAACAAGCATGAAAACTCTCAAAAACAATGAAGGTTGTGGTAAAAGGCAGTTAGGATGAATTCCTGGATCTATAGAAGATACAGCCTAGACCGTACACAGCAGACTGCACGCAAGCAAGCTCACGGGAAAGAACCAGGCAATAAGACAACTACAAAATTGAGTGTCTACACTAATATCAGACAAAAAGACTTAAAACATTTTTTTATGTCGAGGGCACATTATAATGGAAATTTAACAACATATTCTTAAACAACAAATGGGTCAAGAAGACATCAAAAGAGAAATCAGAAAATACTTTGAGATAAATGAAAATGACACAACATACCAAAACTTATGAGGTATAGATAAAGCCATGCTTAGAGGGGAACTTATAACTATGCATGCCTATGTCAAGAAAAAAGATCCAAAATCAATAACCTAACTTTCCACCGTAAGATACTGGAAAAAAAGAGCAAATTAAACTCTGGAGTCCTGATAAGTAAGCAACGATGAAAAGGGATCCAAGGTGGGGGGAGAACAACTGTTCCAAGAGACAGCTAATCATAGAAAACTCTAATCACAGACAATTTGCTTGCACAACATCCTGTTCCCAAATACCTGGCTCTGTACACAGCCCCAGCAGCATGACTTCGTTCCACATGGCCCACTCCACACATGACCCTATAAAACTCCCCTCCAGCACCTGCCTATTGGCAGACAGCCCCTTCTCTGCTGTGCTACTTGTTGCACCCCTGCAACATATCTCCATAACTTCTCTAATAAATCTGCCTTTCTTTACTACAACTGTCTTGGTAAATTCTTTTACCACCCACATGCTGGCCCCAATCAATTGTACCTGCAATGTAAACCTAAACCAATTAGAAGGAAACAAATGATTAGAGTGTTTATTAATGAAATAGAGAATAGAAAAACAATAGAGAAGATCAATGAAACTAAAAACTCATTCTTTGGAAAGTCAACAAAATTGACAAATCTTTAGCTAGTGTGGCCTAGAAAAAAAGAGAGAAGACTCACATTACCAGAATCAGAAATGAAAGAGGGGACATTATTACTAACCTTCCAAAAATGTAAAGGATAAACTATGACCAACTATATACCAACAAATTAAGTAACTCAGATAAAACAGACACATTCCTAGAAAGATGCAAACTACCAAAATGACTCAAGAAGAAACAATCTAAGTGAAGAGTAATAAAAAACCAAGCCACAAAAAAAAGTCCAGGCCTAAATGTCTTCACTGCTGAATCCAACCAAACATTCAAAGCATGAATACCAACTCTTCATAAATTCACCCAAAAAACGAAAGAGGAGGGAACATTTCCCAACTCATTTTATGACACCAGTATTAGGCTATTACCAAAACCAGAAAAAAAAAAAAAATCACAAGAAAACAACAGATCAATAACTCTCATGCACAAGGACATAAAAATCCACAACAATATACTAAAAAACAAATCTGGCAACATATACAAAGAATTATACACCATTACCAAGTGGGATTTAGCCATGGATGCAAGTTGATTCACCACCTAAAAATCAACTAATATAATACAGCATATTAACAGAATTTTAAAAATCACATGACCATCTCAACAGATGCAGAAAAAAACGTGACAAAACTCAAGAACTCTTTTAGAATAAACACACTCAAAAACTAGAAACAGAAGGGAACTTCCTTAACATGATAAAGGGCATCTATAAAAAACCCACAGCTAACTTAATGATACTTAATAATGAAAACCTAGATGCTTTCCCCCGAAGATGTCCAATCTCAGACCTCCTATTCATTATTGTCCTGGAGGGTCTAGCCAAAGGAATTAGGCAAGAAAAGAAATAAAAGGCATGCAGATTGGAAAGGAAGAAGTAAAACTATCTCTATTTGCAAATGACACAATCTTGTATATAGAACATCTAAAGGAATACACCAAAAAAGTATTGGAACTAATAATTTCAGCAAGGCTGCAAGATACAAAATCAGCATTCAAAAGTCATTGTATTCCTATACAGTTGCAAAGAACAGCACACAAATGGAATTAAGAAAACAATTATATTCCTAATAGCATCAAAAATAATAAAATGCTTAGGAATAAATTTAAGAGAAATATAAAACTTATATGCTGAAAACTATAAAACATTGTTTAAAGAAATTAAAGATCTAAAATAGGAATACATTCCATGCTCATGAATGCTAGACTTAATATTGTTAGGATGATAATGTTCCCCAAACTGATCTACAGAAATGCAGAATCTTTATCTTTGTAGAAACTAACAAGTTAATTCTAAAATTTATATGGAATTGCAAGAAATCCAGAATAGCCAAAGCAGTCCTGAGAAAGAAGAATAAGTGGGAGCCACCAATCTTCCTGATTTGATTTCAAAACTTATTACAAAGCAAGGGTAATCAAGACAGTGTGAAACTAGCACAGGACAGACATATAGATCAATAGAATAAAACTGATGGTAGAGAAATAAACCAAATACATTTATAGTCAGTTGATTTTTGACAAGAATGCCAAGACCATTCAAAGCAGAAAGAATACTAAGAATACTCTTTTCAAATGGTGCTGAGAAACTGAATAGCCACATACAAAACAATGAAATTGGATCCTTACCTCACACTGCATATAAAAAATAATTCAAAATTGATCAAAGACCTAAATTGAAAAACAAAAGTATAAAATGTTTAGAAGAAAGTATAGGCCATATCTTTATAACCTAGGATTTTGTAAAGCTTTCTTAGATATAAAACCAAAAACATGAACAAAAAAGAAAAAAAATTGAAAAATTGGACTTCTCCAAAATTAAAACTTTAATAGTTCAAAAACAACATCAAGAAAATGAAAAGACAGTCCACAGCAAACTATTAAATATGTGCAAATCACATATCTAACTAGGGATTTGTATCTAAAATATGTAAAGAACTCTTTACAGAACAATGATTAAAAAAAAATTTTAAATGGACAAAGGACCTGAATAGTCATTTCTCTAAAGATGCACAAATGGCCAATAAAGCACAGGAAAAGATGCTCTCTCCACCATTACTAATGAGAAAAATGCAAATTAAAGCCATAATGAGATACTTCAGACCCATCAAGATGGCTAGAATCAGAGTCAAATAATAAATGTTGATGAGGATGTAGGGGAATCAGAACCCTAATACACTACTGCTAAGAATGTAAACTGGTGCAGTTGCTTTGGAAAATAGTTTCGCAGTTCCTCAAATGATTAAACATAGAGTTATGATATATGTTACTCCTAGGTATATACACCCAAGAGAAATGAAAACATGCATTCACACTGAAACCGATACATTAATGTTTATTATAGCATTATCCATAATGGCCAAAAGGTCTTTCCGATCTACTAACTCAGTTACCATTTGCTTACTCACGGTATGGCCTAAAGGTATGCGTCACTTCAAAGCTCCTATGTTGACATCTAACCACAGTGGTAACAATTAAGAGGTAGGGCCTTTATAAAGTAAATAGACACTGAGGGCAGAGCCCTAAAAAGGAACAGGTTCTTGCCAGACACCAAATCTGCTGGTGCTTTAATCATAGTTCTCCAGAACCATGAGCAATAAATTTCTGTTATTTATAAATTAGAGTCTAAGATATTTTGTTATAGTAACCCAAACAGACTAAACAACTCACTTTCCAATGTCCACATGTTTATTATTTTATTTTTTCCCCATTCTCCCTATCTTTATGGATGTATACCTTTAAAACATTTCCATTACCAATTTTCTTTTTGTGGAGTTTTGGGGAATAATAAAATTACATGCATGGATTTATTCTCCCATCTTCGGATAGAAGCTGTCTAGCAGAAATGTTTGTATATAGCTGGAACTTACATAAAATTCATCTTGGCTTTCTGTTCATAAAATTTTGATCAGTCTGACATGACCTCTAATTGATTCATGTCAGAATAATCAGTTTCTTCTGGACAAGAAAGCATATCTGGAGAAGGAAACGCTTTCATTGATAGAAAATAAGAGCCTTAGAAAATTATTTTAATAATTTACTTGAAAGATAAAGTAGAAAACAAATAGCTAAACTATGTAATTATTTTATTTAATATGTTGACTGGCAACGTAGTGCTAAGCTAAGTTATGCATAACCAACAGAGTTGTGAGCTAAATTAACAGCTGCTGCATTTAGCCACTATGTTTTGGAGTGTTTGTCACTTAGCAAAACATTCGTATGACTATTTTTTTTCCAAAATGTTTTAGTTTATTCTATAATGATAGAGACAAAATAAAAACGGGGTCTATCACATGTTTAGTGAATTATTAAAAATTAAGTTTACTGTATTATTTTCACTTTTGGTATATGTTTTTGCTAATTAACATATACTGAAAGGTGTGTTTTGTCTTAATTTTTGTCAGAGTTTAGCGAAGCTGTGCATGAAAAGTAGATAATCAAATACCTGTCAATATGCTTCCCAGTCAACAGAACCCATACTTATAGCATTCTTACAGCCTATATGGATTTAGAATTAGAGTCACACCTGCCAGGATCTATTATTTCCAAATATGTGTACCCAAAATACATTTAAATTCACATACTATTAATTCTTCACTACTTTTTATGAACCCTTCAAAACGTAAAAGAAAACTTTAAAGTACCTTTGATCTTGCTTCGTAGATATTTTAGGACTTCTTGTGTTCCTTTCTAAAAGGGTGGAGACAAAGACATTCACCAAGACATACCTTGCAGTTTTATAGATCAACATATATGTCTACATTTCAATTTAAAAACAAAGAGCTGAATTCCAAATACACTTACATTTATAATTTCTCTTCGAATTGTTCTCAGAGGATTTCCTTCTAATGCCAAAAATTTCAAATGAAGGTTCCCCAATGAATAGGGCAGACTATAAAAGATTAAATTTATTTTAGGGAAGGCATCAAATATAAATATTCTCCAACCAGAGTTGTCTAGAAAACAACATATGGCAAACAACATATCCCAGAACAGTCTCAAAGAAAGGCCAACTAATGCAGGCCTAAAACATTTCCCTTTAAGATAAATGCTAAACATATAAAAGAAAAATCAGATTTGTCTTCAAAATTGTCACACTGAGATTAAAAATGAATTTCAGCTATAAAATATTTGTTAAATTGCAACATTTGCTAAAAAAGTAAATGTTAAACATAAATTTGAATGAAACACTGTTTCAAGATAGCCATCCTCACGGATGCTAAATGTTTTGATTTTGCACTTCGAGCAAGGAAACAAAATTCTAGTTGAAAAATGATGACAAATAGAGAGAAAAAGATAATTTTTGTATGTCCAATTCATGTTTCCATTCAGTAAGAAAAGTCATTTTCATCTTTGGCACATTAAAAAAACCATTTATACCCAAAAATTCAATATCAATAAAACCTATTAAGCATCTGCAAAATATAGGGCACTAGTATAGAGATATCGAGATGCTTGTTCTCAAATCGTCAGTTGAACAAAGGAAAAAAAACCACAAACAGCTAACTAAAATGCAGTAAGTATTATCTTACAATGCTGGTGAGAATATAAAATAGTACTGCCACTTTCAAAAATGGAGTCTTTTAAACATATGGTCACCATACAACGAGGCAACCCCACTGCTACACCTTTACCCAAGAGAAATGAAAATAATGTCCACACAGAAACTTGCACACAAATGTTTATAACAGCAAAAAATCAAAGACAACTCAAATGTCCATTAACTAACAAAAGACAAGTGAATTGTGGTATATCTCTACAATGGAATAACACTCAGCAATACAACCACACGAATGAATCACTAAAAAAACTTTGTTATATGAAAGATGCCAGACACAAAAACAACATTCTTTGTAATTCCGTTTATGTGACATTCTAAAAAGAACAAAACTATAGTAACAGAGCACATCAGTGGTTGCCAGGCGTTGGGGTATGGAAAGGGGATTGACTGCAAAAGCTGTGAGGAAGCTTTTTATGGAGACAGAAATGGCTGCGATCATGGTGATACAAATATATATCTTTGCCAAAAATCACCAAATTGTATGCTTGATTGGTAAATTTCATTGTATATTAAGCTACGTATTAACAAATGAATATGATATCAAAAAATATATAATAAGACAAATGCTAAACAAGTCAAGTTGTTATGAGAATAGCGATATAGACATTGGTGGGGCTTTAAGGGGGAGAAGGGAGCTGCCAGATTTGGGCTTAAAATGAAAAATGAAATAGTATTAGAAAAAAAAGCATTCTAGGATAAAGGAATGAAACAAAGAAAGGGTTGGTATATTTATAGCCCAATGTAGTCAGAGAGTAAGACACCTGTATGAGTGAAAAGTAACAAATGATGAATTAAGTCTGAATGTGAGACACCCTTGAATGTTAGGCTAAAGACTAGGGTTTAATCTTACAATATGGTGGTTCCCAATTAATTGCTGGTTGGAAGACCAGAAGCATCAAATTCTAGGAACTTTTTTAAAATAAAACAAAGAACAAAAATTTTAGGGTCCCATCATCAGAGATTTGGATTCATTAGTGCCCCAGAATCTGTATTTTTTTCTTGATGTTTCTCAAATGATTCTGATACATAGTCATATTTAGGAAACAGTGCTATGGCAATGAAGAATCATCAGTGCTTTTAAAGTAAATACATTCCAGCATTCTTAGAATTTAATTCTAGGGGTTAACTAGAACAAAATTATACTCTAGTTAGAGTAATAATACTAATAATAATCCAGTTGGAGTAAGTCGTAAATATGTCTGCTTCTATTATCATATCAAGCTTGCTGTTAAAGATAAAGCCTAATTAACCTTTCTTTATCTGCACATAATTCCTGCTCAATCAACATTTAGTGAATTCAATTTAGAAAAAAGGACCCTCATGGGTTTTTTTAAACAAATAGTTCAAATTATGAATTATAACCAATAACAAACACAATTTCTATTCATTTGATATTTAAACTTACCTACTAATATCATTGTTGCTTAGGTCAAGCCTTTCCAAGGAATGTAGTAGTATTATTTCATCTGGAACAGATTTTAACTTGTTATCCCTCAGGTCTAGCACGAGAATTGAATTCAGATGTTTAAGATGTTCTGCCTCTAATATTTCAATCTGGTTTTCACCTACGTGCAATTCCTACAAAATCAAAGATGATTACGTGTATCTCTGTATTCAATTTTATAGTAGGTAATGAAAATAAAATTGTAGGTACTCAATTTCAAGTGATTATAAATACACAGAAAAAAATGCAGCTTTATAAATATCAAGATGTTTAAATTTTCAATTACATTTAAGCTATCTTTCAGCTAAAGAATGACAAATGAGAAAATTTTCTGGCAATTTAAAATTAATTAAAGGTTGAATCTGGCAGAAACATCAAGTTTATAAAACCAAAGTAGAGAAATAATTTAGTAGTTATGTTTAAAGAATTAATTAAAATATAAATCCAAAAAGTATATTAATGAAAAATTACTTTCAAAACAAAGGAATATCAGTTTCTTAAAAGGTTATTTATATTATACAGTTGGTCCTTGAACAACAAGGGTTTAAACTGTGAGGGTCTGCTTTTATGTAAAATTTTTTCAGAAAATATACTGAAATTTTTTTTGGAGATTAGTGACAATTTGAAAAAAATTACAAATCAATTGTGTAACCTAAAAATATTTTTAAAATAAAGAAAAAGTTACATATGTCATGAAGGCATTTAATGTATGTAAATATTAGTTTATTATTGACTACCATAAAATATATACAAATCTATTATAAAAAGTTAAAATTTCTCAAAACTTACATACAACTTACAGAGAAATGTAAACAAATGTGAAGATGTAGTATTAAATTATAACTACATAAAATTAGGCCAGGTGTGGTAGCTCATGCCTGTAATCCTAACACTTTGGGAGGCCAAGGCGGGCAGATCACCTGAGGTCAGAAGTTCCAAACCAGCCTGGCCAACATGGCGAAACCTTGTCTCTACTAAAAATACAGAAATTAGTCAGGCGTAGTGGTGAGGGCCTGTAAACCCAGTTACTTGGTAGGCTGAGGCAGGAGAATCACCTGAACCCTGTGAGGTGGAGGTTGCAGTGAGCTGAGATTGTGCCACTGCACTCCAGCCTGGATGACAGAGCAAGACTCTGCCTCAAAATCAATCAATCAATCAATCAATCAATCAATCAGAGACTCTGCCTCAAAAAAAGAAAAATCATACCTACATAAAATTAACTATAGTACATATTGTACTACTATAATAATTCTGTTGCCACTTCTTCTTGGTACTGTGGTGAGCCTATGCTGTGAGTATCCTACTTAAAACCTGTATGAAGCTAATGTGAGCAGTTCACCTCTCCAGTAAATTGCGTGTCACAGTAAAAAATGATGTCTTGCAGTTCTCACATGTTTCTCACAGTGTTTAGTGCAAAACCATAAATTTCAAATAACATTATGGGACTCATATGAAGTGCCACTAGTGATGTTGGAAGTTCTTCCAAGAAGCAGAGAAAAATCATGACATTACAAGAAAAGTCAAATTGCTTGACATATACCATAGATTGAAGTTGCTCACCACTTCAGACAAATGATTCATCTTGTAAGCAGATGATGTAAACTTATGGTATCAATACAGTATGGTACTATAAACACAGTTGATCCCTGAACAACATGGGTTTGAACTGTGCAGGTCCACTTATACGTGGATTTCCTTCCACCTCTGCCATCTCTGAGACAGCAAGACCAACCCTTCTCTTCCTCCTCCTCCTCCTCAGCCTACTCAACATGAGGACAATAAGGATGAAGGCCTTTATGATGACTGACTTCCATTTAATTAATAGTAATATATTTTTCCTTCCTTATGATTTTTCTTAATAAAATTATTTTCTCTAGCTTACTTTAAGAATATAGTACATAATACATATGACATACAAATTATATGTTAATCAATTATTTATGTTATTGGTAAGGTCACAGGAGACTACTGCTAGTTAAGTTTTCAGGAAGTCAAAAGCTACACACAGATTTTCAACTCCATGGGGGTCAGTGCCCATAACCCTTGCATTGTTCAAGGATCAACTGCAATCAGTTTGTTATTTAACATTTTCATTAGTGATGATTTTATATAATGATTTGCCATTAATAGAAACTATAATTATCAGATGGAAAATTATTCTTATTAAAGGTAAACTTTCAGTTTATTTTATATGTCATCATTCCGTTTAAAATAAACTCTTTTTACACTAATGCTTAAAGGTATGTATATATATAAAAAAAGCAAACCATGACAAATTTAGAAGACAGTATTAATTCTACATACTTAAAGCCAAAATAGTGGAATTCATTTCAAACACACTTGATTATGATTAGGTAAAGGTGAGAGGTAGCAATTTATAAAATTAGGTACCTAATCCTGGTTTGTATTCCAGGTCTCCTACAGTACGGCCCCAACTTACCATTTTAGCCTCTTTATCTACTACTTCTCCAGTTATAAACTACTCATCAGATGAAATGGACAAATCCCTATTTTTTTAATTATTTCTTTAAAAATAATATTACTAAAAACGCCACTAATGTAAGTAGTTATATTAAAATCCTGAAAAGTATTAACATAGGAAAAACACAGTACTTATAACTAATACATATTCCTGATGTAAAACAAGATTAGCTCCTTTAAAAATGCATTTTAATAATTAACTTTAGGAAAACATACAGTTACTTAATAATCAACTAAATAGTACCTTCAATAGACTACAAGAAGGAAATTCTGGTAGAAAACGTAATTTATTCCTCCGCAAATAAAGCATTTCTAGTGATTCCATGCCAGCCAATTCAGGAGGTATAGTTTCCAAGAGATTTGAATTACAATCCAAATGCTTCAATCCTGTAATATATATTCAGTGAAAAACAAAAATACTCTAAAAGATAAAAAGAAAAAATTAGCTTCTGCTCATATACAACTTTAAAGAATGTGTAAGAAATTGCTATAAGGACTTAGGAACCTGTGCCATATAACTAAGAATACTCAAACACCATTGAATTAAATAAATGTAAATTTTTTATATTTAATTATAATTAAAGAGAAATAGTAATACTGAAATTATTATTTGGGCCAAGTATGGTGGTCACACCTGTAATCCCAGCACTTTTTGGGAGGCCCAAGGTAGACAGATCGCTTGAGTTCTGGAATTCAAGACCAGCCTGGGCAACATATAGTGAGACCTTGTCTCTACTAAAAATTAAAAAAAAAAAGTAGCTGAGCATGGTAGTGCATGCCTGTAGTCCCAGCTACTGGGGGCGTTGTGGCAGAAAGAATGCTTAAGCCAGGGAGATTGAGGCTGCACTAAGCTATGATTATGTCATTGCACTCCAGCCTGCGCAATTTAATAATAGTCCAGGTCATCTTCGTAATACATTTAAAAATAAAGTTCTGGTACTCTGTTAAAGTACAACTAAATGTACTCTGTGTAACAGCTGAAAAGTATCACTGTCATGGCTGAGAAACAGAAAGCATCTGATCATTAATAAATAACATTGGATATTAGAAAAATTACTATAAACTCAAAAGTATTTTTCAGTTGATTTATCTATACGTTCCTAACTCTCAAGATATTTCCAGCCAGGCGCGGTGGCTCACGCCTGTAATCCCAGCACTTTGGGAGGTTGAGGCGGGCGGATCACCTGAGGTCAGGAGTTCGAGACCAGCCTGACCAATATGGTGAAACCCCATCTTAAAAAAAAAAAAAAAAAAAAGATATTTCCACTCAATTTATGAAAAAAGTCCATGTTGCTTATATCTTCATTCTAGATATCATATTTTACACTTAGCTGCTTTTTATTTTTATTGAAAACAATGACAAATGCAGCAAAATCTTAACCATTGGTTCCCAGGTAAAGACTCCCCTAAAATGTCAATTTGATTTAGGGCAGATTTAACTCACTTTAAAACTCCAATTTTAAGCAATGAATAACTATTAATATAAAGCAAAACAATACAATTTTAGAAATTTACCTCAAAATTATCTGCAATTGAATGCATGAAATTGACTTGCCCCACAAAAGGGAGGTTTTTAAAATTGAAGAAGGCTTACAAATGATCAGCAAAAAACAAAAAACAAAACAAAACAAAAAAAAACAACAAAAGCTGCTAACCCTCAACCAAGAAATAATAACACAATAACAGTTTGTATGTATGTATGTATGTATGTATATTATGTATGTACGTATTTGAGAGAGAAGAGATCTCACTATGTTGCCCAGGCTTGAATGGAGTGGACACTCAAAGGGGCAATTCCACTATTGATCAGATGGGAGTTTTGACCTGCTCCATTTCTGACCTAAGCTGGCTCGCCCCTCTTTAGGCAACCTAGTGGTCCCTCACTACAGGAGGTCACCATATTGATGCCGAACTTAGTGTGGACACCCAATTGGCATAGCGCACTACAGCCCAGAACTCCCTGGGATCAAGTGATACTCCTGCCTCAGCCACCTGGGTAACTGGGACTATAGGCACAAGCCACAGTGCCTGGCAATAACAGTTTCTGTAAACAAACAAATAAAATATCACTAATGATTTTAAACTGTAAGAATCCTATGATGAAGTATACTAACTTAGAAGGTACTAAAGTGTACCTCGAATTTTTTTATCTCTTAATACTGGTTCTATATTACTTCAAATTTTATGGTTTGATGGCAAGCTTTATTAGAACCAATAAATTTTGACATTTTGTTTTTTTCAAAAAATATTGACAATCTGGGACCTCAGACAAAACAAGACTTATTTCCCAACATTATTACTTATGGACCATGAGGAGGCTACAGCTATTATACAACTACATATCATAGGTAGATTCACCTGTAAGAGGGGAATAACCTCTTTATGAATGTTGAATTAATGAATGAAGAGACAGTACAGCTTAGGTATATGATCCTACTACAACTAATCATATTTTCCTATTTTTCATATGCCTAAGTATCTTTGTATTGGTAATTCTTTAGGCAGTTGATACATCATAATGGTCTGGAGAAAATCTGACTAGTTGCTATTGTTTGCATTTACCACCATAAAAATCTACTACTTTAGTTCTCTGTAACTACATTAAAAATTATTTTCTAAATACAAGTTGCACCAACTTCAAATTTATGTACTATGTAAAATAGAAAATATTTACTTTTCATTCTATTTATTTCTGCTGGCAAACTCTTCAGTTGATTACCAGAAAGATTGAGTCGCACCAGACTGGACAGAGAAGAAAAACTAGCAGGAACAGTTGTAAGACGATTGTTTGAAAGATCCTTTAAAAAAAGGAAGACAAAATAAATGAATAAATAAGTAAATAAAAAATAATGCCCTAAAGAGAATTTCAAAGTTTTGAACGAATTACAACATAAAAGAGACTACTTAAGAAGTGATAAGTTTTGTATAACCCTCATTCACTGAAAATTTCACAGATCATCATTCATTTCAATATTCTTTTTCAATATCTGCAGGCCCACTATACGTTCATCAATGGTAGTAGACAGCATATTAATGAATTCTAACTTCAAAAATATTTTACATAATGGTTACTGTTAAAACTAAGTCATGCCATATTATGCATCATATTTTCAATGCAAAAATTCATTTGTTCATCCAATATTTATCGAGTACCTATGAAGAATTAGGCATACTATTAACTATCACATGAAATGAAAAACATCTTTGCAAGAAAGAAGACTTTCTTAGAAAAGGAAAAATAAAGCTGAAAAAATGGTCATTCATATTTTTGAGGGAAAAAAGTATTTTCTGTTGGTTCTTCCGCTGACCTCAGCAAGTCACATCTGACTGGACCAGAAGTCTATCCTCTCTCTTCATACACTCAAGGTTGTTTAATTAATCTCTATACCTCAATGTTTCCTTAAATCATTATGTTTCTGTTTTTTCTTTAAATAATTATAAGAGAACTTTTTTTAAAAAACTCCCTTTAAAAGACATTGTTATGGTCAGGTAATTTTTATAACGCTCAAATTAGGTGTAAAGTGTTCCACTAAATAGCAGCACAGTGTTAAGTAGTGTTAATGGCAACAATAAAAAAGAAAAAATGACTTAAAGTAAAACCATTCTCTGAAGAGTTTAATTTAATATCACATTAAACAATTTAGCAGTAAATCATTTAATCTAACAGTAACATTTTGTAACTCTGACGAAACTGAGAAGATGGAAAAAGGTAAAAATACTGGATGAAATCTTTTTTAAAATGTAGTCATAATTATTTTATAATAACAATATATTATCATAATCAACAACATACAACATAACATACCCTATAACCCTAATACTAAAAACTCTAAAAATCAAAAGACTGCTAATAAATAAGTATTTTGTAATATCAAAAGTTACTGACACTAAATGCAATATGGTATCCTGCACTGGACTCTGAAACAAAAACAAGGATATTAGTGGAAAAACTAAGAAAATCTAAAGTCTGCAGTTTAATTAGTATTGTACCTATGTGAATTTCTGAGTGTTTACAAGTATCCAGTGGTTATATCAAATATTAGTAAAAAGCTGGATGCAGGGTATATGAGAAATCTTTTACTATATTTGCTTTCCTATAAACCTAAAATTATTCCATAATGAAAAGCCTAAAATAAAGTTACTAATGAAAAACTTAATTCAGAAATTTTCAAAGTATTTTTTAAAACCCAAATAATTCTAATAAACTCCCCTGTAAATTCTAAATGAAATTACTAATGAAGTTGAACAATTACTGCAGTTAGTAATTGTTAGATATAAAACATAAATACACTCTATACAAATTAATCTATATGTATGCCAAGTCATTCCCTTAACAAATATTTAATTAGCCGCATTGTGCTAAGCAGTTTTTATATAACTTTAAGAAATTACTTTAAATTATTATAGGTTTAATCCATTTTAATATATTGTTGCTCACATTTATGTTTTATTTGATACTGAGTCTGTAAAACATAATTCTGAAATGAAAGATCCTTTCATTAAGCAAATGAGTCTCTGGGAACAGGTAAGGTGGATAGTAGAAATTTTATTTAAATTTTCCTTTCAGCTTTCAACTCCAAATGGAATCTTCTTTAAATCAACTGCTACCTTTTACCACCAATTTTTATAAGAAAATCTGATGGCTTCCTCCCTTGCCACTCATTTTATCTACCTATTCCTTTTCTTTCCAAACCTAACTCCAATCTGAGCCAAACTTATTTCCAATCTTTTCCAAACTTATTTCCAATCTGATCATATGGAAAAACAAGAAGACACTGAAGGAATGGTTGAGAAGAGTACATATTTTGATTTTTAAACACTAGAGCAAATGAGGGAAATATCGAGGAGGATGTACACGCAGCCAAAATAGAAGTAAAAGGAGTAATTTCTTCCTTTAATGAAAAACAGAATTTAAGGCTAAAATGACAGGAGTTTTCCAAAACATGTAAAAAGGAAAGAATAACAATGCAATATTAATTAACTATGTGGAGTAGATATTATATATTAGTACCTTTGATTCGATACAGCTAAAGTCTTTCAGATGGTATAGCCTACAGTGTAATCTTACTCCTTTGGTCGTAAAATGGAAAAAAAGAGATGGATGCACTTTGGAGTCAAACTGACTTCAAATTCTAATGTTCTTAGTTATTAGTCACGTTACAAATTTTCTTTTCTCTCTCTTTCTCCCTTTCTGTCTGTTTTTCTTTCCTCTTTCTTTTTTTTTGAGACAGGGTCTCCTGTCACCCAGGCTGGAGTGCAGTGGCTCAATCATGGCTCACTGAAGCCTCAACCTCCCTGACTCAGGCAACTTCCCTTCCTCAGCTTCCTCAGTAGCTGGGACTATAGGAACGTGCCACCACACCTAGCTAATTTTTTATTGTTTATAGAGACAGGGTTTGCTATGTTTTCCAGGCTGGTCTCAAACTCCTGGGCTCAAACAATCCACCCACCTTGGCCTCCCAAAGTGATAGGATTACAGGCACAAACTACCACACCCAGCTCCAAATTTCCTTTTTATAAGTTTTACTTTCTTATTATATTTAGGGGATAAAACTACCTACCTTGCAATATGTAACACTCAAAGAGAAATGCCTGTTGTTTTTATTATTCTTAATAATACGACTAGGTGAGCCATGGTGGCTCATGCCTATAATCCCAGCACTTTGGGAGGCCAAGGCGGGTGGATCATTTGAGGTCAGGAGTTCAAGACCATCCTGGCCAATACGGTGAAACCCCATCTCTACTAAACACATAAAAATTAGCCGGGCAGTAGTGGTGCATGTCTGTAATCCCAGCTACTTGGGAGGCTGAGGAAAGAGAATCACTTGAACATGGGAAGCGGAGGTTACAGTAAGTGAGACTGTGCCACTGCACTCCAGTCTGGGTGACAGGGTGAGACCCTGTCCCAAAAAAATAAAATAATAATAATATGACTAAAATTAACATTTGTATTGTTTTATGTTTGTCTCTATTTAAGTGAAACAAAAGAATTAAAATTTTGCCAGGAAGTGTGGTCATTTTGAAAAGTAGAGAAGGCAGACCTTTAATGAATTACCTGGACACTCAGAGGGCAGAAGAGTCACAGGTAATATAAAGAAGGAAATGGAAATGGGCATAGAAAAGAAATTGGTATATGCTAAAGACAACTTTGCTCTATTCTGCTAGGGGGTAAAAGACTCTGAATAACAAAGTAATCTTCATTGCACCTTTCCTACACTCTTCCTAAATTAAAACTTAAAGTTGATTTCATAATATAGGAAAACCAAATTTGCAATGATAAATTTAGCAATGTAACTGAAATGCACATTTCTGATAATCTACTCATAAAATCAGCTGTCCATGTTCCCACAGTTTCAATCACATATCTAATTTCTCAGCCTGATGAAAAATCCAACCAGCCCCAAATTATACAAAAATTGGAAAATCACAACTTACTAAATCTTCTAAATTGGAAAGTTGTTCAAATCCTTCTGATATACAAATTAGTTCATTATGCTGGAGGTACAGCCACTTCAGGTTTCTTAGGTTTGTAATTTCTTCGGGGAGTATTTTCAGTTTGTTATGGCTATTGGTTGATTAAAAAATGATGAATAATTTAGTGGCAATACAATAAATATTTATCAAAGACATTTCTTGCTAACCAATGACACCAGACTCATAAAAATCAAATATAGTTACTATAAGTACATATCAAAATTCATATCCAAAAATATGTACCTTTAAAATAACAGTAATCTAAAGTAATCACATTGGGGTTTCAAAGAAGAATAACCAAGAAATAAAGGCTTTTAACCAAACATGAGTAATTTGTTATTTTTTTCATTGCTTGCTTATAATCAACTCTTGATTGGACATGCAATGTGAAGGGACATACTAGACTCTTAATTTGTTATTCTGTGATATGCTTTGGCTATGTCCCTACACAAATCTCATCTTGAATTGTACTCCCATAATTCCCACATGTTGTGGGAGGGACCCAGTGGGAGATAAAATGAATCATGGGAGCAGTCTCCCCCATACTGTTTTCATGATAGTGAATAAGTTTCACGAGATCTGATGGTTTTATCAAGGGTTTCCAATTTTGCAACTTCTTCATTTTTCTCTTGTTGCTGCCATGTAAGAATGCCTTTTACCTCCCACCATGATTCTGAGGCATCCCCAGCCATGTGGAACTGTAAGTCCAATTAAATCTCTTTTTCTTCCCAGTCTCAGGCATGTTTTTATCAGCAGCATGAAAACAGACAAATATATAACTGATTTTTAGAATTTTGACAAAACAATATGCACACATATACTACAATGGAGTTACATCTTATACAGATATTAGGCTTTAAGGCAAAAAATAGCTATTTCTGTTTGAGGACCTAGCATGTCAAGTTGAATGTAATATGCAATTTCACTCTTCTTCATACTTGCTCTTTTCAGTTGAGCCTTTCTGTAAAGATATTCAGCTTAATGGTTTAGAAGTCCCAAATCATGGAGATGATACACTCCATGATAATTAAGAGATAACTGAACTAGTTCCCAGGTTTACCACAACTTAAATATTCATTTATGAATTCCATGCTATTTTCATTCCATATACAGTTACTTTACAAGTAACAGGGGGAAAATGAGAAATATAAGGTGCTTACAATAACCCTAAATTACACTAAAATAAAACTAGTTGGGACAAAAAAAGTCAAAAGGTGTCTTCCAAAACAAGAACCAATAATATTGTTAAGTCAGGTACTATTATTGGTTACTTAGCTAAAATCTTTGCACACTTGATAGGGATCTAACTGGACAGAGATGTAATTTTAGCTATACATGTCCTCCACCTCCTTTTCTTACCTAATTATTCCATCCTAAGATTCATATTCTTTTTTTTTTAAAACCTCTTCACTGAGAACACACCTACATACTGTACTCTTAAGTATAGAATCTAAAGCTTAAGCCACGTCACTCAACACTTGCTGCCTCTTCTCTTCCTCTCAACTCTCTCCACTCTTGTCCTTTATAGGCCACATCTATGCCTTTGACTTGTAAGGGGGAGATACTCTGATGGAGTTCTAAATAATGAGCGCCTTTTCATGTATATGTATTTTTGCTGACTAATGGTAATTTTAGTTTTCCACCAAATTAGGACTGTTACTTGGCACAACTATTTTCCCTCAAACCAGTTGGCTTACCGCCAGAAAACAGACTTGACTATATTGTTACATAGATCTGCAACTGTATCTATTTTATAAGCCACAGTTTTTCAAACTATGCTTTAAGTTCATAAATCATTTATTTCTACTTCAAAATAAAACCTCTTTAAGTCTCCTTTCCCATAGCTTATGTCTATAAACAAACATAAGGCAAAGTCATTTCTTCTTAAAATTCTGGGTATGTATCAGAGGGCAAACAGAGTTAGCTAGAATCTTTGCCCTACTGAGGGCAAACAGTTATCTAGAACCTTTGCTACCTATTCTAGCTATAGAACCTTTGTACCAGTATATCCACGACAGTTAAAAAAATAAAAATATATCCACAAAACCCCAGGAGTCCTTGGAGAAGTTTAAAAATGACTACTAATAAAAACTATGAAATACTTCATTTATGAAAGATTTGTTTTACATTTCTTCCTTATTGTTTAGGCATTTTTTAGAATATCAAAGTAACTTAAAAGTTGAGATGTCAACAAAGAGGTTTACTAAAATAACCACTAAGAATTGTTTCATAAAAGAAAAAAATTTTAAGCATTTAAAAAAAATCAACTGGCCATACATTTGTAAAACCAGAAAAGATGCGGGTAATGCTAACATGAACAAAGAAAAAAAATACAAACGAAGCATTAAAACTTTTTAAAAAAAGAATTAAAACGTAAAATTCTTATCCTGCTTTAACCACTTTCTGAGATAATTCAAAGATGTTTTTTAATGTTAAATAAATTTAAAGACTATTATATTTACTGCCTCTTCTCTTCCTCTCAACTCTCCCCACTCTTGTCTTTACAGGCCACATTTATGCCTTTGACTAGTAAGGGAACGATACTCTGATGGAGTTCTTAATAATTAGCACATTTTTATGTACATATTTTTTTGCTGACCAATGGTATGTTCATGTTTTCCACCAAATAAGGACTGTTGTTACTTGGAGGGACTATTTTCCCTCAAACCAGTTAGCTTACCTCCAGAAAACTCAGACTTGGCTATATTATAAGGGCAATAACAGAAATAAATAAGCTTAATTTTTACCTGATATTAAGTTTCTGAAGATTTGCTAGCTCTCTTATAGCAGAAGGAAGGGATGTCAGCTGATTATCATGTATCTAAAAGTTTTTAAAAGACAAAGTTGATAGTCTTATCATTAACAATATATAAACTTTGCCAGTGTACAAAACTATTAGTCAATAATCTCCTATTCTTCAAATTCAATGGCAACAAATTGAACTACAGAACTACTATTCTACATACTTGTTCTGTATGTAGAACAGTTTGAAGATGACGAAACGGCTGTTCAGAAATCATGAAGGGAGGCCAGGCACAGTGGCTCACACCTGTAATCTCAGCACTTTGAGATGCCGAAAAAGACAAATCGCTTGTACCCAGGAGTTTGAGACTAGCCTGGGCAAATTCGTGAAACCGTGTCTCTACAAAAAAAATTTTTTTAAATTAGTCAGGTGTGGTGGTGCACACCTGTAACCTCATCTACTCAGGAGGCTGAAGTAAGAAGATCGCTTGTCTAGGAGGTCAAGGCTGCAGTGAGCTCAGATTGTGCCAGTGCACTCCAGCCTGGGCTACAGAAGGAGATCCTGTCTCAAAAAATACCTGGGCTACAGAGTGAGATCCTGTTTCAAAAAATAAAAGAAAGAAAGAAATCATGAAATGTTAAGTCATCCACTTTAAATATTATACTAAGAAAAATTTCAACTCATTGAGTAGAATTTCAGTTTCAAAGAAGAGATGAGGCGGTCAGAAACTAAAAACAGCTCTCTGATGATAAGATTTATGTCAATATATACAAAAATTATATGAGAAAAGAGAGAGGGACTTTTCTCATGTTCTCACAGAATCGTATTTTTTAAGGTAGGAAGAATCTTAGAGTAAGCCAATCCATTCATTTTACAAATAATGAAAATAAAAAGTTCCCTAAAAATTAATCTATTTAGATTCTATTTTTCCACACACGAATTGGAGAATTTTCTTATGTTGATAAGTAAAGCATAGCAGAAGCCTGCAGATTCTGAAATATACACTTCATGCTTCACTTTACCACAGGACATGGCAACAAAAAACTAAAAAGAATCCCTAAATAAAAACACAAAAATTTAAATTCAATAATTTAACTCAATGAGGTTGAAGGCAAGTCATATATATATATGACAGAGAGCTGTTTATATATATATACATAAAATGTTATATATATATTATATATATACATAAAATGTTATATATATATATACATAAAATGTTATATATATATTATATATACATATAAACACATCAGAAAGCTGTTTATATATATATAATATTACATATATAAAACTTTATATATATATATATATATATAACTTGCCTTCAAACAGCTCTGATGCTTTAATATATATAAAACATTATATATATATATCTATATATAACTTGCATATATATATATCTATATATATAACTTGCATATATATATAGATATATAGATATATATATATATATATATAGACTTGCTTTAGTGTCTGGAATAATAATGATAAAAATAGTAACAAATAGGCCAGGCGCAGTAGCTCATGCATGTAATCCCAACACTTTGGGAGTCTGAGGCAGGAAGATAGTTTATGGCTAGGAGTTCAAGACCAGTTTGGGAAACACAGTGAGACCCTCGTCTCTACACACAAAAAAACAGCTGGGTGGCCAGGTGCTGTGGCTCATGCCTGTAATTCCAGCTCTTAGGGAGGCAGAGGTGGGAGAATAGCTTGAGTCCAGGAGTTCGAGACTTGCCTGGGCAATAAAGCAAGACCCCATTCTCCACAAAAAGGAAAAAAACAAAAAAAGACAAAAAAAAAAAAAAAAAAAAGCTGGGTGTAGTGGCGTGCACCTATAGCCCCAGCTATTTGGGAGACTGAGGCAGAAGAATGGCTGGAGCCCATAAGTTCAAGGCTGCAGTGAGCCACAATCACACCACTACTTTGCCTGTGGAAAATAGTAATAATAAGAACAAAAAAATAAGCAGAAATAACCACTTGTTGAATATTGATTCTGTTTGTATTCATTAACTCATTTAATTCTACAAGCAAATTTTTTAAATAGGTAGTACTAGCAGTATTGGTTTACAGATGTGGAGACTAAGGTACAAAGAGGTGACTCTCCCAAAGTCACAAAGCTATTTAGTAGCAAAGTCAGAATTATACGCTTGGTGTTCTGATCCTGCACTTTTAACCGTTATGCTATGCCTAGCATAATAATTTATTATCCGTCCTTGCATTCTACCAACTACACATGAAAGGTTTTCTGCTATCAAAGCCTAAATTTAGCTTCATAGTCTCTTCAATTAATATCCGTATTTACAGTCAGTCAACTTACATCGAGAACAGTCAGTGCAGGCAGGAGTCGTAGGTCATCTGTAAGTGACTGAAGTTTATTGTTTGATATTATTAGTTTGGTCAAATCCGTCTGCTCCCACCATCTTTCAGTGGCACCAAAAGAAAGATTCTGATTAGCTTCCTCAGGGATATCAACATTTATTCTCCAGACACACTGTGGCACTAGTTCCACCAGCACCACAGCAGGAAAAGAAAAAAGAAAAAAAAAAAAGATGAAAACAAGAACTAGATATTAAGTGACATGCTTTTACAATAGCCATTCCATTTATCTACTGAAAAACATTTTCTAAAACAAAATTAGTCAAATAGCAATAATTATAACTAGAGTGAAAGTTGATTTTATTTAAAAAGACAATATACTGATAATACGTCCTCTACATATTAGCTCTCACTTTAACCCTCATTCAACTATGTTTACTAGGTTTATATACACTGCACAGCACATACACTGCAGAGCACAATATGGTAAGTATATAAGACAAAGAATCCATTCTACCATCAGGTTAACAGTTTAACAGAGAAGGCATGGAAATCAACATTTATATGTAATAACTTTTATAACAGAAGAATAGACTAAGGCTCAGAAAGAACTAGTAATAATAGCTAACACTTACAGATATTTCTAACATACTAATTCATTTAAGCCTTGGAACAATTCTGCAAAGTAGGTGTTATTACTATTCCCAATCTGATGGATGAGAAAAATTGAGCACAAAGAAAATGTATAATTTGGCCAGGGTTACAAAGTTAGTCAAGTATCACAGATGTGACTCAATCCATGGCAGTGACATATCGTTTTGCTTTCCATTAATATTTGGGAGAAATATCTGACTCTGGTAACTACTATCTATTTTATCTAACATATAATTTTATTTCTTACGGCACCACACAACACCGTGTTAGGCTATTACAGCAAATGACAACACTGTATAGAAAATAAGACTGTACAAACTGAGCAGGAATAACCTGAAGCTCCAAAGGTGGAACGCTATAATGTTGTCGAAAAACTATTTTAAATAGAGTCCTTCGCTCCTCGTTAAACGTAGGACTACATATAGGGATGTTGTAGAACTTCAAGCTGGTATTAATCTAGGCAAAAATTGGTTATACCTTGCTGCCACTATCATTTCAAAACCATCAGAGATTAACAGAAAGGTATAGTCAAAGTTTCAGATTCAGGACACTTAAGTGCAGTTTTGGATGATTAATCGGATAAAATGGTGTTGCAGAAGCAAAGCCAAGTCCCTGAAAGGCATGAGACTTATACTCACTTGAAAAATAAGCTAGCCAGGTATAGTGGCTCAGGGCTATAATCCCTGCACTTTGGGAGGCTAAGGTGGGAGGATCACTTGAGGCCATGAGTTTGAAACCAGCCTATGCATCAAAGCAAAACTCTAGCTCTTAAAAAAAATTAGCTGGTGTGATGACACACACCTGTAGTCCCAACTGCTTGAGAGGCTGAGGCAGGAGGACTGCCTGAGCCCAGGACTTCGAAGTTCAGTAAGTAACTGTGATCACACCGTGGCACTCCAGCCTGGGAAACAGAGTGAGACCCTGTCTCTAAAAAAAAAAAAAAAAAACTTAAAAAAAAAAAAGAAGAAAAACAATGAGCTATCTACATTCATATTAAAATAAATTATAAGGTACCTCTCTTACTCCTTATGTTTGATTAGGTATTCTCCACTTTATTCCACTACTAAATTTCCATTAAGTATTAACAACATAGAACATGAATCTACCTCTGTTTCTGTTTATGGATGGAGGTTTATTTTTAAAGTGGGGCCAAATAAAATATCTTCGCCATTCTTGACTAATTTGCGAGCCAAAGCACCGCACAATGTATCATCATCATTATTATTTTGGTATGTAGGTATGGATAATTAGTTGAGTGGGAACAAGAAACAGAGATCAGCCAAGTAATTGGCATGTGAATTTACTGACAACAAAGCAGCCAACAGAAATGTGGTCACATATATATTTGACTAAAAATAAATGTGACTCTTGAAAAAAAAAAAAAAAAACCCTACTGATGTGCCATATAGTATGGGTCACACACAAAAAGCTCCAGACTAAAAAAGGCAAGATAAAACACAATACAAAAAACACTAAAGAAGAAGATATATAGAAAAAGCTATGTGAGATGCACAATTCTACTCCTAAAGATGTTACATAGAATATTTGTGCGTGCATTATTTTCTGACATCTATACATGGGTACATTAAAGCCATTCATTATATCTAAAAAGCACTGTAATGACAAATGTCTTTTTTTGGATGGAGAAAGGTGGGATAACAAGAAATTTGTACACAACATAATAAAAATACCTGTTACCTACTCGTCAACTACACTAAATGGGTATTAATGTTTTATTATTATTATTATTCAGATATTTTTGTTAACAAACTTGGTCATTGTGGGAACTATCAAGGGGCAGATACATGTTGATATTACACTGTTATTGAACATAGATCCAGTTGCTTTTCCACAATCACTTACTACTCATTCTTTTCACCATTAATTGTCTTTAAGGTATCCCAATTTCCTCCAGAGCTTATGACATCAAGATTCATGTCACTGTTGCAACTGTCCCATAAGAAACCACTAAAAAGCATATATAGTCTTAATTGTTAAGAAATTCTGTGGAGCTACAATTAGTTTACTAATATCTAAAATAGAAACTACCAATGTAAAATTGAATGTCAATAACATACAATTATGAAAAAATTATTATGGAGTTGGATATTGTATATAATTTCAAACATATACATAAATTTAAAGAGTAGTATAATGAAGTCAGGTAATGTAATGCCTCCAGCTTTGTTCTTTTTGCTTAGGACTGCCTTGGCTCTTTGGGCTTTTTGAATCCACATGGATTTTAAAATTAGTTTTTTCCTAGTCCTCTGAAGAATAAAATCCGTAGTTTGGTAGGAATATCACCGAATGTGTAGGTGGCTCTGGGCAGTATGACCACTTTAATGATATTAATTCTTCCTATCCATGAGATGTGATGTTTTTCCATTTGTTTGTGTTACCTCTGATTTCTTTGAGCAGTGTTTTGTAATTCTCATTGTAGAGATATTTCACCTCCCTGGTTAGCTGTATTCTGGTATTTTATTCTTTTTGTGGCATCTGTGAATGAGATTGCCTTCCTGATTTGGTTCTTTGCTTGGCTGTTGTTGGTATATAGAAATGCTAGTGATTTTTGTACATTGATTTTTGTATCCTGAAACTTTGCTGAAAAGGGAACACTTTACACATTGTTGACAAGAGTGTAAATCCGTTCAACCATTTTAGAAAGTAGTACAGTAATTCCTCAAAGAGCTAAAAACAGAACTACCATTTGACTCAGCAATCTTATTACTGAGTATAAACCCAGAAGAACATAAGTTATTCTATCATAAAGACACATGCATACAAATACTCATTGTAGAACTACTCACGATTGCAAAAACATGAAATCAACCTAAATGCCCATCACTGACAGACTGGATAAAGAAAATGTGGTACATATACACTATGGAATACAATGCAGTCATAAAAAAGAACAAGATCATGTCTTTTTCAGGAAGATGGAGCTGGAAGTTATTATCCTTAGCAAATTAACACAGGAAAAGAAAACCAAATACTGTATGTTCTCACTTCTAAGTGGGAGTTAAATGATGAGAACTCATGAACGCAAAGAAGGGAACAACAGACACTGGGATCTTTTTGAGGGTAGAGGGTGGGAGGAGGGAGAATATCAGAGAAAAGTAACTACTGGGTACTAGGCTTAGTACCTGGGTGATAAAATAATCTGTATAACATACCCCTGTGACACAAGTTTATCTGTATAACAAACCTGCACACGTACCCCTGAACCTAAAATAAATGTTTAAAAAAAAAGTATAATGGAATAAAACTCCATGCATCTATTGCCCAGTTTTAACAATTATCAGCACATGACTAGTGCTGCTTCGTCTATAACCCCATCCCACAATGATCTAAGCTATAATTTTAGGAACATAGAAAAAAGAATTAATTAAATCCAAAGAAAGTGGAAGCAAGGAAATAAAAAGTAGAAATCAATGAGACAAAAACAAAAAGTAATAAAAAATACTTATTTAAAAAGATTAATAAATTGATAAACCCTTAGCTAGACAGACAAAGAAAGAAAAAGAAGAAACAAATTATCAAAATCAGGAATCAAAGTGACAATATCATTATAGATCCTACAGATGTTAAAAGAATAAGGGTATATTATGAACAACTTTATGCCAACAAATCCAACAACTTGGATAAAATGGATAAATTCCTGGAATAGGATAAAAAAAGCACAACAGTAACAGAAAGTAGCCTTGCATGTATTAAAGAAATTGAATTAACTATTTAAAACTTCCCACAAAGAAAATTCCAGTCAGACATTTTCTTTTGCCTTTTTTTTTTTTTTTGAAATGGAGTTTTGCTTCTATTGCCCAGGCTAGAGTGCAATGGCACAATCTCGGCTCACTACAACCTCCACCTCCCAGGTTCAAACGATTCTCCTGCCTCAGCCTCCCAAGTAGCTGGGATTACAGGCATATGCCACCATGCCCAGCTAATTTTGTGTTTTTAGTAGAGACGGGATTTCTCCATGTTGGTCAGGCTGGTCTCAAACTCCCAACCTCAGGTGATCTGCCCGCCTCAGCCTCCCAAAGGGCTTGGATTACAGATGTCACCGTGCCCGGCCCAAGCAGACATTTTCACTGGTGAATTCTAGCAGATATTTAAAGTAAAAATAATATTAATTCTACATAAACTCTTTCAAAACATAGAGGAAAGAACAGCTCCCAATTCATCTTATAAGGCCAGCATTACTCTGATAGCAAAAGCAGATAAGTACATTAAAAGAGAAAAAAAACAAAAACTGCAGGCCAAAATATCTAATGATTATAGACCCAAATTTCTGGACAAATTTAGCAACTCTATATAAAGGATAATATATGACCAAATGTGAGTTATCTTAAAACTGCAAGGCTGGTTTAACATTTGAAAATTAATCAATGCAATCTACCATATTAACAGAAAAATGAGAAATACTATGTGATTATTAAGAAACACACACCAAAAAAAAGTCTGACAAAACTCAACAATAAAAACTCAGAAAAAGGGAACTCCTTCAAACTTATAAAGAGCATCTGTGAAAAACCTAAAACTAACATCATAGTTAATGGTGGAAGATGCAGTGCTTTCTCTGTAAAATAGTTTACAAGGCAAGGATGCTTATTTTTACTACTTTAATACTTTACTAGAGGTCTTGACCAATGCAGTAAGACAAAAAAAAAAAAAAAAAAAAAAGAAAGAAAGAAAGAAAAGGAAAAAAGGGATTCAGATTGGACGAGAAGTAAAACTGTCCCTATTAACAGACAACATGATCATCTATGTACAAAGTGCTAAGGAATCTACAAAAAAATTATATGCAATCAATGAGTTTTAGAAAGGTCACAAAATTCAAGCTGAATATGAAAAATAACTGTGTTTCTATGTATTAGCAATCAAATAAAAATTTTTCAAAATGATAAGAGATTTACAAGACATCCAAAACCAAGAAATAGTATTAAATTTACAAAATATGTACAAGATCTATAGTATGAAAATACAAAACCTTGCTATGAAAACTTAAAGAAGGTCTAGCTAAGTAGAGAAATGTAACATGACAGTTTGAAAGACTCCATATTATAAAAATGCCACTTCTCCCCAACGTGACTTACAGATTCAGCACAATCCTAACAAAAATCCCAGAAGGCTTTTCTGTAGAAATTAACAAGCCAATTCTAAAGGTGTACTGAAATGCAAAAGAACTAAATTAGGTCAAACGATTTTGAAATAAAAGAACAAAACAGGAGGTTTTATAGTATTTTATATCAAGTCTGACCATAAAGCTACATTTGTCGAGATAGTGTGGTGTTAGCATAAGGATAAACATATACATCAATGGAAAAGGAGTTCAGAAAAAAATTCCACACAATAAAATATTGAAAACTTGTTTTTAACCCAAGTGCCAATATAATTTAATAAAAAAGGAATCATGTTTACAACAAATGGTACTGGAATGACTATAAAATAAACTATAAAAATGAACCTCAACCTTAATCTTGTGACACACTCAAATATTAACTCCAAATGGAACACAGACTTACATGTAAATGATGAAACTATAAAAATTCCAAAAGAAACAGAGGAAAAAATTTTCACAGCCTTCAGATGAGCAAAAAAAAGTCTTGAAACAGAAAAAAGTGAATCATTAAAAAAAAATTGATAAACTGGATTTCATAAAAATTTGTAACTTACGTTTCTAAAGCCACCATTAAGAAAATAAGCTAGAATTTAGAAAAAGGGGGGGGGGAAGAAAACAAAAGAAAAAACAAAAAATTATAAAATAATAAAAGAAAATAAAGAAAATAAGCTACACTGGGAGAAAATATTAGATAGGTACTGATATAGATATCTGAGAGGGAGTTGTATCTCAAATACATACAAAGTCTTGTTAAGAATAAAAATCAATTTTTTTTAAAAAAAAGACAAAAATTGGAACAAACACTTAACAGAAGATACATAAATGGCTAACAAGCAGTGGAAAAGATGCTCAACATCAGTAGTTTTAAAGGAAATGCAAATTGAAACCACAAGGAGCTGCTCCAACATAGCCACAAGAATGGTTAATATTTAAAAGACTGAAAATACAAAGTGCTGGTAATGATGTGGAACAACTGAATCTCTCAAATGTTGCTAGTGGGAAACAGTTTGGTGAATTCTTATAATGTTAAACAAATGCGTTTTGGTTGTTTTTGAGGCAGAGTCTCACTTCCTTACCCAAGCTAGAGTGCAGTGGCGCAATCTTAGCTCACTGCAACTTCCACTTCCCGGGTTCAAGTAATTCTCCTACCTTACCCTCACAAGCAGCGGGGCTTATAGGTGTGTGCCACCACACCTGTCTAATTTTTGTATTTTTAGTAGAGGCAGGGTTTCATCATGTTGGCCAGGCTGGTATTGAACTGCTGGCCTCAAGTGATCCACCCACCTCGGCCTCCCAAAGTGCTGGGATTACATGCCAGGGCGTATACTTACTGCTATACAATATAGCAATTCCATTGTCAGGTATGGATTCAACAGAATTGATGTCTACACAAAGACTTGTACATGAAGCACAGAGCTCCACCATCTTATCCCACCACTGCTCAAGACACAGACATGCCTTCTGTTTGTAAGTCCCTATGAAATGTTTCTTTCTAAGGAAAAAAAAAAGACTACACAAGAAAGCTTATGGCAATTTTATTCATAACAGCCCAACACTGGAAACCCCTCAAATGTCCATCAACAGGTTAATGGATAAACAAATTGAATTTTATACATAAAATGAACTATTATTCAACAATTTTAGAAACCGCTGGCTGGGTGTGGTGACTCATGTCCATAATTGCAGCACTTTGGGTGGCCATAGCAGGAGGATCATTTGAGCCCAGGGGTACGAGACCAACCTGGGAAAAATAGCAAGACTTTGTCTCTATTAAAAAGAAAAAAATTAGCCAGGCATGGTGGCACACACCGGTAGTCGCAAATACTTGGGAGACTGAAGCAGAAGGATCACTTGAGACCAGGAGTTTGAAGTTGCAATGAGCTACGATTGTGCCACTGCACTCCAGCCTGGGCAAGCTCTCAAGAAAGAAAAAAAAAGAACAACTGATGTAAACAGCATGGATGAACCTCAAAAGCATGATGCTGAGCAAAAGAAGCCTTAAACAACAACAACAACAAAATTGCAAATGTATTATTTCATTTACATGCAATTGTAAAAGAAGTAAAATTAATCTACATTGACAAAAACAGATCCGTAGTTATGTGGAGCCAACAGTAGGACTGACAGCAAAGGGGCACAAGTAAACTCTTCAAGATGTTGGAAATGCTCTATATCTTGATTGCAGTAGTGGTTCCATGATTGCATATATTTGTCAAAACTCATTGAACCATACACTTAAAATTGATGCAATACATTCTTTGTAAATGATACTTCAATAATGTTAACCCCAAAAAAGAATAATTTTAAAATAGAGATGATGTAATACATCAAGGCAATTCTATGGGGAAAATATACACATATAATCTATATCACAGGGTAGATACAATATCCTTAAGCAGCACTGCTTAATAGAACTTTCTACAATGATGGAAATGCCCTACATTGGCACTATTCAGTATGATAGCTATTAGCCACGTACGGCTACTGGGCATTGCAATGTAGTTAAAGTTACTGATGAACTTGATATTTAATTTTATTTAATTTTGATTATTTAACATTTAAAAAGTCAACTTGAGTACAAGCTTCCACAATAGACGACATGGCCCTTAACAAGTACTGGCGGGGGGCGGGGTGGAAAGATGTATTTTCTTTCTTTTTTATTCTTTTTTTTTTTTTTTTTGAGAGACTGTCACCCAGGCTGGAGGGCAGAATATGATCATAGGTCACTGCAGCCTTGAACTCACAAGTTCAGGACATCCTCCTGCTCGGTCTCACAAGTAGCTAGAACTATGAGGACTACAGGCATGTGCCACCACATCTAGCTAATTTTTAAGTTTTTTTGTAGAGACGAGGTCTCATTATGTTGCTCAGATCGGTCTCGAACTCCTGGGCTCAAGTGATCCTCCCACCTTCTCCTCTCAAAGTACTGGGATTATAGACATGAGCAATCATACCTGGTCCCTGGCCTTCCCCAGCTTTTTTTTTTTTTTTTTTAAGCAAACTGTCTTACTCTTTTTTCCACTAGTAACAGCTAACTACAGAAATGAGGACTCACAGATGGGTTGATCACAGAGAACTATCTAATTTGGGGAGGATATTTATATGATATGGGTAAAGAGACAGAGAAGAAATTTTTAAAATGCTTAAAATGGTGTTTGCACAGAAGCATTAAAAAAATGTGGCCAGGCACGGTGGCTCATGCCTATAATTCCAGCACTTTGGGAGGCCGAGGCAGGTGGATCACCTGAGGTCAGGAGTTCGAGACCAGCCTGACCAACATGGTGAAACCCCGTCTCTACTAAAAATACAAAAATCAGCTGGGCATGGCAATGGGCACCTGTAATCCCAGCTACGTAGGAGGCTGAGGCAGGAGAATCACTTGAACCCGGAAGGCGGAGGGTGCAGTGAGCTAAGATAGATGACACTATTGCACTCCAGCCTAGGCAACAGAGTGAGACTCATCTCAAAAAAAAAAAAAAAAAAAAAATGTGTAGCCAGTAAACTATAGGAGCAACTAACCATGAGATTTAAAAATCTTTTTTTGACTTTTTTAGACAATTACATAGACATCACGATCACCCATAGTAATGATAATAACTATTTCCTTAAGGCAGAAAATCATACCCAATTCCCATTAAGGTCCATATTCTAGCCTATGTCAATTCCAGTCTTCTAAAAAACAGTAAACATGTTAAATTATGATACACAGTATGGTATCTCAAACCACCAATCTAAGAGTCTGGGACCTAAGGTTGTGGTTTAAACCCTGCAACTAATCATATTGTTCGGTAACCTTAATATGGTATTCTCTGGTCCCCAGTTTCCTTGTTGATTAAATGAGAGGTCCCCATTGACAATTAAATGCTTGGACCTAACAACAGTAGTACAAAAAGGGTTATGCTAGGTTTAGAGTAGTGTTCTGATGATAACAGCTTATCCTACAAATGTTATTCACTGAATAACCAATTATGAGCACTTTAAAAGAATAAACCAAGAAATCAAATCACTATGTAAAAAATCAGGGAAAGCTCATCTATAAGCATTCCAGTTTTCTCCATTGTAGTTTATTCATGGCCACCAACAGACTCATACATTAAAGAACCTCATACTGGCAAAGCACAATACTGCACACTCACTTTCAGTTTATCTTCAAATTTTAATAAAAAAATACACACAAATACACATCCCAAAGATATAAAGAGTTATATGAAAAGCATCAACTTAGTTGCAGCTTGAGTTTGACTCAAAGGGATATATCTTTGTGATTTAGACCATCTGGGCCATCATTAAGTTAGAAAGCATAATGGGAACTGTTCTGCCCTAAAGGTCAGAAGGACACTGTAAGAAAAATGAAACAATGCTTAACGTATGAAAAGGAAAACATTTTTACCAATCTCTGTGAGAAAAATATACCCAAATTTATTACTTTGAGAGTACCTTCAGCTTTATGATGAAGACAAGTCTTAACAAAACTGTAATTCCATTTTTCCCAGTCTGGTTTTTTCCTATGACAGTATCTATGACAGAGGGTGTTCACTTGTTATCTAACTCCTCCTTTTCCTCTCCTACTCAAGAAACATATTAAAATGCAAATGGCTGAGTATGACAATAATAAAGGAATAATTTAAATTTGCACTAATTTATCAAAAAAGCTGACATTGGTAATAATAACTTGACATATACATTTCAAGAGGTTGAGGCACTAAAGTTTAATCATTATTTTAATGAATCAAGAAACAGGAATAGGACTTTCAATTAACAATCAAGTTCCTTGTCTTGTAATCCAAACACAAAGACTTCCCTAGATTTTAATAGACTAAAATTAAATGTTCGCATGGTACTGGTACCAAAACAGAGATACAGACCAATGGAACAGAACAGAGGCCTCAGAAATAATGCCACACACCTACAACTATCTGATCTTTGACAAACCTGACAAAAACAAGGAATGGAGAAAGGATTCCCTATTTAATAAATGATGGTGGGAAAACTGGCTAGCCATATGTAGAACGCTGAAACTGGATCCGTTCCTTACACCTTATACAAAAATTAACTCAAGATGGATTAAAGATTTAAACATAAGACATAACACCATAAAAACCCTAGAAGAAAACCTAGGCTTAAACACCGAAACCAATGGCAACAAAAGCCAAAATAGACAAGTGGGATCTAATTAAAATAAAGAGCGTCTGCACAGCCAAAGAAACTATCATTAGAGTGAACTGGCAACCAACAGAATGGAAAAAAATTTTTGCAATCTACGCATCCGACAAAGGGCTAATAAACAGAATCTACAAAGAACTTAAACAAATACACAAGAAAACAAAAAACCACACATCAAAAAGTGGGCAAAGGATATGAACAGACACTTCTCAAAAGAAAACATTTATGCAGCCAACAAACATATGAAAAAAAGCACATCATCACTGGTCATTAGAGAAACACAAATCAAAACCACATTAAGATACCATCTCATACCAGTTAGAATGGCGATCATTAAAAAATCTGGAGACAACAGATGCTGGAGAGGATGTGGAAAAATAGGAATGCTTTTACACTGTTGGTGGGAGTGCAAATTAGTTCAAACATTGTGGAAGACGGTGTGGCAATTCCTCAAGGATGTAGAAACAGAAATACCATTTGACCCAGCAATCCCATTACTGAGTATATACCCAAAGGATTATAAATCATTCCATTATAAAGACACATGCACGCGTATGTTTACTGTGGCTCTTTTGATAATAGCAAAGACTTGGAACCAATCCAAATGCCCATCAATGAAAGACTGGATAAGAAAATGTAGCACATATACTCCATGGAATACTATGCAGCCGTAAAAAAGGATGAGTTCATGTCCTTTGCAGACATGGATAAAGCTGGAAATCATCATTCTCAGCAAATTGATACAAGAATAGAAAACCAAACACTGCATGTTCTCACTCATAAGTGGGTGTTGAACAAGGAGAACACATGGACACAGGGAGGGGAACATCACGAACTAGGGCCTGTCAGGGGGTGAGGGGATAGAGGAGGGTTAGCAGGGGTTGGGAGAATAGGGGAAGGATAGCATTCAGAGAAATACCTAATGTAGATGACGGGGTGATGGATGCAGCAAACCACCATGGCACATGTATACCTATGTAACCTGCACGTTCTGCACATGTACCCCAGAACTTAAAGTACAATAAAAAAAATTAAATGTTCATCTTAAGATTCTGGCACATATATAAACACACATGTATATGTGTGTGTATATGTAATCCATACATATATAAATACATATGGGCTTTCCTCTTGCTTTAATTTCTAAGAATTGTTTAAGAATTAGCTTGTTTTAACAATCAGCTTACTTGGAAGCACAGTTTTTTCTGGAATTGTGTGTTATTAAAATATCCTAGATACTTTGCTTAATCCTCGTTAGCTATTTAGAAATATCACAATAAGTTCTATTAAACCACCAATAGTCAAAATACAGAATGAAGCTAAATAGTAAAACAGAACATGGTTTATATAGATTTAAGATGGTTATTTAAAACCTTAGTAAATATAGTTTGTGTTAACTTTTTTTTTTTTTTTTTTTTTTAGACAGGATCTCACTGTCGCCCAGACTGGAGTGCAGTGGTCAGGTCACAGCTCACAGCAGCCTCAACCCCCCGACCCAGGTGATCCTCTTGCCTCAGCCTTCCAAGTAGCTGGGAATACAATTATGTGCCACCATGTCTGGCTAATTTTTGTATTTTTAGTAGAGATAAGATTTTGCCTTGTTGCCCAGGCTGCTCTTGAACTTTTAGGCTCAAGGGATCCACCTGCCTCGGCCTCCCAAAGTGCTGGGATTAAAGGTATGGGCTGCCACACTCGACTCTGTCACACTTTTTATTCTGTCCTAACAAACTACACATACTGAATAAGGCAAATTCTCATTATCCTAAAACAGTATGCTTTCTTAATGCTTAGGTGCCCTAGACTTAATTACATAATTACACAAACAAAAACTAACAAAACTGCTCTCCTCAAAATAAGGCAGGATAGCCTTATGCCCATATTTCCCTTTCAAATAATTGGTTTCCAAGCTAACTTAAATGGCTTGTTTAATAAATTGTCCTCTTACCAATTTGTCTTTCAGATCAACAGTACAGTTTCCATTAGAATTTACAGTATTCTTTTGGTCCAAACTCTGGCACCTTTTACTTTTCCTCAGTTTTAGATAATCATTCAATAACCTTCCTGCACTACTTTTCTGCCATGGTCATGCAACTGGAAAGTAACAATCAACACCTCCTTTACAACTCCATCTTCATTTTATCTAGTCCAATGAAAAAGAACTGCAACATTTGTATTGAACCAAACTGACAATATTTTCTCATGTTGCTGCTCATAAAGAGAGTTGTCACTTACACACACAATATTTTTCTTTGAGGTTATTAACAATTATTTCTATTTGAGAATATCTTTCTAAATAAGTTATAGAACTGATAGAATGGATGCTTAAAAATTGCTAACAAAATTTGAATGTTTAAATATTAATACATATTAATTAGTCCTATTACACATAGTCATATATAGTCATAAGATGGACTATTATGGACACACAGGTAGTCATAAGATGGACTATCATATAGCTACTAAAAATAAGATTTTTTTCAAGTGACAATCAAAATGTACAAATAGGCTGGGCGCAATGGCTCATGCCTGTAATCCCAGCACTTTGGGACGCCAAGGCAGGCAGATCACAAGATTAAGAGGTTGAGACCATATTGGCCATCATGGTGAAACCTAGTCTCTACTAAAAATACAAAAAATTAGCCAGACGTGGTGGTGTGCACTTGTAGTCCCAGCTACTAGGGAGGCTGAGGCAGAAGAATCACTTGAACCGGGAGACAGAGGTTGCAGTAAGCCAAGACTGCATCACTCACTCCAGCCCAGTGTCAGAGAGAGACTCCGTCTCAAACAAACAAACAAACAAAAATTAAAAAATTAAATGTACAAACAGAAGTCAGAAAAACAGGAGTCAGTACAATTCTAAATCTGTTAAAAATAAAAAGTAGGGCCAGGCACAACAGTTCATGCCTATAATCCTAGCACTTTGGGAGGCTGAAGTGGGCAGAGCACTTGGGTGCAGGAGTTAAAGACCAGCCTGAGCAACATAGCAAGACCTCATCTCTACAAAAAATATAAAGATTGGCCAGGCATGGTGGCATATGCCTGTAGTCTCAGATACTTGGGAGGCTGAGGTGGGAAGATCACTTTTGAACTCAGGAGGTCAAGGTAGCAGTGAGCTGTGATCTTACCACTGCATTCCAGCCTGGGCAACAGAGTGCGATGCTGTCTCAATAAATAAATAAACCAAATTAAATAAAAAGTAGAAGTCAAATTATACATAGATACACACACACACTGTATTAGAAGAAAAATCTCCAAAACATTAACAGTGATTAACTCTGGCTGGCTTCTTCACTTTTTATGCTTTTCTATGTAGTTTCTAATCTTTCTACAGCAGACATGCTTTTATAAACAAGAAAATAATAAACGGCATTTTCAAAAAAGAATTAGAGCCCACAAAAAGAAAGTACACTTTATCCTTGCACAATATGAGTTTGAATTGCACAGGTCCACTTATATATGCATTTTCTGCTGCCTCTGCTATCAATAAGAAAGCAAGGCCATCCCCTCCTTTTCCTCCTCCTCCTCAGCCCACTCAACGTGAAGATGATGAGGATGAAGACCTTTATGACGATCCACTCCACTTGATGAACAGTAAATATATTTTCTCTTACTTATGATTTTCTTAATAACATTTTCTTTTCCTTAGTTTGGTAATAATATAGTATATAATATATATATAAGATACAAATACATGTTAATTGACTGTTCATGTTATCAGTAAAGCTTCCAGTCAACAGTAAGCTATGAGTAGTTAAGTTTCAGGGGAGTCAAAAGTTATACATGGGTTTTTGACTGCACAAGGGAGTGAGCCCTATAATCCCTGAATTATTTAAGGGTCAACTGTATTCCTAAACACCCTAAAGAGTAACCAGATTCCAGTTATGGGTAAAAGTTAATACCCTCAAGACGTACTATACCTATACATGTTTACCTGTTTGCTCTTTATCACTGTACTGGACTGAGTTAACAGTCTAGTTAATAATCCTATCAGGTTAATAAAATCTCTCACTGCCCTTGTACAGCTTCCATTAAGAAAATTTCTATTTAAGGAGGCTACCATCTAAGAGCAAGAAACAACAGAATTCTAAGTGCTTTTCATTATATATGTAAAAATTAAAGACTAAGTTTTGTTTCCTCAATGGAGAAATAACTGGAATGGGGTCAGGTATAGTGGCTCATATCCATAATCCCAGTACTTTGGGAGGCTAAGGCAGAAGGATTGCTGACGCCAGGAATTTGAGACCAGGCTGGGCAATATAGCAAGACCCCATCTCTGTGAAAAGTTTAAACATTAGCCAGGCATAATGGTACATGCCTGTGGTCCCAGCTATTCAGGTGGCTGAGGCAGGAGATCACTTGAGCCTAGGGATTCAAGGTTCAATAAACTATTATGTCACTGTACTCTAGCCTGGTCAACAGAATGAGATCCTACCTCTAAAAAAAGAAGGAACAGAAAAAACTCTACAAATATGACTATGTAAATGTGAAGAGAGAAAAAGAATTAAAATATAACATAAAAATTTAAATTATTTGTTTAACAAATACAATTATTAATAATAAATAAAGCTTACATTAAAACATTTATGAGACTATAAACTGTTTGAAAGTGTCATTAATCTTTATTTCCTCTGCAACTATATCTGGAAGAAACATAGATAGTAGATAAATAATAAATGCTATTTGAATAAGTATCTGTGTAACTCCCTATAGCATACAAAATAGTTTTATATTTATCTCATATATTTCACATAAAATATCTTACTGCATATATATAGAGAGAGAGAGAGAAAGAGAGAGAGAGAGAGCGCGCATGTGCAAGAGAGACAGCAAGAGAGAGAGTGCAATCTGAAAGAAGCCATGTCTTAAAATATCTTTTGAGCGTAGCATGGTGGCTCATGCCTGTAATCCAAGCACTTTGGGAGGATGAGGTGGCAGGGTCGCTTGAATCCAGGAGATCGAGACTAGCTTGGACAATATAGTGAGACCCAGTCTCTACAAATAATAAAAGAAGTAGCTGGATTTGATGGCACACACATCTGTAGTCCTAGCTACTTGAGAGGCTGAGGAGGGAAGATAGTTTGAACCCAGGACTTTGAGGTTGCAGTACGCCATGATTGAGGCACTGCACTCCAGCCTGGGTGACACATAAAGCATAAAGACTCTGTCTATAAAAAATTAAAAAAAAAACCTAAATATCTTTTGAATGTAATTCATAATTTGAGGAAATAATATTTGGGGATAAAAATAAAGATAAGACTTTTTAAATTAACATATATTAAAATACAGTAATGTGCAAGGAATCAGCACAAGGGACAAGTTAGTAAAAGTTTATCAGAAAATAAAATAATCACTTTCTGTACTTACTTTTGACCAGGTCAAAAACACCTCTGCAGCATTTATCTATATTTCATATGACACAAAATTTAAGAATCATAACTAACAAGCCACCAGCCTATTTATATATGTCATTTATGCACTGAATAATCAGTGACTGAGCAGAAACAAGTGGCATAAAAAGACAAACATGATCAACAGTAAGAACTTATCATATGATCCAATGATCATGCTCCTAGGCTCTTACCCAAATGAGCTGAACACATATCCAAACAGAAACCTGAACATGAATGTTTAGAGCTGCTTTATTCATAATTGCCAAAAACTGGAAGTATCCAAGATGTCCTTCAAAAGGTGAATGGATAAACAAAATGGTACATTCATACAATGGACTATTACTCAGCAATAAAAAGAAATAAATGATTAAGTCATCAAAAATACATGGATGAACCTTAAATGCATACTGATTAGTTAAAAAATCAGTTCAAAAAGGTTACCTACTGGTATGATTTGAATTAAGAGATATTCTGGAAAAGGTAAAACTATAGAAATAAGAAAAAGATCAGTGATTGCCCACAGTTCAGGGGAAGATGGGTTAGGAATGAATGGGAAGAGCACAGGGAATTTTTAGGGCAGTGGAATTATTCTGTATGATACTCTAATGGTGGATACATTACATGCATTTGTCACTTTCATAGAACTGTATGACAATAAGAATGAACCCTAACAAACTTCAGTTAATAATATGAACTTCAGTTAATAATAATGTATCAATATTGGTTATCAATTATAACAAATGTTCTATATTAATGCAAGATGTTAATAACAGGAAACTGGAAGCTGGAAACAGAGGGTATATGGGAATATAATGTACCATCTGCTCAACTTTCATTAAAATAGTTCTTTAAAAAATTTTAAAGTATGGTTGTTTTGAGGAAAGGTAATTTTTGTTAGTATCATTATTAGTATTATTTTAGAGACAGGATCTCACTCTGTTGCCTAAGCTGGAGTGCAATGGCACAATCATAGCACTCACTGCAGCCTCGAACTCCTAGGCTCAAGCAATTCTCCCACCTCAGTCCTCCAAGCAGCTAGGACTACAGACGCACACCAACATGCCCATCTAATTCTTTTATTTTTTGTAGAGATGGGGTCTCACTATGTTGCCCCAAGCTGGTCTTGAATTCCTGGCCTCAAGTGATCCTCCTGTCTCTCAATCTCCTAAAGTGCTGGGATTACAGGTGTGAGCTACTGTCATTATTAAAGTATAGGATGCTGAAAAGAGGCCACAGAGTAAATAGTAAAGGGAAAAGTTTAGAAAAGCTTTCATATGCTGTGCTAAAAACTTCACCTATACTGGCCGGGCACGGTGGCTCAAGCCTGTAATCCCAGCACTTTGGGAGGCCGAGGCGGGTGGATCACGAGGTCAAGAGATCGAGACCATCCTGGTCAACATGGTGAAACCCCGTCTCTACTAAAAATACAAAACATTAGCTGGGCATGGTGGCGCGTGCCTGTAATCCCAGCGACACAGGAGGCTGGGGCAGGAGAATTGCCTGAACCCGGGAGGTGGAGGTTGCGGTGAGCCAAGATCGCGCCATTGCACTCCAGCCTGGGTAACAAGAGCGAAACTCCGTCTCAAAAAAAAAAAAAAAAAAAAAAAAAAAACTTTACCTATACTTTATCTTCTGGGCTATGGGAAGTCATTGAATGTTTTGAGTGATATAAGATTCTGTTTTGGAAAAATGACTCTTGGTAATGACACTAGGATTTAGAGAATCAGAGTAGCTGTTGTTGTCGTTTATAGACAGGGTCTCACCATACTGTCCAGGCTAGAGTGCAGTGGCTATTCACAGGTGCAATCATAGGGCACTATAGCCTTAAACTCCTGGGCTCAAGTGATCCTCCTGCCTCAGCCCCTGGAGTAGCAAGAGTGAGATGTAAAGAAAAAATTCCAGAAAACCAGTTACAAGGTTACTGCCATGGTGACAGCAATGGTGAATTTGTACTGTGTACTTTTTACATACCAGGTGCTTTACCTCATATTATCTCATTTAAACCTTAATAGGTCCTGTTATTATTCCTGCATAATAAATGAGAAATTAGGGCACAGAATGATTAACCATCTCAATGTTATGTGAGCAAAAATAGGAAGATAAGCACAACCCCGTAAGGAGCCACAAATAGTTCAGAATCATACTGGTTTGCCTATCAAAAGTTCAGTGACAAGTGACGAAACTGAAGGATACATACAGGCAGACAGGGAAAGACCTTCTATATTATGATAACAGGGATTCCTTTTTTATATAAAAGCCACAAATACCATGAGCTTCTCCCATTTATATTTTTCCCTCCTATGAAATACTGTTTATTCACTCATTTAAAATCATTTTATGTACCAGGTAATGTGTTAGGTTCTGATTACACAACAATAACCTAAGCAGTTCTTATCCATATCATTACAGACGTAAGGGTCAAAATCCATGTGCTCTCTTAAGGTTTAACAGACTAAACCACCTGAGTCTAATCAGTAAGTACATTCTAGCACACCAATTATGATTTCAGAATACTCATTCATTTACCTATTGCTTCCACAATATTTAAGAAGACTCTATTTTCAGTGATAGAAATATTTTCTGGCCGGGCGCGGTGGCTCAAGCCTGTAATCCCAGCACTTTGGGAGGCCGAGGCGGGTGGATCACGAGGTCAAGAGATCGAGACCATCCTGGTCAACATGGTGAAACCCCGTCTCTACTAAAAATACAAAAATTGAGCTGGGCATGGTGGCGTGTGTCTGTAATCCCAGCGACTCAGGAGGCTGAGGCAGGAGAATTGCCTGAACCCAGGAGGCGGAGGTTGCGGTGAGCCGAGATCGCGCCATTGCACTCCAGCCTGGGGGGGAAAAACGAAACACCCCCCCCATAAAAAAAAAAAAAAAAAAAAAAAGGAATATTTTCTATCACTTGAAAATATCAATATTTTCAAGCACTATTTTCAGTGATAGAAATACAACAATGAACAAAACAAATCTCACGGAATGGACTTCATGGAATTAACTTTTTGGTTGGAGCGCAGAGAAGACAAAAAACATAAATGATACAAATTCTGATAGTAATAAACGCTATTAAAAATTAAACAGGTAAGAGAACAGAGTGTTAGTAACGATACTTAAGTATGCACGTTTAGAGAAAAATCTTCCAGGTTTTGGGGAAACCAAGTATATACATATGCACAACTGTAGTTTGAAAATGCTTACTTTTTCAAACTGTAGTTTGAAAAAGTTCCCATTGATCGAAAACTCTTTTTGGCAGAGTAGGGGTTCTTTTTCATATGTCCTTTTATTCATCCAGCAAGTATCTGTTTGCCTAATCTACTTTATAATTATCACAATAAGAAAGCAATCATTAGAAGAAAAATGGAAGGTTTTAATTAGTCTTACAACCTAAATATAAATGAAGAAAAACATTACAGGAAGAATGCTCTATTTCTCCATCTCTCCATTTCCCTCCCTCTCTCTCTTACACACACACACAGGACAATCAGAAGAGCATCCGGCCATTTATTCATGGTATCCAGATTTGTGTTTGTTGGTCTTTACCAGGTTTCTCAGGATGTCCCCACATTCAAACAGTTTGTGTGGCATCTATCCTGATCTTCAACTTAAAAAATATGCTCATTGTTCCTTGTAATTAGGACTCTGCACAGTTGCATTCAGAAAGGCGTCTCGGCAGGCAACAGTGCAGGTTCACAAAGGAGCAGATAAAATATAGAATTTTAGCTTTGGTAAGTGCCCTTGAAGATCAAAATAAGAGAAGTAAAATAAGGGCCAAAGAAACAAAAGATTTGCCTGTGATCTGATAGCTAGTTTCGTCACATATTATGTTGTTCATCCCACAGAATATGGGAATCCCAGAAAGCACCCCGTTTAAATTTAGATCGTATTTTTAGCAATCAACAGAGATTGCTGGAACCTGGGAAGGAATTGAACTAGGCTGACCACGCCGGTCGAAATGAGTAAAGCGATTAGATCAGAGCACAGAAATTCTGGCTAGCAGTCTGAGAAAGGGGGCCAAAGCCAGCCCAGAGAAAAGGGAAGCCGCCTGGGCCAAAGGATTTCTGACAAGAGACACAATAGGGTCGTACTTTCGGGTCTTACCTTCACTGAGGTTTCTACCCGACAGGTTTAACTGGCCGCTCTTCCTCGCTGCCTTCAATAGCCCTTGGGGTACGGAGGTACTGCAGTCTGTTCCACCTGCTTTGAAACCAGCGCGGGGATCCGGCCCCGCCACCCGCTTCATGCGCGACATGTTCAAAGTCCCAGGTCCAGAAACTGCAGCCCCGCCCATGACGCTTAAAGGTGACGCCGCTGGGATGCCCCGCCCCTTTCGTGAGCGCGCGCTCCGTCCGCTGGGATCGCGGCCTCGCACTGGGCCTTCACTCTCTGCGGCGCAGCCCAGATGTCGTCAGCACCAGCCCCTGGGCTGGAGGACAGAGAAGCCTTTTCCGTTGCCGGTGCCGGCCTACCGTCCTAGAATTACTTCGCTCAAGTAAGTGCGTTTAACGGGCTTAAGAGGGACATTCGGGTTTATTGCTTGCACTGTTACTGCGACTCCAACCTTCTCCTCAGTGCTTCCACCGTGGCGAGGGTATCGGGAAAGATAACCTCTCTTCTCCCCTCTCCTAGTGTGAACGTGGGCCTTGACTAAAACTTGAGATCTGGGCGCGGTCGGCAGCCTTTCTGGACCCCAGCCTGTGTTTGTCGCTTGTGGTGGTGGCGCCAGATCTCCGGCGTACGGAGCAAAACAGATTTTCTGTTGTTAGGGCCTGTACTCTGACACCATTCTCGTTGTATTGAGGGTATAGCCCAGCAAAGGAGGTAATGTGAAATGGAAGCACTGGCAACATAGAAGACAAAAAACGTTAAAATGTAATAAATGTTCTGTGTACCAGATAGTTTAGGGAGATGAGCAGTGGTACAAGCTTTAGTGATGCTCAGACAGCTTGGATTTTGGAGCCCTGAAAAGCAAGTTCAAATCTTAGCTGCTTCTATACTTTACAAACTATGTTAACTTTGGGCAGTTTACTCAACCGCTTATAAATCTCATTCCTTGTTTTCATTACTTTAGGGATTATTCCTACCGCATACGGTTTTTGAAATAATCAAGTCAAAATAAAAACTTGAATCTTGACCTCTTGGTAAGTTCAGAATAATAGCAAATGAAAATTTTGTTCAATAACTCGGTGTTTCCTAGGAAATTAAAGTTTCCATTTGAAATGTACAGCTTATTGATTCATTCAACAAGTAGTTATTAAGATTAATCCTGCTTAGTATGTACTATTCTGGGTGCTAGACTTTTCTTTTGCCTGAAGTGATTTTGTTTTAAAATCATATGCCGGGCCGGGCGCGGTGGCTCACGCCTGTAATCCCAGCACTTTGGGAGGCCGAGGCGGGTGGATCACGAGGTCAAGAGATCGAGACCATCCTGGTCAACATGGTGAAACCCCGTCTCTACTAAAAATACAAAAATTGAGCTGGGCATGGTGGCGCGTGCCTGTAATCCCAGCTACTCAGGAGGCTGAGGCAGGAGAATTGCCTGAACCCAGGAGGCGGAGGTTGCGGTGAGCCGAGATCGCGCCATTGCACTCCAGCCTGGGTAACATGAGCGAAGCTCCGTCTCAAAAAAAAAAAAATCAATCATATGCCGGTGAATACCCTTCTAACCCCCATCAGGTCTACTGAGGATTGGTAGAATAGTTGGATGAGGGCCCTTTGACAAATTATGCGTCATGCACTTTTACCTGAGTCCAGGTTATTGCTACCTGTAAAATTCGATTTTTAACTCTACCCCTTTTATTCCCTCGGTTCTGTAGAGACGTTTACACTAATATCGAACACGAGAAAGTTACCAGTAGTTGTTAACCTACTAAGAAAGGAAAAGAGTGGGTTTTTGGTTTTTTTGAGACAAGGTCTAGCTCTGTGGCCCGAGCTGCAGTGCACTGGCGTGATCCCGGCTTACTACAACCTCCGCCTCCCAGGTTCAAGCGATTCTCTTGCCTCAGCCTCCCCAGTAGCTGGGATTATAAGGTGCGTGCCACCACGCCTAATTTTTGTACTTTTTAGTAGAGACGGAGTTTCGCCAGGTTGGCCAGGCTAGTCTCGAACTCCCCACCTCAAGCGATCTTCCCAGTTAGGCTTCCCAAATTGCTGAGATTACAGGTGTGAGCCACCATGCGCAGCCAAGAGTGGGCTTTGAAGCAAAACGACCATAGTAGCTTTTGCAAGGTTATTAATGAGGTCCCTGGTCAGCTTGTCTTCACATTAATGGTAATAGTTGCCTTATTGGGCCCATACTAGGCTCAGTGCTAATACCTCTATTTGCTATTTCTTACTTAACACAGTGACTAATTTTTTAGATGAGGAATTTGAGGCTAAAAGGGGTAAAGAAACTTACCCAACATCAAAAGTTTCTCTGAGTAGCATGACCAAGAATTTGAACCTAGACTGTCTCCAAAACTTTTCTAACACCATGACTTCCCTAGTGGCTTTTCACAATTCCTAACTTGTCTTTTTTTTTTTCAACCTGCACTCATTGTAAGAGACACGTAAGTTGTTTTTAAGAAGATTTATTAATGAACCATCTTTTTCTCTTTTGTGGGAAGTAACAACCTACCTTTGGAGAAATGAATTGGTTGAGTATAAAATTTTACAGTAACCAGCCCTCCCCCTACAACAGATTCTTCTTTCATTTCCATTTCTTTTTTAAGAGACCATGTCTCATTCTGTCACCCATGCTTAAGTATAGTGGTGTGATCACAGCTCACTGCAACCTCGAAATGCTGGGCCCAAACAGTGCTCCCACCTCAGCTTCCTTAGTAGTTATCACACCACCGTGCCCAGCTAATTGAGTCTGTCTGTGTTGCCAAATCTGGTTTTTAACTCCTGGCCTCAAGCTATCCTTCCATTTAGGGCCTTCCAAAGCACTGGGATTACAGGCATGAGCCACCACACCCTGCCTACTTCAATTTATTAAAAAATAACAGCAAGGTGTAATTTTTTAATTTGTTGTTCTTAAAGTTAAATATTTCATTATTGACATTTAATGATCCTGTATTAAAAGGAAAGTATATCCTGTTTAATGGCAAAGAGTAATTCTGAAAAAAAATCCAGGTGGCCATATGCTTGTGGTAAACTCCAATAAACTGACATATGTAAAAATGTACTATTTAACTGTAATACAGTGTGTGTGTGGTGGGGGTGGAGGGGGCGGTTTGAGATGAAGTCTAGCTCTATCAACCAGACTAGAGTGTAGTGGCTCGATCTTGGTCACTGCAACCTCCGCCTCCCAGCTTCAAGTGATTCTCCTGCCTCAGCCTGCCGATTAGCTGGGATTACAGGTGTGTGCCACCATGCCTGGCTAATTTTTTTGTTTTTTTTAGTAGAGGCAGGGTTTCACCATGTTGGCCAGGCTGGTCTCAAACCCCTGGCCTCATGTGATCCACCCGCCTTGGCCTCCCAAAGTGCTGGGATTACAGGTGTGAGCCACCACACCCAGCCTGCTGTATTGTATTTATGTAGTAAGTGCAAATTGAGCAAGTGACAGTGAAAATTATTACCTTATGGAATAAAGACAATAACATGTTTTATCTCAAATTGATGGAAACTGAAAGCTAATCAACTTCAATTGAGCTTCTTTACGAAGTAGGTATATATATTTATGTGAGAATTAGGTCTGTATTTCAGTTTTAAGAAGAATACATTGAAAGCAAAAATTTTAACTTTTTCAACACTGGCATTTAAGTCAAAGTATTTGCTTTTTTAGAAAAAATGACTTTATATGTACATTACTAAAATAATATGTGATAAATGTCTCCTCTTTCACAGCTGGAGACTGCTGCACAGCTACCTTTTGTAATGGACTTGTCTAGCTAATATTTACTATATTCATTTTATTTAAGTGATGAAAGTCTTCCCTCTGAGCTTCTTTTTGCTAAACACAAAAAAGAGAGGAAACCAAATGTATGTTAAGCCTAAAAATTACATTAGCCAAAGGGTACTGTTCTGTTTCATAACAGAAAGTAAGGCTGTTATCAAAGTATAGAACAGCTTGTCTCTACCATTAAAATTTATTAAGACATAGATGAAAGGTCCAATTAGTGGGATGAAATTGTAGTAAGAGTAAATTGAGTTAATTTGTGCAGATTTGCAAGCACATTTGTTTATAAAATGGAGTCGAGTAAGAGCGAAGTGTATTTGTTTTGCGGACATCCTAGGAAGTTTCTTTTTTTGTAAAGTAGCCAATTTAGCCTATTTCGAATTGTGTTTATCTTTCAGAATAGACTTATCTATGAGAGCTTCTATCTTAGGTAAAAGTTATTTATGGAGAGAACATTTTCTTTAAAAATTTATTTGCTATTTCACATTTGTTTTCCCTTCAGGTCTATCATGGTCATTTTTAAAAGTAGCTAGGGGAAGACATTCTTTTTTTTTTTTTTTTTTTTCTGAAACAGAGTCTCACTCTGTTGTCCAGGCTTACTGCAGCCTTGACCTCCCTGGTTGAAAGGATTCCCTGGCTCAATGCATCCTCCCACCTCAGCCTCACAACTAGCTGGGACTACAGGCACCTTGCTTTTTTTTTTTTTTTGTAGAGAGAAAGTTTGGCCATATTGCACAGGCTGTTCTCAAAGTCCTGGGCTCAAGCAGCCTACCTGCCTTGGCATCCCAAAGTGTTGGAATTATAGACATGAGCCACCATGCCTGGCCGAGAAGACATTCTTTTCTTTTCTGTGAAGGCACTACATATTTTGCATTTTTATAGTTTCAAATGTGGCTTTGAAATTTGTATTATGTTATTAGAGTTGTGTATGGTAATTTTTTCTAATGGAAAGTGTGCATTTTCTTTAGAATAATGCATTTGTATATTCTTTACTCTCTCTGCTTCTCTTACATACTTTTGAATTGTGAAACAGCTTGCTCTAGGAGGTTTAATATTTGATTCTAGTATTTTCTCTCTTTTTTTTTTTCGAGACAGAGTTTCGCTTTGTCATCCAGGCTGAAATGCAGAGTTCACTGCAGCCTTAAACGCATGGGTTCAAGTGATCTTCTGGCCTCAGCCTTCAACCCATGCCCCCCAGTAGCTGCAACTGTAGGCTCATGCCACCACATCCAGCTAATTTTTTAATGTTTTATAGAGACAGGACCTCCCTATATTGCCCAGACTGGTCTCAAAACTCCCAGGCTCAAGCAATTCTCCCACCTCAGCCTTCCAAAGTTCTGGGACTGGCCAGGTATGGTCGCTCATGCCTATAATTCCAGCATTTCGGGAGGCTGAGGCAGGCAGATCCTGTGAGTTCAGGAGTTCAAGACCAGCCTGAGCAACATGTTGAAACTCTACAAAAAATACAAAAATTACATGGGTATGGTGGTGTACCACCTGTGATCCCAGCTACTCAGGAGGCTGAGGTAGAAGGATAGCTTGACCACAGAAGGCAGAGGTTGCAGTAGGCTAAGATTGTGTCACTGTACTCCAGCCGGGGCAACAGAGTGAAACCCTGTAGGCCTGGGATTACAGTCATGAGCCACCATGCCCAGCTCCCTCTACTTTCAACACAAAAAAATTTTAGTCCCCAGATTTAGGAAACTTTTTCTCCCTCTTACATAAAAGCTTTTTTTACATGTTTTATTTACTTGAAGGTGGAAGCATTAGTATTAAAAAAAATTATTAAAAAATACTTTTAATTTTGGGGTTTTTACCCTGGTTTATTTTATTATAAGAAAAAAAGAAACTGCCGGGCACGGTGGCTCACGCCTGTAATCCCAGCACTTTGGGAGGTCGAGGCGGGTGGATCACAAGGTCAAGAGATCAAGACCATCCTGGTCAACATGGTGAAACCCCGTCTCTACTAAAAATACAAAAATTGAGCTGGGCATGGTGGTGCATGCTTGTAATCCCAGCTACTCAGGAGGCTGAGACAGGAGAATTGCCTGGACCCAAGAGGCGGAAGTTGCGGTGAGCCGAGATCGTGCCATTGCACTCCAGCCTGCGGAAGAAGAGCGAAACTCCGTCTCAAAAAAAGAAAAAAAGAAACTGAAACAAGAGTGGTGGTAAACCAGTCCTGCTTATGTCATTTTCAAAAAAGCACTTTAATATTGAGATTTGTTTATTATTAGTTATTCTAAAATCAGCTGGAAGTATTTCCTATTATTCACAGTGATTGTTATGCCTAACTTTAATAGCTAGTGCAGTGTTCTTGCTCTTTTAATACGTTTTCTGACTTAAAGTCTCAGATTTTGTATTGATTGTACAAATTTTATGATTTTTTTGGGGCGGTGGGGGACTTTAAACTAGTAAAGTAATACAGAAGTAAAGTCAGGGCACCAAACCCTATCTTTGTATTACCACATACACTACCGAGTAAGTCTGTTTTAAAAACAATTTCAATCAAAATCTGCTATTTTAAAATTTGACTTTATATCCACCCCATCCCACCCACAGTTTTGTTCATTTGGATTCTGCTTGCAATTTCATTTACTTTAAAAAGGGAGAGACAGTCAATGTTTATGAATGACAAATACTGTTCATATAGCAAAGCTCACCTACAGTTTTAATAAGACACAATATGGTCCCTGAGACTTTATACTTAATGTCAACTTAAGGGGGAAAATCTGAATAATCTGGTAGTTTGTTAACAATCACAATCAATCGATTATTAATTTAAAATTTGATACTCAGATTTCTAGGCCACATATTTATACTCACAATTACAATTTGATAAGTCCTAGTTTAGCTTTCACAATTTTTTTTTCTACTTGAGGTATTTTTTCCCATCCTTTGCAATATCACAGTTACATATACTTAAATATTTGAAAGGTATACATCACTGGAGTGTTGAAATAGTGAACATTTAAATAGTTGGGTACCAGTGATGCAAATCTGTGAACCCAGCTGTCATCATTCCAGAGGTACATGTTTTTCACTCAACGCTGAATTTATCAACCATCAGTACAACTTTATGACCATCTTAGAGGTGCTGACATTTTTGCTTTTCTTTTTAACTCATTTCCTAGAAATATTCCATCTCTACCATCTTATCCCTCCCCTAAAATAATTACTTGATCAATATGTCCAAGTGCTTTAGATTTCAGCCTGAGCTAATTGTGACTTGAAACTAACAATAAGTGACTGGGGTGGCAATTGCAGGAAAGAAACATGGCCCTTAAAAACTACTTACTGTGCTTTATTTTTAGGAACTAAAATTTTTTAATTTTAGTAAAATTGTGAGTAATGCTTTACTTTTTTAAAATTGTGCTTTGGTCATTTGATAGTTTTTTTGTTTT
>NW_022436976.1:15747051-15857245 GCF_009761245.1 Sapajus apella | reverse complement strand
TTTTTTTTTTTTTTTTTTTTTTTTTTGAGATGGAGTCTCACTCTGTCACCTAAGCTGGAGTGCCGTGACATGATCTTGGCTCCCTGCAACCTCTGCCTCCCGGGTTCAAGCCATTCTCCCGCCTCAGCCTCCCAAGTAACTGAGATTATAGATGCATGCCACCACACCCAGCTAATTTTTGTATTTTTAGTAGAAATGGAGTTTTGCCATGTTAGCTAGGCTGGTCTCAAATTTCCGACCTCATGTGATCCACCCACTTCAGCCTTCCAAAGTGCTGGGATTACAGGCGTGAGCTATTGTGCCTGGCAGTTTTAATTTAATATTAATCAAAGGTATGTGCAGCTGTTTGTGTCTTTTGCAAATAAGAATAATCTTGCTCTGAAAATATACAAAAGTAATTGAAGCTTTCCTAGAATGACTTTTTCATGGATATATTTGTGTCTTATGTGAACAGTAATGTTTAGCCGTCATCTACTTATTCATGCTATTGGTAATATACTGCTTTAGGATCAAAATGATTATAAAAATTTGAAATCTGTTCATGTTAGTGTCATGTTTGCATTGCAGTAGCCTCTACAGGAGAAGGGGCATCTAATAATGGTATAATTCATCTTTACTATAACTTTTTTACAGGGTATTTTCTTATCAATTTAATTTTGACAATAATGCTGTAAGGTAAGACAAGTATTACTGTTGTTAGTCATCAATTGAAAAGATAAGGAAAGCCAAGTATGGCGGCTCATGCCTGTAATCCCAGCACTTTAGGATGCCCTGGTGGGAGTTCAAGACCAGCCTGGGCAACATAGGGAAACCCTGTCTCTACAAAAACTTTAAAATATTAGCTGGGTGTGGTGACATGAGCCTATGGTCCCAGCTTCTGGAGGGGTGGAGGCAAAGGGCTGAGGCAGGCAGATCACTTGAACCCATGAGTTTGAGGCTGCTTTCAACTCTGCACTTCAACCCAGGAGACAGAACAAGATCCTGCCTCAAAAAAAGTATAACAAAAGAAAAGAAGGGCCGAGCACGGTGGCTCACACTTGTAATCCCAGCACTTTGGGAAGCCAAGGCGGGTGGATCATGAGTCCAGGAGTTCAAGACCAGCCTGGCCAACACAGTGAAACCCTGTCTCTACTAAAAATACAAAAATTAGCTGGTCATGGTGACTGGTGCCCGTAATCCCAGCTACTTGGGTGGCTGAGGCAGGAGAATCACTTGAACCTGGGAGGTGGAGGTTGCAGTGAGCCGAGATCGCACCACTGCACTCTAGGCTGGGTGACAGAGCCAGACTCCGTCTCAAAAAAAAAAAAGAAAGAAAAGATGAGAAAATGGAGAGTTGGAAACAGACTTTCCTGTAATGACATGTAACATTTGTTGAGTGCCTGTGGTGTTGGGCACTCTGCTAAGTGCTTTGTGTTTATATTTTTAATCTTAGAAACTTCAAATGGCATCATTATCCCCATTTTTCACATAAGGGACACATTAGCTCATGTGGTTAGTTAGAGGAAGTACTTATTACAGTAAACGAGAACACTCATAGGGGAATAGAATCAGGGAGTAGAATAGAAGCCACCTATGTTTTTACATTCATATAGTTTGAATATTTAACATTAAACTTATTACTGTTTTTAACATTCCACAAAAAACCTATGATAAAATGTGAAGTCTAAATAAGAAACTGTTCTCACTATGTAAACTAACTAGAAGAGTTATATCTTTCATGTGAGTTTAAATTTTTCTGGATTTATTATGACAAGACATAGTAGGAGACAGTACAACGTAGTAAAAACACAGGCTTTGGAGTGAGATGTAGTACCTGGTTGGTTTTTTTTAAAACCCTGCTCTGCTATTACTGGCTTTATATGTTAGACAAATTGCTTAACTTTTCTAAGCCTTAATTTCTTTATTTATAGTCATTATAATAGTAGTTAATTTATTTATTCTAAGCATTTGTATTAGTATTCTCACTTATCCTCACAACAACCCCAATGAGGTGGGCATTATTATTACCCTCTTAGTTTAAATAAGGAAATTGAAACATCAAGTAATGAGCTGAAGTTCAAACAATTATCTTAATTGGTAGAGCCCCTTCAGGTGACTCTAGGGCCTTCATTATTAGTTACTCTAGCACCTTTTAAGTGTTTTGAGGATTGAAGGTCATTTTGAAAGCATTCAATTAATGTAATTCAGTCTTACTAATAAAATGTACTGATTTGAGTACACTCTTTTTTTTCAAGTTTTAAGTTAAGTCTTTTAAAAAAAAATTTCCTTCATGAAGAGAAAGTTAATTTTATCACATGGGGGAGAAAACATAAAAGGTCAAATGGTACAGGTATCTAATTCTTTGATTACAAAAAACTAATATTAAAATGCATTAAACTATTAGAGGTAAAGATACATATACTCTACTGGATATTTTCTTGCATTGAACTTTTTTTTCTTTTTTAAGATTGTGAAGCATTCCCTCCAATGGCTTTTTGTCAGTTGAGACTCCAAAAAATCTTTTATAACATAGAAGATATTATTGAGTAATCAGTGTCTGGAGCTTCCCCAGCCAAATGTTTCTTTTGAGCTGATTAAATAAAAAGCCAAGCAAATCTGTACAAATAAATTGACTCTGTTTTCCAAGCCATATATGTGCACTATAGCTGAGAATACTGTGCATATGGATGCAAGCAACAGTATCTTAATGTTCTACTACTTTTTTCTCTATGTTAATCATAAAACAAAGCTATGAAAAAATCACAGATAGATTTTTGCCTATAATTTCAGAGTGTTCACAGACCCTGCTCTGTCAATTTAAAAACATACATATAAAATCCTTGCTATAAGACAATATATATTAAACGATATTAAAGAAGTTATTTGAAAATAAACTTAGGTAGACTTTTTTCTGTCCTAGTATATGTGTCCATGTGTTCTTTTTTCTGTCAGTCAGTTCCCTAGTGCGAACTCATCCTTATCAGCCCTTCATTTAGATGAAGAAATGGGAACGTGGGATTCACAATTTGATTTTTAAATAGGCACTAATATTTATAAAATTGTATCAATTTGTAGAGTTAGAACTATCTAATTTATACAATTAGAAATAGAAATTAAAATATATCTGCAGATAAGTTTTTTGTTTGTTTGTTTTTTGGTTTGAGACAGAGTCTTGCCCTGTCATCTAGGCTGGAGTGCAGTGGTACAATCTCAGCTCAGTGCAACCTCGCCTCTAGGGTTCAAGCGATTCTCCTGCCTCAGCCTCCCAAATAGTGAGGACTACAGTTGTATGCCATCACGCCCAGCTAATTTTTGTATTTTTAGTAGAGGCGGGGTTTCATCATGTTGGCTGTGCTGGTTTGAACTCCTGGCCTGAAGTGATCTGCGTGCCTCGGCCTCCCAAAGTGTTGGGATTACAGGCTTGAGCCCTCACTCCTGGCCTGCAGACAAGTTTTTTGAAACTTACAGATTTGTAATCAGCAATTTACTTCCTGAGTTTTTCTTATTGCTCTCTATAGCTAAAGGGGAAAAAAATTATAGTCAAATACTTTGAGAGTTTACTCAACCAAATTTCCCTCTAAATGGATACAAATACAGTATCATCATTCATAAAGCCTTTGCTGTACACATACCCTTATATATACTTTAGTGATAAGCCATATGCCTTACAGAGTTGAGCAGATCATATGAGGCATTTGTAAAGTTTCTGGCACATAAGGTGACAGTAGATTTTTGTCTAATGCTGGAGTTGTTCCAGTATATTATTAGGTACCGGAAACAAAAAGACTGATACATTGCCTTCTCTGGCCTCAAAAAATGTATTTGCATGGCATGGAGGAAAGAGCTATTTAACAATTTCGTAAAAGTCCTGTTGCTTGTGCTGATTTGCAAAATTGTGTCAACTGGGAGGACTCCGCTGTCTTTTCCATTAGTGTGAACAAAAGTGGCTAACAAAAACAAAAGTAACTTGATTTATCCAACTGGAAACAGGGCGTCCAGTGGGTAGTGATTATGCATACCTGTGCCTTCTCTCTTTTATATAAAAGACCTTCTATCTAAATACGAAGATATTTTTAGAAGCTTGAGATGGGAAAGAACTAAAGCTTGTTCATTAGGATTAAGATGATTGGTGTTGTTTTAAGGATGTGTATAAAGCCTCATTGTCTAATATTATTTGACATGCTTTCCTGCTAATATCAAGCACCAGTTTAATTTTTTTTTCCAATGTGGCAGGAGTGGTTCCCTACCTGTCCTACCTGTGAATCTTCAAAGTATTATGGGGAACCCATAAGTTATATCCTGTGTTTCAAAAGCCTACAGGAAATCATGTACTTCTCCATAATGTGACTTTATAGGCCAAATGTTAGGTTTAACTTTTTTTCTTTTGAGATAAGGTCTCACCCTGTTACCCAGACATGGAGTAGTGTCACGATCTCAACTCACTGCAGCCTTGACCTTTCAGGCTCAGGTGATCCTCCCCTTTAGCCTCCCAAGTAATTGTGACCACAAGTGCACACCACCACACCCGGATAACTTCTTTGTATTTTTTGTAGAAATGGGGTTTCTCCATGTTCCCCAGGCTGGTCGCAAACAACTGGGCTCAAGCAATCCGCCCATCTCTGCCTCCCAAAGTGCTGGGATTACAGGCATGAGCCATCATAACCAGCTGCATTATCTTATAATGAAACTGATAATAATTATCATTTATATATAACTAAAGGCCTTCCCTTACTTACCTCCAAAGATGAGCTAATTGAACCTTCTCTGTGCATACTTCCTTCACCTCGCTTTCCATATGACAAGATTTCTTTCTATGTCTCTCTCTGAAATATAAACTGGAATGCATTCACTTCACAAAGAGTAGTCTTCTTACTTTTCTTGAAAGATTCAAATTTGTTCTTATCCTTAGGGTCTAATTTGTTATTTCCTCTGTCTGGAATACTCTTCCTCCAGAAATTCAAATGGCCTGCTTCTTCCTTTTAGTAAGGTCTCAGCAGATAACACTTTTTCCGCCATCCTCTGTCCTATTTCATTTCATCACAACACCTTACTCCTTTCATATTTGTGTTTTTTTATTGAAAGTTTACCATACTAGACCTGAAGTTTTATGATAGCAGGGACATTCACTTCATTTTCCCTGCTGTATTTCCAGCAACCAGGAAAATCCTTGGAACACAGTTAGGTACATAATTTTTGAAAAGATTTGTGAGTTTTTTTGACTGTCTCTTAATGATACTGTGGCTATAGCGAATAAAACAGGCATGAATTCTGTCTTGAGATTCTATCTTTTCTATGGCCTTAATTGTGAGCCTAAATAAATCTGAAGTGATTTAAAACTGTCATAGATTGGATATATTTGTTACTTGCTTTAATATATTTGTTATTTGTCTTTAGGTGTATGTCTTATTCCTATGTGAAACAGACATTAACATAATTATCAATCTATTAAACCTACAAGAATCTTCAAAATTATGATTCAACTCTTCATTTGACTGACAAACTGACATAGGTTTTTAGAAATGAAGTGAAATCTTCTAAAATCACATGCTTAATGACAGGGTTGATATTTTAAGCTAGCCTTCTAACTTTAAGTTCAGTGATTTTTTTTTTTTTTTTGGTACCTGCTAAATGATTTGAAAATAAAATATTTTAAAGTCCTCTTTATTTGAATAAACTTTTTTGCCACTTTGTTTCTCTATAGCAAAGTAGCATCTATTTGTTCAGTAAGTTATACATAAATTGGCTTCTGGTGGTTTAAAGGATTTTATCACAACTATCTTTTTCTTTGGTTTGAATTTGTAATTTTAATTATGAAATATGTCAAACATACAGAAAAATGTAGAGTCACATAAAAGATTTCTGTGTACCCATCACAGAGAATTAGTAAGTGTTAACATTTAAGAAAAGAAAAAGGTATGAACCTTCCCCTTCTGTTATTTGTCCTTTTATCATCAAATATTTTAGTATGTGTGGTATATAATAGGCACTCCCAATAAATGTTAAACTATTAAAAATCTGCAACTGGCAGTTACATATGTCTGATTCAAAATGAGTAAATTGCCAGACATTTTTGTATTCACAGATACTAATTTATGAGTGACTTGCAATTAGTCATACAATCAGCCTCCATAACCATGTGTTCCACATACTTGGGTTTAACCAGCCCTATCAAAAATATTCAAAAAAATAAAAAATAGTGACATCAAAAATAATAAAAATGTTTAGAAATACAGTATAACAGCTATTTACAAAGCATTTATATTGTATTTAGTATTAAAAGTTGAGTATCCCTAATCCAAAAAACCAAAATCCAAAATGCGCCAAAATCTGAAACTTTTTGAGCACTGACATGACACAAAATAAATGCTCATTGGAGCATTTCCGATTTAAATGTTAGCATTCGGGATGATAAATCAGTCAAAATGTTAGCATTAGGGATGATAAATCAGTCAATATAATGCAGATATTCCAAAATCTTTTTTAAAAATTCAAAACACTTCTGGTCCCAAGTATGTTGGATAAGGGTTACTCAAGTGTATGAAAGGATGTGCTTATGTTATATGCAAATACAGTCATACCCCTCCTGAGGTAAGAGTTTGTGAGGAATTGATACCAGGACCCCAGAGGATACCAAAATCCACAGATGCTCAAGTTCTTTTTGTAAAATAGTATAGTGTTTGTATATAATCTGTGCACATTCTCCCAAATATTTTAAATTATCTCTATACTAATAATAATACAATGTAAATGCTGTGTAAATAGTTGTTAGACAAGAAATGAAACGTCTGTACACGTTCAAACCATCAATTTTTTCCCGCATATTTTCAATCCCAGGTTGGTTGAATCCACATTCATGGAGCCTATGGATACAGACCAAATGCACTACCACACAACACCATTTTATGTAGGGTATTTGAGCATCCTCTGGTTCTGGTATTTGTGGGAGGGTCCTGGAACCTATCCCTCACAGATACTAAGGGACAACTGTGTGCTTTTCTTTGAAAGACTTGGCTCTAGCTAATGCTATTTGGTTTCTATGAAGGCCATAATTTGTAATTTTGTTGAGGCTCACATTCAGTCAACCCATCTGTTTTCTGTATAAGCACTAGTGAAAGTCACTTAGCCAGTTGACTCTGCATCCAAATACCAATAACCTTGTGCTCTAATCTCTCCCATATTGCATCTTGACTGCATTGTGCCAAGACGTATTCACTAATGTAGATACTTGGTAAGGCTTCAGGTTTTACCTCTCAAAACATTCAAGGTCAAGTAAATTATTTAGCAGCAAACTGTCTTAAATGACATTGTCATTAAGGTATATTTGTGCGTGTATCCAGCACATTTACTGGGCACTGATTTTGTGACAGACATTGTGCCAGGTTCTGGACTGACCCAGGAAGCTCACAACTTTGAGTGATACATGTCAATAATAAATGTATGTATCCTCTGTTATTTAGCAGAAAAGAGGAAGCCCTAACAGCTTGCAGAAGTCATAGCAGTGAGGAAAGGCATGCTCTACAGAAGACGACAGATAAAATGAGGGACGTCATTAATAACTTCTCTTTAGGCACAGAGATACGGGTTTTGCCATGTTTGGAGAACTACAAGTCACTGAATGCAGTTGAGAGAATAGTTCAGATGAGGTTGAAAACTAAGGCAAGCATTTTTTTAATACTCAAAAGCTTCAAAATTATTTTAAGCAAGAATACGTATGTAAAACAAGTTTTTCTTGAGAAATTGCAGTATAGATTTTCTTTAGAAATATATACTTGAAAAAATACATATATACTTGAATATATTTGCTTTAGAAATATAAACTTGAATATATTTTCTTTAGAAATACATACTTGAATATATTTTCTTGAGAAATATGTACCTGAATATATTTAAGTACTGTAAACTGTGCTTCCAAAAAGTCAGCTATTGTGAAATTGATTGGGCGCAGTGGCTCAAGTGCCTGAAATCCCAGCACTTTGGGAGACCAAGGCGGTGGATCACCTGAGGTCAGGAGTTTGAGATCAGCCTGGCCAACATGGTGAAACCTCGTCTCTACTAAAAATGCAAAACTTAGCTGGGTGTGATGGCAGGAGTCTCTAATCCCAGCTACTCACGAGGCTGAGGCAGGAGAATCGCTTGAACACAGGTGGCAGAGGTTGCAGTAAGCCAAGATGGTGTTGCCACTCCACTTCCAGCCTGAGCAACAGGACGACTGTCTCAAAAAAAAAAAAGATCATCTATTGTGAATAAATTTTCAAAGTGCTAGTAAGTGTAACGTTAAAATATCTTTTCTGAAAGTTTGAGTGACAAAGCAAATTGGTTACAGATTTAATGTTACCAAAATTCATGGACATTGAAGATTCGAGGACACTTTATACTGCTGGTGGTGGGGTGGCATGTTAGCTTGGGTGTAAATATTGTTAGTAACTGGATAGATCTGTAGATGATTATCAGTATGTTTGAGTAGTATTTAATAAGAATAGTTGCTAAAGTGACTTTTTTCAGGGGGGGGATGAATGCTTGCTTTAAAAAAAAAGTGTATACTTTTCTTCTCTCTTCCGAAGAAGAAAACAAAAACAAGAGGGACGAAGATGGATAACGCCTTTCTCCCGACCGCGGTGCTTCGCATTTCTCGAGCTGCGGGCGAGGGCTGCTGGGCCTGCGCGGGGTGGAGCCGACGCTGACGCGCCCCTGCGCGGGGTGGAGCCGACGCTGACGCCCCCCGCGCCGCAAGGCATTGTGGGAGCTCGGGCCCGCTAGTGCCGTGGTTGGAGGCGAGGTGGGGCGGCCGTTTGTTTTCTCGTGGTCTGGAACTCGCGCGCTCTCTTCCCCTCCCCCGCGGCGTGCGGCGGGGGGGTAGAAACGGCGGCGGCGGCGACAGCGGCAGCAGTAATAGCAGAGGCTGTAGCATCGGACACCCTCCTCTCCCGCAAACTGGTTCCTCTTCCCCCTTCTTCTCACTGTTTGTTGTGTGTTTGATGTGTTAAAGCAGGAGCGAGAACCCGAGCAGCGCCATGAGCAACACTACCGTCGTCCCTAGCACTGTGGGTCCGGGCCCTAGCGGCGGGCCCGGTGGCGGAGGTGGTGGCGGCGGAGGCGGCGGCACCGAGGTAATCCAGGTGACTAATGTCTCCCCGAGCGCTAGCTCTGAACAGATGCGGACTCTCTTCGGTTTCCTAGGCAAGATCGACGAACTGCGCCTCTTCCCGCCGGAGTGAGTATCGTCCACCATCACTGTTTGTGCTAACGCCGCCTTAGCCTAGGCCTAAACCACACACCATTCCCTTAGGGCCCTGTCGATGCTTCCACGGGCCAGGCTGCTTGAGCGGCTGGTGGCTTACTTAAGACAGTTGTGTTCTAGGCCTACAAAAAATTGCAGCAAGGCAGAGCCGGGGCTTTTTGGGATTAGGAAACGCTGGCTCTTATTCTCGGGAATTTTTTTTTCGCCTTAAAGTGTGCTAACGTGGTCGTTTGGCTTTGGGGACCTAACGCAAAACTAACTTCACTCTGTACTTCGTATATAGGTTAAATCCCTTTTTTTAAAATATCGAGTATTTTTTCGCGTTCTTCAAGAAAGGTAACAATCATTCATGCTTGTGTTAATTTGGTGTTGAACTTTGTAGGTAGTTGTTCGCTTATTGCTTAGTATTGTGGTTCTGGCCCAGCAATGTAATTCAAAGATCATATTCTCTTCTACAGACAATTTAGTGAACCTGATTACTTAATTTTTATAATGTCATAAAATAGGTTATAGCTGAAACCAGAGATTTTCCTTTGTTTGAATAATAAGCAGATTTGTGATATTTCACAGTTGTTGAGAAGGATTTTTATACATGTTGAAATTTGAATTAGTGTGTATGAGTTTTTATCCTTTTGTGTCACTTTTATTTTGAAAGCTATTTCTATCGAAAGAATACTAAGTGGATTAATTGTAAAGAAAAAAATAGTTAAAAGAAGCCATGAAGTAAGATAAGGTATACTATTAAACATTGGGAATAATAATAGTCTTGTGCTTTGTGGAAGGCTTACTGGTGGAAAAGTGACAATTCAAATGTTATTGTCAGTAAACACCGTAATTGAGAATTTTATGATGTCACTTACATGCTTAACAGGAAATTGGAATCCTGTAAGAATCTGCTGTTACGGTACATGTAATAAAGTTTTAATTTTCTGCTCAATAAAATAATTGATAAAAGTTTATCATGAGATATTTGTTAAATATTAGTATATTTCATCACTTTACACTTAAAATGCTTTTGCAAGATTATTGGTGTTTTCAAATTGGTATGTTGCTAATTTTTAGGGAAATGAACATGTGGAGAGAGGATTGATTTATTTTGCGTGAGGTGTTCTGGGAGCAAACTTTTTTTATTCCATTTATTTTGCAGATACTTGTCTTGCTTTGGTAATGAAGGACAAATAGCTTTCATGATATGAACGTATAGAAATAGATGCTATTCAATTTTCTCACGACTGTTTTAAGCTCATAAAATTAATAAACAGTAAAAAAGCAGAAAATAGTGATACAGTGGATGATTGTAATCATTTTATTAGTGGAATATTTGAGATACTCAATTTGTGACAATTCTTTCCAATCCCAAAAGTTAAGAATTTTGTTATAGTTGCTGACTTTTAAATGCTGTTTGTTCTCTGAAGACAGTTTTATGATGCACTTATAAAAAGATAACAGAGATGTAGGCATTATACTGGTTCGTCTTTTACTTAATGCATGACCAGTATCTTAGAGGAAGTTGTGATGGAGTAGAGTCTGGCTTTTTTTTGATAATCAAATGAGTAGTTCCATCATAACCAGAACAGCTAATGTGTGCTTGAGAATTTCTCTCCCAACTATATGATCTGGGTTACTCTGCAGCAAAAGGACTCTCTTCCCTGTACTGAGAGAAAGAGAGATAAATTGACACGTTTTTACTCTGACTACTTCATTTATCTCCCCACATACAAGATCATTTTTTCTTTGAAAATGTACAGAGTTTACAATAAGGTAAATGTTATTGGTGGCATTCTACATTTGATCAGTAATGTAAATGGCTACTTTTATTCACTTGATGTTGCATTTTGTTTCTTTACATGTCAATAAATTACTCTGACCTGTAGAAATGGCATACAACTTCTAGGTAATTTCTATCAACTTAGTAGAGTTTTCAACAATAACTTGCCAGAGAAAATGTGCTGTGGATTACTAGTGGTCCACAAAGGTTCATCATTCCAAAAATATTTACTCTTATAACATTGAGTGGTTCAGATTACATAAAATTCTGTCTGTTGTGAAGAGGTCACCTAATTGTAACTATCATCTACACCGTTGGCCTTCTTCTTCTCTGGGTTCCACATCCATGGATTCAACCAACTGTGAATTGAAAATATAAAGAGAGTGCGTCTGTACTGAACATGTACGGTTTTTTTTCTTGTCATTACCTAAACAGTACTGTATAGCAACTATTTACGTAGTATTTACATTGTATTAGGTATTATAAGTAATCAAGAGATAATTTAAAGTATACAAGAGGATGTGCGCAGGTAATATGCCATCATTTTATTTTTATTTTTCCTCCACCTCTTCCCCCTACCTACGTCATTTTATATAAGGGACTTGAGCATCTGTAGATTTTGTTATCTGCAGGGAGTCCTGGAACTATGGATAATGAGGGAAAACTGTATATGATTTCCTTCAAGAAGGCAGTCATATGCACCTGTAACTCTTTTTCCCCAGACGTATCCGTGACATGCTTAACTACTTTTATTTTCCCAATGTCACCTTAATCAGAGAAACCTTCCCAGACCACCCTATATAAAATAAAGCACCCCTGCTGCTTCTTTATTCTACTTAACACTACTTTTTTTGTGTAGCACCTGTCACCAGTTGACAGGTTAAATTTAACAACTTCTCTCCTGTAGAATATGAGATACTTTAAAATGCGTATGTGACTGAATGTCACCCACACCTACAGAAACTCTTAATTTCAGTTCTGAATGCCTACTTTGGGGAATCATTTCTTGGGTTATGACAGACATGACAACCTGCTCAAGAAGGTTTCCTGCATTGTCATTGTTAAATCCATCTATTCTTTTAAACCAGAATTTCTGGCCTGTAATTTCACTGAGAAACAGAAATACTATCTTTACAATAGGTAATAATCTAATCCTCTCTACAGCCTGACAGCCCTGCAGCTATTTGAAAGCATCTGTCAGAGTACCCTTCATATACTCTTGGTTAAGCTGTTATTTTGATTCTGGTTGTTCCTGAAAAATATATTGGAAATGCAGCATTGCTTAAATGTCTATTGTAAGTTGGTTGCTTTCTAAATTTATCTTAATTCTTACAAACCTAGAAGAAAAATGTTTGTGACCGTGTTTTAAAAGTTCATGAACTGAAATTTACATTGCTTTTTTTTTTTTTTATATGCCCAAGCCATACTGCCAGTGTCAGAACTAGAACTTGAACCCAATGTTGTGACTCAATCAGGAGTTTGTTGATTTAGCCATGCAATTTGTAAGATCTTCACATTTGGTTTTAGTGGAATTGCCCAGTGAAGTGCTTATCAGGTGATGATCCCAGTGAAGCATGTCACAGTTATAGAGTAATTTAAGGCTGTTGTAATACAGAGATAAACTGAAGTTCATTAGTAACTTTTCAGTGACCAAAATGGATACTTTAATGCTCATATAAGTATAAATTTGTATATTAGGTAAGGGAAAGAGTTCAATACAGCTTTAAAGAAAAAAATGGTTTTAATAGATGCAGCATTTCACTGTATGTTTCTTTACATCGTGAGAGAAGGCACGTGAGGTCAACAGTCAAGTTTTCATGGTTAATGTCCTTGTCATATAAACACCTCCCTTTCCGAGGTAATTTTGTTTATGAGCTCAAAATTCTCCACTTTTGAGTGGAAGTTGAAAGGCTGATACCAGTGGCCTAAACCTGGAGTTCTCATGTATTAGTAGGCATAAATACCTTGGAAGAATCTGGGCCTTCGTGTAAAAAGGGTTCTCTCTACAGACTATAGGTGAACAACAGAAATCTCACTTTTCTGTGTATAATCCAGAGGATTCTGAAACAGCCCTCAAATGACATGTAAGAACTGTTGAAACCTATGCCACCACTTTTAGGTGGAGGGCAAAAGTAGCATGCAGGACTCACTTTACCCTATCTTGCTCCCCATTTCTCCCTACTTTATATTAATTCTTAGAGATACAGAGTAAAATACATGTCATATTTGGAAGTAATACTGCCACCAAATTTTAGGGCATGAAAATTAATTTTGGGCATTAGTCCTCTATCGTATTAACATACTGTCTTTTTAAGATAAATTTTATTGGGAGGCCGAGGCAGGTGGATCATGTCAGGTCAGGAGTTCAAGACCAGTCTGACTAATATGGTAAAACCCAGTGTCTACTAAAAATACAAAAATTAGCTGGATATGGTGGCACATGCTTGTAATCCCAGCTACCCAGGAGGCTGAGGCAGGAGAATCACCTCAATCTGGGAGGCAGAGATTGTGGTGAGCCGAGACTGTGCCATTGCACTCCGGCTTGGGCAGCAAGAGTGAAACTCTATCTCAAAAAAAAAAAAAAATTTTTTTTTAAACAAGAAAAAAGTGTAAGAATGTAATGCAGTTGTGGGCCCAAATACCAACAAAAAGAGTAAGTTGTTCTGCACTTATCTAATTAAGGAGGCCATCTGAAGTGCAGAGAGATTAATTATATTTTCCCTTCTGAGTTACTAACTTATTCACAGTATTAAAATTCATATTTAATCTGTACCCTACCATCACTTAACAGGTTTTGATATGGTCAAAACAATTGGAGCATTTGTATGACGTTAATGGATAGGGAAAAAAATATGAGTCACCTTAAGGTTGCCAAGTATAAAGAATACAATTTGAGCACGGGGGCAGTACTTTTTTTCCTAAAGCACTATTCATGGCCGGGCACATGGCTCATGCCTGTAATCCCAGCACTTTGGGAGGCCGAGGCGGGTGGATCAAGAGGTCAAGACCATACTGGTCAACATGGTGAAGCCCCGTCTCTACTAAAAATACAAAAAAATTAGCTGGGCATGGTGGTACACGCTTGTAGTCCCAGATAGGAGGCTGAGGCAGGAGAATTGCTTGAACCCAGGAGGTGGAGGTTGCGGTGAGCCAAGATCGCGCCGTTGCACTCCAGCCTGGGTAACAAGAGCGAAACTCTGTCTCAAAAAAAAAAAAAAGAAAAAGAACTATTCATTAAAAATAATGATGTTTGGGAGTCATTTCTTTTACTATAATAATAAAAAGTGTTAAAGAATTGGTAGAGGTCAGTTTTTAAGAAGTGTTAAGTGCCTGCTGTTTTCTCAAGGCATTGTGTTGGGTGTTAAGAATATAAGATGATAGCATTAAAAGAGCTTTGTAATTTAGTGGTTAAAACCATGGATGTCAGCAAAGAAATGTGAAGTGCCGTAGCTTACTAAACCTGCCGGAGTCCTTGACAGTGATGCACACCTGCAGCCCGATCCATTGGGGAAGCCAGAGTGGGAGACTGGCTTTTTACTTCTCAGGGTGCAACATTGTTAAATTTTATACCAATAGTGTTTCACATCTTAAAACCACTGTATTCTTTAAAAAAACATTGAACAGTGAGCCTCTATAACAAGGTAGCTTATATTGCTTGTGGATATCTTGTTAATTTTGCTTCCAACCTGGGTTAGGGTCTGTGCTTAGCCTGGGCGATCCTTGTAGGGAAACATATCAAAAGTTCTAATAGGTTTGAGTTTTATGTACACCTTTGTGTCTCATTTATTAGAAACTTTGAAGCCCCATTCAGATAGTATTAAAATATATTACAGGATTTTTCTTTTCATTAATGAGTCCTATGCTGTAAGCGTTAGATTGATGTTACAGTAAAGTAATTCTGTATCCTAGGTGCATAGAATTGTTAGATTTAAAGGAGGAAGAGCTCAGACTTCATCAGAGATCTTAATTTAATTGCTGTGGAGTGAAGAGTATGGATTACCCCCACCCCCACACCATGACTCTAATATACATTAGAGTGTATTAACTAGGGATGGTGTGTTTATTTCTGCCTTAGGGCACTAGCTTTCCAAATAACTTTTGATATGGGCTTGAGTCATTCCTGCATTCTTGCAGTTTCATGGCAGAAATTTGAACTACCCTTTAGCTTAAAAGATGGAAAAACCCTGCTTCCTGTGTTGTCTATCTTACCTACACTGCCAAAACAAACTTTAACACTTGTCTTTCTTTTACCTAAGGAAGTAATTTGCTGAGGAAACTGACCCTTTTGCTTGTTGAAACTTTGCAAGGTAGTACTACTAGTGGAGCAAAGTACTATTCTCATGTGTGCCTAAATTTTTTCTTCTCTCTGAAAGATGCTCCAAGCCAGAAATTCTTTATTATTTACAGTGCATAAGAGTTTTTACATGCCATGGGTAAATGAGTGCAGGGCATGGGACCTGTTTATTATGCAGTTCAAGAAAACTGATTGATTATTGAATACATGTGCTTTCTCATGATATTCCTTTGTCCTTGAAGTAGAAATTGTTCATCTTTCTTACTCTGAAAAATTAGCCATAGGGAAGTTTCTAAGCCCGGACTACTGTTAACTGTATCTAAAAATAGCTGATACTGGTATTATGAAAAAAAAATGTTGACAATTTTGTGGCTCCCTCAATCTCTGAGACTTTAGTATCAAACTTTTTAACGTGATACACTGTAAATGTAAGTTGTTGTTAATAGGTTTTTATCTCAACTGCAATTCACTGCATTATTTCAGTGAACAGTATGTTATTGAGAATGTTTTCTTTTGAACTTTATTTTTTACTACATTTGTGTACAATTAGGTTTTATCTGTCTTGTTTTACTTTTGAAATGTGTTGTTTTGTGAATTAGCATTTGTTTTAACTGATATTCTTTTTTTTCTCTTCTTTTATGTTGTTTATTTTTTTAGTGATTCACCTTTGCCAGTCTCATCTCGTGTCTGCTTTGTTAAGTTCCATGATCCGGACTCAGCAGTTGTGGCACAGCATCTGACAAACACTGTATTCGTTGACAGAGCTTTGATAGTCGTACCATATGCAGAAGGTTTGTGCTTTGTTTAACTACCTTTGTGGACATCTTAAGATGACCATCCACCTCAGTAGATGTAGAGTGAGCCATAGTAGCATGTTAAAATCTAAGCTATTAATATTTTTAAACCCTTGTTATACTGCAGTCCATAATTTTTGCTTGCAGATCTTTTTTTAGAAATTAGGTCTGTTTTTATAAAGTATTTACCTTTGTTTTCTTTTAAAATATTTTTAAGTTGTTTAAAACAATTGTCCCTTATTGTAACTCCCTGAGATATATCTACTTAGTTAATTTAATGTTGAGTTTTATGAAAAAGTCCTAAAGGTAAATGATTCACTCCATGTATGCATACAGAGCCTTCAAATATAAATGCATGATGTTATTTCTGTTTTAAATAAATGAGTAGATTGATTTTATTTTCTTAAAGCTTCCTCACATTGATAATCTGGAGGAAAGAAAAAACCCACGTTGAATTTCAGTATACCAAGGGTTGCAGTGATTTTGGTTTTCAAGAAAGTTCAAGATTTCCTGTAGCTTAGGTGCCAAATGGGCACTGGGTGTTTTATTTTATGCCAGATTTTCTTGTTCATTCTTGCTATATTTCTAGAATATCTCTAAATAATAAATTCTTCTCTCTGTTATTTGTGTGTGTGATTTTTGTAGTGGAGAAGGCAAATGCAAAACCCTTCCAGATGCCTGAAAAACAGTGGGTCCTCTGCAGCTACAGGGGATTGTAGACATTAACTAAAGACCAGCAAGCACTCAAGTGCCCCAAGTGTTTTCCTGGTGTAACCATTTGTTAACTACATTTTCTCTCTTTTTACATTTTAGGCTGTTAAAGTAATTTGACAGAAAAAATGAGCAGGTTTTTTGGATCTAAAAAGCCACTGTGACAAGACATTTTAATACCATTTTGTAAAATTTTCTAAGGCATATTTTATAATTAATTTGTTCCCAATGTACTGCTACTTGATTTGCTTTTTGGTAACTATAAATTTTACTCGAATCACTGAAATATGATAAAATTGCTGGATTTTAAGTTAATAATTTAATATGCTGACCAGGATTTAAATGCTTTCCCCTTTCCTGAATAAACTGGTCAGTGGAAGTGGAATCTTAATATTGTTGGTTTTAGATGCTATCTGAAATCTGTGAATACAAATGTGAATATTTACACCATACCTTGTAAAAGTTGTGAAATGTGTAGTCCTTAACACTTAAAGAAATTGCCTCTGGTTTTCTAAAGAAATTATAAATGGATTAAGGCATGTTATATAATAGTACCTCTGTCTCCATGATATTAAAATGTATGAGCCCAGTTTTAAGGTTTTATAATATATAGATAGATAAATTTTTGAGTTAGTGTGTTTTGGTTAAGCAATTTCTTTTATGTCAGTGTGCCTGTTGTAGGATAAGACTTACCATCAACAGAAAATTTACAGAATTCAAATTCAGGATGAATAAAATAGATGATAGGTCTTGGAACAAGGGTCAAATCATGTGAGTAATATGTAAAACATTTTGGTTAGCCTGTAAATTTAAATTTTTATTGGCTAAGTATTCTAGTTCCCAATCCCTGAACATAATACAGTATATCATATAAATGCTTTCATAAATATTTTCAGGCCATAGTAATTTTTCTAGACCTATTTTTGAAAGTGAAGTATTTAGGAATATACAGTGTACAGAATTTGGGGAATATTTTATTCAGAAATCTATTGTTGGTGAATTCTGGTATGATATGCTGTATTAATGTTACCTCCAGTAAATACCATTCCCTCCAGATTTAGCTATTACACTTCGGTGTTAGCTCTTGGTCAGTGTTTTAGAACAGTAGACGCAGTCTACGGTAAGGAATAGTCTTACTTGGTAAAACTAAGCTTAATTTGGAAGGAACTCTTAATAGTAATGGATTTGGGGATTATTTAGGTTCCTTGGTTAATGTTTGTTTCTTTTGTCTGTTTCTTTTTCTTTCATTTCTACACATTCATGCAGTATTTCATGGTTCTATCAAAGCAGCAGTAAAAAAAATACTCTTGACGCATGAAAATTAACTGGTGAGGGGCCTCATTGCTATTTTTAAATTGTAGTTTTATTTTTAAATAGTCTTTTTTTAATCAGAGGATCAGATGCATGACTTTTTTTTTTAATGGATGCAGATCTTCTATCAGGTGTCTCACAATAAATTCAAGAGGATTTTAGTTTGCCAGAAATGTTGCAAATGCACTAATTTGAGTGAGATGTTGATACTGAATATATCCTCTTGAGACATAATTTTGCATGCAAAATTATCCCATAATCTTTGTAGGTTTGTTAATATTGATGCATTACTGCCCTATATCTAAATGATCTTCTCCCCCTTCCCCTCCATAACTCTTGGTATCTAAATTGATGACAGCTCTGACACAAGCAAGATAACAGTGCTGTGTAGTATACATTTGTTTATATTATCGGCACTTCTCAGTATAGGTGGAAGGAACCATTACCTTTATTTAACAGTGGTTTTTCTTTTTTGTTGTTGTGTTTTACAGTTCTTTTCCCTGGTTCAGCCTGAACTATATACCAGGCCCTGCTGAAAATACCACCCAACAGTTTTCTTCTGCAGCTTATCCAGTTTCTCTTAAGTGCCCTGTACATATTGTATGTTTTATGATGAGATGCAGTTTCTTAATATGTATTACAGAAATACTACTGGTATTTGCAAATATGTAGTTTAATTGTATTATTGAACTCTCATTTTGGGGGCTTGGGCACATTAACAGATTAATCCATCTGTATAGGGCTTTTGCTGTTGGATAGAATTTAAATTGTCTACATAAATATTTGTCTAGGGACCCTTAGATATTATCTGAATACACAGATTAGGATTTAAAAACAGATATACATGTCATTTTTGGCTTAAGGAGTTTGGCTAAGTTAGCTTTTCAACTGGCACTATATAGCAGCATTTTTTGGTATGGTTAGCATGGCACATGGTGAAACATAAAGCATTTTACTGTACAGGTAAGGAATGTGCCATGTTGTTTTACCTATCTTTCTCTCTCTCTCTCACTCTCATGCACACATCCTGTGTGTATTCAGAGACCTTCAGAAACATAATCATTTTCATGAGTCAGCAAAAGCCCTACGCTTGATTCCAACAGAATATTTCCTTTACATACTTTCTTCTCTTAATTTTTACAAATTTGTATGGTAGGTGTAAAAGAAAATCATAGTAACTGTACCATATTATTAACCCCTAAATCAAACTTTTTTTGTCTTGTGTATCTTGATTTTTCTGTGTGCTTTATAGTGAAGCAGCCGACACGAGTCGTTGTTCATAAAACAGCTTTTGAAAGTTGAGAGCACACCCCTGGAGAACCGACTGTGCTTGCTTACGTTTGGTTCATGACTTAAAAATCGAGTACAGGTGATGAAATCTTGGCAGTGTTAACAAAAAAGTAGTGTGTATTGTGCTATTTTTTTTTACTCTAGAAACTTAACCATTTGTAGAGAAAAAGGAAACAAATTTTCACACATTGAAGTTTCATTCTGACATAAAATTAATGATAAATAATCATAGAAATCGAGCTTTATATTTTAGCGAACATAAGTACTTTCAACAAACTCAGGTGGTGTATCAGGGAGACATTTTCTGGGTGTTTTTGTGTGTTTTCTGTCTTACAAAAGAATGTGTTCTAATGCAAGGATGTTTCTCTGCAGGAGTTATTCCTGATGAGGCTAAGGCTTTGTCTCTGTTGGCACCAGCTAATGCAGTGGCAGGTCTTCTGCCCGGTGGTGGACTTCTGCCTACTCCTAACCCACTTACCCAGGTACTAGTTCTATTGAGTTCTTAAAGGGTGGAGAAAAAAAACAGAATTATGGATTTACACATATTTGAGCTTTGTAAGTACTCATGAGATTCTAGTTCAGATACCATTATCACATATGTGCAGTATTACATAGTGCTATCAAAATCATAACTAGTATGGAGGATCTCTTAGAATTTTGAGTTTTAAGAAAAGTCTAAAAAATCATAAAATATATCACTTTTACCATTGACTCTCAGAATAACCTGTAAATAGTTATAGAACAGTCTCTTGAGGCATGAACACCTCTCTGAACACACTGTTAAAAATATGTTCATTTGGAACGGGAAAGAAAACTGAGGTTCAAATTTCACAAGTGAGCTCTTCATTTTTTTTTTTCTTCCCCTTGATCTTTTCTAGCTATTTGGGGGATTTTCAATTAAGTAGGTGGCTTGAAAACAAGGGCAATTCTTGATGGAGATGTTTGATAGGGGAATGTGAAAGAAAATTGGTTGCAGTAGTGTTTCTAACACTGACAGTGCTGTATAAAGCTTGTTTTAGAACTAAAAGGTACTTTAAATGCTGTGCATTCTAACTACTGAGATTGTAACTAGTCAGGAGTTTCAAAGATAGTGAATGATGAGCATCAACTGGAAATTTATAAAAGCATTCTTTCTAATATATCATTTTGCCTGTGTAAATAGTTGACTCTTAGCTGTGAAGTGAACTATAGAATAAAAGAATAGGCGTTCTTAAGCTTTTTGGGTATGACTTTTGTCTCTTAGCTCTCGGGCTCTTTTAACCTATAAAATGAGGATCTGGGTTGTTTTTTTGTTTGGAGGCAGTCTCGCTCTGTCACATAGGCTGGAGTGCAATGGCGCAATTTCAGCTCAGCTTACCACAATCCCTTCCTTCTAGCTTCAAGCAATTCTCCTGCCTCAGCCTCCCGAGTAGCTGGGATTTATAAACACGTGCCACTGCGCCTAGCTAATTTTTGTATTTTTAGTAGAGACAGGGTTTCACCATGGTGACCAGGCTGGTCTTGGAACTCCTGACCTCAGGTGATGCGCCCACCTTGGCCTCCCAAAGTGCTGGGATTACAGACGTAAGCCACCACAACTGGCCCAAATCTGGATAATTTTCTAAACTCCTTAAATGCATAAAGCTATGCAATAGCTGTATTGAACAGTAAGTTTTGATAATATTAACATTTTTCCTGTACTGAATAAACAGCTAAATTATAGAAAGTTTGATACTTTATATTTACTAAATAAATTGAAACGAGGAACTCGTAGCACACAGTGGGAAGAAAGTGAGGCTGTTTCAAAAGCTACAGATGGTTTGGAAGCAGGCTCACTTTCATGGTTTGTGTCTGTTAAATTATAGGTTAATCAGGATTGTGTCAAGCAGGTGGCAGAACCCTGCAGTAATTTGAACAGGGAACATTTAAGGAATTACTTATTAGTGATAGGAGATTACTAGGGGAACTCTAATGAATACAGAATCACAAGGATAAGAAACTACCTCTACCTCTAAGGCTAAAGCAGAAGGAACACAAACCTATTTAATTCAGGGTACTCCTTTCTCCATCTGCTGAAATTTAGATTTGTTTTTGGAAGGGCAACTAGTAAAGAAGTTCTCTTGGGTGTCCTGGGGAGCTGCATAAGGAATTGGTACTAGAACTCCCTGAGAGGTGAAGGCTACTGGGTGTTTGACATCGTGCTGCAGGAATAATCAGAAGGGCAACACAGGAGCCAGGAAGAGCCCCTTCCTTAGTCAGTGTCTTTCCAGTGCTCTTTCCAAATAAGTCTTATATCATGGCAGCTGTCAAAGGAGAAATGCTTTATAAAGGTCCTGCCTCCAGTATCACAAAGCAGCAGGGCAAAGAATAGTAGATTTGAATCCTGAGAGGCAAAAAATACTTAAATCAGTACAAGAATATGTTGAAATATTTTGTCTTTTTTTCTTAATTTAGGATTTAGGGGGGAACTGTGCTGTAATAAATGGAACATGGGTGTCATATAGAACAAGACCCCTGTTTCTGTTAATCTATTGTTATTGGACCACAGCCATTTGTTTACGTATTGTCTGGCTGCTTTCAAGCTAAAATGGCAGTAGTTGTATGGATTTGTATACGACTGAGTAGCTGCAACAGAGACCATGTAGCCTGAAAACTTAACCTCTGATATGAGGAACTGAAAAGAAGTTTTAAATAAAATTTGAAATTTCACAGATTGGCGCTGTTCCACTGGCTGCTTTGGGGGCTCCTACTCTTGATCCTGCCCTTGCTGCACTTGGGCTTCCTGGAGCAAACTTGAACTCTCAGGTATAACTTACTACCTTCAACTTTTTTGTTTCATTAACTGTTGGTTTGCTTTTCAAGAGCAGGAGCTAATGGCTATGTTACAGTAATAATTTTTTCTTAAACTTGTTAGAGCTTTAAACAGTCACTGAAAAACTAACTCCTTATCCATTAACGGACTTCTTTTATATAGTTCATATAGAAAATAGGTTCACAGGAAGCCAGTACATTTTCAGTATGTCATAGAGTCAGAGTAAATACTCATGAAAAGACAAGAATATGGTTTATGATTTTTCTGTCATGGGAATTTTTTTTATTATAATTTGGCTAATCTTTTTTTCTGAAGTTCTTTGTAGATCTTTGTATTATATTGGCTAAGCTGTTTTGCATTTTACATGTTATTTTATGTCAAAAAGTCTTAAAGGAGACATAATCATTCTATAATATCTGGACTGTTTAGCCTCATAGTCTTTAGATAACTTCCTAAAGCTGCTCTATCCAGTACTGTGGCCATTAATGTCACCTGTTTCTTCTTTTTCTTCTTTTTTTGACTACTAAAAAATTTAATGCTTCATGGCATGTAGCTTGCATGGATTTCTGTTGGTCAGCTTTGTGCCTACAGCATACTTGTAGGTTTGACAGTTTGTCCCGGGACATTTCAACATAACTGAGAAAATAACAATCATTTATTGCTTTATTATTCTCATTGTTCTTACGTTTTATTTTTTGCAGTCTCTTGCCGCAGATCAGTTGCTGAAGCTTATGAGTACTGTTGATCCCAAGTAAGGGTTTTTTCTTTGTTTCCATTGAGGATATGGTATCTGAATGTCTAGAGAACAGGGAGTTTTTTTGTTTTTTTGGGTTTCTTGTTTGTTTTGATAGCTTACACGAAAGTTATCAAGTTACCTTTTCTCAAAAGACAATTGTATTCTCAAGCAATGCATATTGTTTTCTTGAAACAAAGAAAGAAATACAGAAGTAAGCTCCTCTATAAAATACTTTGTGTTAGTGTCATTTGAGTCTTGAATAGTAATTGTAAATGGCTTATACCTGGAAGATAGGAAAAGAACTAATAAGCGGATAACTTTGTTTGAAGATCAGAGGCTGAGCCCTGAGGATAATAGTAGTTAGAGGCAAAGCTGAGGGAATCACTATCCTAGAGCCAGTATTACATATTATATAATTAATAGCCAACATTTTCTTTTAGGTTGCTTTTGATAGGTGCTCTTCATGCTGTCACAGAAATTGTTTCCTACTTGATAATGTTGGAAATTCAGTTTTTTTCATTGGTAATTTCTTGGCATAATAAATTTGAACTTTATACCTTTTCCCCTTAACTTGGTGAAAACCACTATCAATAAGTGAGAAAGCATGAAGGACAGAATCATTTGAATTCAGAAATTAGTGGCCTTTTTTCTTAGAAATTATCTAAAAATAAAAACCAAGCATGTACCCACCACCCAGCTTAAAAAATAAAATAATACCAATACAGTTGAAACTTCCTATATACCCATTTATTACATTTCCCGTTCTGCCCACAAATAACTACTATACTAAATTTAGTGTCTATAATTTTTTTCTTACATGTGTAAACCTGTAAGGGGCATCTTTAGCCTTTCCACTCAAGATTTCATGTGTAATTTTGGTGGGCCATTGGCCTCTGCCTCAGTTCCTCCCCACCTACCAAGCAAAAGGTAATGTTCTTCCCCCACAAAGTTACTATGTCATAGAAAAATTTTAGATTATGTGAAAAAAAGTTTCATTAAGTTTTTAGCATCAGCATATTTTCTGTACTAGCATTTCTAAAAAGTCTGTTTATGGAAAGTTAATGGGTGTTCAGCAAAATAGATATTTTTGTAATTCTACATGACTCGTAGTCATTAAACCCGAAATATTTATAAATATTCAAAACTGTGCTATACTGTGTATTGTTTACCACAGTTATCATGGAATCCTCCCCTCCTTTTTTTGAAGGAATATTTTACTAAAATGATGTTATACATTTATTTATTTGAAATGCTGGTGTGCATTTTAAAATATTTCAGATCCGAATTCTTGATTCTGTTTCAGGTTGAATCATGTAGCTGCTGGTCTGGTTTCTCCAAGTCTGAAATCGGATACCTCTAGTAAAGAAATAGAGGAAGCTATGAAAAGAGTACGAGAAGCACAGTCCCTAATTTCTGCTGCTATAGAACCAGGTAAACAAGGTTTATGCAATTTTGTTGAATATTAAACTATGTGATTCTTGGCAAAAATGGTTATGACATAGTGTGGAAATGTGTTGAGTGACACCCTAAGTCATTTAAAATGTTCTAAATTCTGTGCCAGGCACAGTGGCTCATGCCTGTAATCCAGCACTTTGGGAGGCTGAGGCAGGTGGATCAGGAATTCAAGACCAGCGAGGCCAACATGGTGAAACCCCGTCTCCACTAAAAATACAAAAATTATCCAGGTATGGTGGCAGGTGCTTGTGACCCCAGCCACTCTGGAGACTGAGGCAGAAAAATCGCTTGAACCTGGGAGGCAGAGGTTTTGCAGTTAGCTGAGATCATGCCACAACACTCTAGCAGGGGCAACAGAAAGAGACTCTGCCTGAAAAAAAAAATATCTTCCAAATTCTGATAAAAGACTGTATAGTGGAATGCCACCCAGACATATTTGGAGACAATTCCGGTGGTCACGGGAGTACCAACTGCATCTAGAGGGCAAAGGATCAACATGATGCTGGATACCCTTCAACAAACAGGACAGCCTTCTACAGCAATCTAGTCCAAAATGTCAGGATTATCTAATACTTGATATAATATTTTGTTTTTTTGAAGTTCCCAGTATGTATTTCAAATCACGGGGGTTTGGGGGATATTCACACGATGTGTCTGGCTCAGATTTTGGACACTAGGACAAACTCCAGATTGCTCAATCACGGGATTCACATGTTCAAGCAGACGAGAGTCATTGGCTTGCCTCTAACCTTTAACAAATATAATCAATGAGGTAAGGGTGGTAGGGACTATTTCTCTTCCCAGGCTGGGCTTGCACTTTAGGAGGCCGAGGTGGGCAGATCTTGAGCTCAGGAGTTGAGACCAGCGTGGACAAATAAGCGAGACCAGGTCTCTACAAAAATTAGGTGGGCATAGGGGTGTATGCCAGTAGTCCCAACAACTAGTGAGGCTGAGGTGGGAAGATGGCTTGAGCCCAGGACGCAGATGCAGTGAGCCACTTGTGCCACTGCACTCCAAGCCTGGTAACCAAGCTGTCTCAAGTATTCTCTTCCCGTTTTTACTCTGTATTCCTCTATTCAATCTCAGCTGCCACAATTAGACAGACAGAAAGCACAAGGACATGTTTTTCTTACATCTGTAGTGGAAACCTTAGCAGCAGATAGTAGTTGCTCCAGGTCTGTCACATAGATACATTTTCATATTCATTCTGACACTGTCTTTTCATATACAACATAAAGAATACTTTTACCCCTCTGCCCACCAGCAATATTTTGTTTTTGTTATTATTTATGTTTAAGTTGGGATAGCCTCATTTTAAATTTTTTCATTGATCAAGAGAACCTAGTGAAAATGCTTTTGTTTAATGTTATTTATTTATTTTTTTTTTTTTCAAAGAAAATCAGTTGCCCTATTCTTTGCAGATTGTCTTTTTGAGACTAAATGAACAGATGTGTTATCTGCCCATATATATTTAAATCTGTGGCCTTGAATTTTCTTTCTTATAAATAAATGTCTTAATTCATTTAATGGGAATGTTTTTTAATATGCCTAGTATTAGGAAAATAATTTGAAGTGTAATAGTGGATAAACTGATACCAAATGCTTTATATATATTACGTTATTTAACCAATAAAATGTCAAGTAATTGGCCACAGTCACATGGCAAGCATTAGGAGCTTTTAGGTAACACAGTTGGATCTATGTAACTTGAAAGTTAGGACACACCATGTTCTAACTGCTGTTTTTATTGAAAATACATGACTAAAATGACTAAATGTAATTTCTTTATGAATTGATGTTTTATCCAAGATTTTTATGAATTTATTACTGATAATGACTGTTGGAATAAATTGAACTGTATTAATGAAATGACTTAAATGTCAAAGGAACGCATTCTCACTTTGATGATAATCAATAAATGTAGAATACAATGGCTTTATTTCTCTTATGTCCCCAGTTAAGGAATTTCTTACATGTTTTTTAAATTCTGGGGATTAAAGCAGTTGAGTTCTAGATCTCCTTTCTATGCTTACACAGTTGAAAATTGGTAGGGAAGAGGAGTGATGAGCAGATAATAGGAAGTGAGCTAGGTTACTAAAAATCTGATGCTGTCACAGAAGTGAACTAAAATCAGTGAGTCAATCATGACTCCTGGATTTGGGGGCCAAATATTGAGTTTGTGAAGAACCACGAAAAGGAAAGGGGACCCTCATTTAAAACCCTGTCAAAAATAAATCAGAACCAAAGAATGAGAAATTAGCCCTCTTAATAGATTGCTTTATAGAAAACACAGCCTTCTAGGTCTGGCAAGTAAAATAGGGAACCTTTAGCTAGCTGAGAACTAGAAGTCTAATTTGGATCTATCAAACGCCTAGATGATTTATAATTTGTAGTATTTCAGGAAGCTTCAAAATCATGATCATAAAATGGTTACTTGCAGCCTTCAGGGGTTATATGTAAAAGCTGAAGACTAAGGTGAACAATTATTAGAATAACTTCTGAATGGGAATTATTTTCCTATTTGATGATTTTTTTTTTTTTTGAGGGTCCAGCTTAGGCTGGAGTGCAGTGGTATAATCACGGCTCACTGCACCCTCCATTTCCCAGGCTCAAGCAATTCTCCCAGCTCAGCCTCCCCCGTTGGCTGGGACCACAGGCATACCACCATGCTCAGCTAATTTTTGTATTTTTTGTAGAGATGGGGGTCTCACTATATTGCTCAGGCTGGTCTTGAACTCCTGGATTCAGGTGCTCCTCCCACTTCAGCCTCCCAAAGTACTATAATTACAGGCATGACCCACTGCATCTGTCCCCTATTTAAATGATTTCTAAGTGCAAGTTCCTTTTGTTTCAAATATAGATAAGAAAGAAGAAAAAAGAAGACATTCAAGATCAAGATCACGTTCTAGGAGGAGGAGGACTCCCTCGTCTTCTAGACACAGGTTAGATTGCTCTTTAGTCAGTTATACCTTAACAAAGGTAATTTATATATGTCACATCATTTTAAATTTGCTGTTAATCTCTTGGCCTCTGGTTAAAGTGTTTTAGTAACCTCTGTTGTTAGAGTGTGTGACTAGGTGTTCATACATGGATAGCGTGAGAAAGGTACAGACAAAATAAATAATTTATACTTTAAAACCCAAAAAAATTCAGAGGTGATAGGAAAGCATTGGGACTAGAGCAACAAAATGAGTTAATACTATGGAAAAAACACTAGAATTGAAACTTTGGCTTAAGTTCTACATGTGACTTTTTCACTAGACTCCTGGGACTTTTAAATTGGAAGATTATCTGTGTAACCCACAGATTATCCATCTAATGCATGAGTATTTGCAAATGACAACTTGCTGTTCTTTTTGAGATTGTTCTTTGTATTACTGAAAAGCAGTTGACACTGTCATTCTTCTGTTTGCCTAGGGTAAGACTAAATCAGTTCTTATTTTCATACGATATCACTATAATATGTAGGGTTCTTTCTATGTCAGTGGCTCTCAGACTCACTGATCTTGGAACCTCTGTACGCTTATAAAAAAAAATTGCGCTCACTTCAGTTGCACATGTCCTAAAATGGTAATGATACAGAGCAGTTTAGTATAGCCACTGTGCAAGAGTGACATGCAAATTTACGAAGTGTTTCATATTAAGAAATGTTGCCGGGTGCGGTGGCTCAAGCCTGTAATCCCAGCACTTTGGGAGGCCGAGGCGGGTGGATCATGAGGTCAAGATATGGAGACCATCCTGGTCAACACGGTGAAACCCCGTCTCTACTAAAAATACAAAACATTAGCTGGGCATGGTGGCGCGTGCCTGTAATCCCAGCTACTCTGGAGGCTGAGGCAGGAGAATTGCCTGAACCCAGGAGGCGGAGGTTGCAGTGAGCCGAGATCGCGCCATTGCACTCCAGCCTGGGTAACAAGAGCGAAACTCCATCCCAAAAAAAAAAAAAAAAAATGTCATGTGTGAGAATCCCAAGAACTTTTGTTTATGTGAGACATATCTGTCAATGTTGACCATATAAAAAATTAAAACTGTTGAAATAATAGCAAACCCATTTTTGGTAACATAGTTTTGAAACAAAACTTTCTCAGAAAAAAATCTGGTGAGGAGAGTGGCTTTGTTTTACTTTGCAGAACTCTTTAAAGTTTAGCTTAATTGAAGACACGAAGATTCTGCATTCAACTTACTCAAATCTGTTTTGGTTAGTATATTTAGAAAATCTGGCTTCAAGTAATGTAGTTAGAAAAGGGAAAGGTACTTTTATAGATTTTGAGATAATTGTGATCACTATTCTTTGATGTGATGCCAAATTTGACAAGTGATTGTTCCTGTAAAGGTAGTTGTAGTATAGAATGTGAAACCAGATTGATGTACTTTATATATTCTGTTACATTAAAATCTGTTGTTCATGGATATTGAATGGAGCTTTTATCCCCCAGTGTGATTTTGTGAAAGCAAGCATTGGTGATTTGAAAAATGATTGATTGCATTATTCAAGTTTCCAGATACTGACTTATATTTGTTATACAGTATAAAAAAATTATATCTAGTAATCTCACCTTAGATCTCATCAGTAAAATGAAAGTACTAGAAAACTGGCAAGTTCACAACAGTGGAGTCATTTTCCAAAATTTAATTTTCTCAGATTTTTATCAGCAACAAATTCATTTTCTTTATATAATAGGCTTCATTCATTTTTCAAAAAATTGTCTGCCAAATACCCAAGTCTCGATAATCGTAGATTGTAGGTTCTCAAAGGTGATAATGAAAAGGCAGTTAGTTCAGCTCATAACTCACACAGGTGTCTTCCTTAATGTAGCCTTTATACTTCATAAGCATCAGAATTGATTTATGCATACTTTCCATTTCATCACACAGAATATTATTCAAGAGGCTAGATTTAATACTGCTGTTCTTTCAGTAGTACTTAGGGGACCAGGTTTAATAAAATTAACTTTTACTGCTTCATCAAAGACATTCTTATAAAGTGAAATTATTTTTTTCTTTTATTGCAAGTGCATACAGAAATGCCATTGAAGAAGGTAGTGACTCTAGGGCAGTTCCATAGCCTCTACCTTGATTTGTGTTGAAAAGTTGCCAGTACTTTTACAAAACCACAATGGCTTTTGCGACGTTGGTGCAAACGTCAACCCAGTGGAAAAGGCGATAATATTTTGTTATTATTTTGAAAATAACTTTGACCTTATGGACCCCATAAAAGGGTCTTATAGCATCCACAGTTGTGCACATGACAATATGAAAGCCATTACTCTAGGTTAATCATCACCAACTATTTCAGCCATTCTTCATTTTTCTTAATTTTCCAACTCAATCCTAATTGGCCTAATTGTATTCTAGTTCTAGTCAGAACCTTTTAGGGTTGACATTCAGAACTAGGTTATTCCAGTTGTGGTCAGTTACTTCAGCTAGTTTGAACCTCACTTTACATACCCCTCCACCACTCGACTCTTTTTTGGGGGGTGGGGGGAAGAGGGTTGTTTTTTTGAGATGGAGTTTTACTCTTGTTGCCCAGGCTGGAGTACAGTGGTGCAATCTTTACTATTTGGTCTGGTTTATCTACATGTGTCATTTGCCACTCCGAAAGTTACAAAACTAATTGCCTCAGCATACCATTTTCTTTGTGTGTCCATGTTTTTGCTCAAAATCCTTTCTGCCTGATGCTTTCCCATGTCTTCCATTTCCACCTTGAGGAGCTTCTTTTTCTTTCTTCAAGATACAATTCAAAGTTTACTCTTAAGTGTTGGTACTGCTTGCAGTATTAATCTTCCACAACAGTGCTCTTATAGTTTAGTTTAACCTCTGCATCATATGATTACTACAGTTTATATGTATTTCCTTTTACTGAACTCTTAAAAAAGAGAGCCTGTATGTTTTTCTTTATGTATTAAGTCTTACTAGGACTCTCATTTTAATATGGATGACTTTACTATGACCAGTGAAAAGTAGAAGTGAAGTATTTCTCTGAATCCAGGTACTTGTAATATATCATAACAGAGATAATTGTTGTGGGTTGTGGTTGCTTCTGTCCCTGCCCCCCAACAGGGTCTTGCTCTGTTGCCCATGCTGCTGGAGTGCAGTGGTGTGATCTCAGCTTACTACAGCCTGCTCAAGCCATCCTCCCACCTCAGCCTCCTGAGTAGCGGGGACTACAGGCATGTACTGCTACACCTGGCTAATTTCTCCTTTTTGTTTTTGTTTTTCTTTTTCTTTTTCTTTTTTCTTTTGGTAGAGATGGCGTTTTTCCATGTTGCCCAGGCTGGTCTCAAACTCCTAAGCTGAGCTCTTCTGCCCACCTCAGCCTCCCAAAGTGCTGGGATGACAGACATGAGCCACTGAGCCCAGCCTAGTTGTGGTATCTTCAGCATCACATCTTAGCATGTTAAATGACCTTGACTTTTACAAGCTTTTTGGGTTTCTTCGTTTGTTTTTGAGACGGAGTCTTGCTTTGTTGCCCAGGCTAGAGTGCAATGGTGCAATCTCGGCTCAGTACAACCTCCGTTTCCCAGGTTCAAGCAATTCTCTGGCCTTAGCCTCCTGACTAGCTGGGACTATAAGCACATGCCACCACACCTAGCTATTTTCTGTATTTTTAATGAAGATGGGGTTTCACCATGTTAGCCAGGATGGTCTCGATCTCCTGACCTTTTGATCTGCCAATATATGTTACACTAATCTCTCTTGTTAGCGGTTGAAAGCTCATATGAACTAGTAAGTGTAGAAAAGTGACTCTGTAGTACGTTCCCCTTGAAAAATAACTGTTTACTCTCTTAAGGTTATGATACTCATATTTTAAATGCCTATATTTCATTCCAAGTATATTACTGGTGCGTTTTTTTTAAGTCAGGCAGTGTGGTAATTGCTCAAGAATACAGTGATGAAAAGACTTCTCATGTCTGTGGAGCCTATAGAAGGGTAGTTAAGTACATAAAAATATCTTAGGATGTGGAGATGTTATTGCAAGGGATTCTTTAGTAAATAGCTTCAAATGTGGCTAGAAATAAAAGATGATTGAAGTTAAATGAGTTCAATAACTCACATAGTTTATTGAGGCACTACTGATGGCTTTTGAGGCAGTTGTTTTAGAGAGTTATGGAAACAAGCTATATTAGCACATCAGTAAGAGGAAATAAGGGCATCAATATTTAATGTACAGTCCCTCAGAATATGCAGGGTTTAGTTACAGATCCACCTATACCAGAATCCATTCATACTCAAGTCCTGTGGAATCCATATATAGGAAAAGGCAGCCCTTACTATATATGGGTGCCTCATCCTTTGAATACTGTTTTTACTCCACGTTTGGTTGGTGGCGCAAAAAAAAAAAAAAACTGTGTAAGTGGACCCATGCCATTAAAGCTCATGTTATTCAAGGGTAACTTGTGTGTGTCTACAATAAGGCACCAAGCTAGACTTATAAGCTGCACTTAATCTTTACAACGGTTTGGTGACGGAGGTGTTAATATCCTTGACTGCTGAAGTAGCAAGGTCAAAGAGGTTAGATAATACTCTAAAAGTTACCTGGCTTATAAAGATTATACTTGAAATGTTACACAGAGAGAAGTTGAATTGTCACAAAAGATTAGTGATCAAGACTAAGCAAAAGATTGCAACTTATTTTTAATTTTTAAAATAGAATGGGCTGGGTGTGTTGGTCATGCCTATAATCTCAACTCTGGGATCCCAAGGTGGACTGATGGCTTGAGCCCAGGAGTGCAAGACCAGCCTGGGCAACATGGTGAAACCCAGTAACTTTAAAAAAAAAAAAAAAAAGAGAGAATGAGTGTTTTAATGCAGTAAGGAGGATGACAATATCTGAAGGTTAAATGTGCTTCTTATGTCCTAAAAGAGCCAGATCAGGACACGATGGATGGAAACTTGGCGAGGGGAGTAGAGAAATAGATAAGTCAGGGGAAAATGAGAGTAAAGGAGGCAGTTTATAAAAATTGTATATATCTATAAAAGGTCTGCATTGCCTGGAGTTTCCTAAATTGTGGATTAAAGGAGTGGAATTTTTTTAGAGAAAAATTAGAAATAGGAGATGACAACACAATAAGTGATTTCTATTCATAAAATAGGAATAATAGTGGCATTTACTTTATGGACTTATGAGACCAATTCATAGTTTATGTATAGCATGATATAAGTATTTTATTTATAATGAAGTGGGTTTAAGCTGCAGTAGTGAAGAATCAAGTAAGAAATATGTGCCAAAATGCTGTATAATTGTATAAGATGATGCAAATAAGTCATATTTGTATTCTCCTTTATTATCTAGTAGTATTTTTAACCTCGGAGTTGTAAGTACAGTGGGCATAGAACAACCCATCTGACAGGTTGAGCAAATCATTAAAAGGTGAAGAATTCTAAGTGTTAAAAGATATTACTAATGTCTGTTGAAATTATTCGTTCTTTGGACTAAATAAATAATAGCAGCAACTGGAAGGGAATTATCCCCACTTACTGTTTAGTCCATATGTCTGAATTTTTTATCTGTTACTAAGCAAAATATTTATAGTCTGTTTACATTTATATCCACGTATTGGCTTCCTTTTATGTTATTAGGCGGTCAAGAAGCAGATCGAGACGGCGATCACATTCTAAGTCTAGGAGTCGGCGACGATCCAAAAGCCCAAGACGGAGAAGATCTCATTCCAGAGAGAGAGGTAGAAGGTCAAGGAGCACATCAAAAACGAGGTATAGCAGTGGGTGAGAAGGCAGATTTTAGGGTTCCCAAGACCCCCAGTACTGTGCTACGTAGTAGTCCCAAAAGAGGTAGTTGGGGTGGGGAGCAGAGAAATAGAGCTAGACAGGAAGAAACTGTTAATATTTAGTTTGAAGAGGCTGATATTTGTTTTCTGGCGCTTCCTTGTAAACTGAAACTTTAGCTTACCGCTGAGGGCCTAAGTAAAATTCCTTAGTAGTAAAAATTGTTAGCTGTCCTGCTGCCTTCTTTTATTTTCTCCTTTCTGTTCAACTACTTCTAAGGATTTAATGCTACCAACCATCCCTCATGGTATACCAGAGTTTAAGGCACCTAACCATACTTCATCATCATGTCTCGTTATCAGCAACTTTATAACATTTAGTAAGGATAACTATATGCCAGCCAGTCACTGAACTATACTAGAGGATCTGCTACCATAATTTGAGAGCAATGGAGAGTTAGAGCGAAGATGTATGAAACAAAGAAACACCTTAACATTTTATTTTCATCTAAATAATACATTCAAAAACCAGTCTTTTTGTGTAGAGCCAAACACTTTTACATTAGTATGCCCCCAATCATTTATAGTTGTGAGGCATATAATTTCACAGCACTTAATTTTTTTTAGCAACTGCTCTTTATATCTTGCTGAAATATTTATCTTAATTTTCTAGAAGCAGCTCTATATTTGGCATTATTCATTTATATATTTAGTTAAATCATGTCATTAAAGTAAGTACAGCTGGGGACCCAACGTAACTTATTCTTGGTAAGCATAAAACTCAACTGGTGGGAACAGAAGATTGGGGGTAGTAGCTTTACTATCAGTGTTAAACCCGTAGTAATGGGGCTTTTAGTCCTTATGTACTGCAGAGCAAATCAAACAAGGTGGAATGATGGAACATTTATGCAATGAAATTCGGCGTTTCTTTAAGGGCTTACTGATAACTAGGAGAGGAGTGATTGATTTAATTAGGGGGGGGAACTGTTAAATGATGATTGCCACTTGCTGTTGTTGGAAGAGATTTAATTGAGAATGAGTCTTAAATATTAAATTCTGAAAGATTTGACTAGACTCAGTGGGGGCATGGTTTCAGGTAGAGAATGGTGTTTCTTGAAATAACAATATTTTGCTGTAATAGGAATAGAAAATGAGGTCAGAAAAATATAATGAGGCCAGTCATGGAAGGATTTGTTGTTCACTTGATCCAGGAGGCAACTGGAATGGGTTGAAAATGGTAAACAGGAAATTAATATTTTCAGGTTTGTACTTTAAAAGATTTCTGACACAGTACAGAATCTTTATGGAAGGCATAACTCAGGGGGCCTACTAGGGGAACTATTCTAATAATCTAGGAATTAGATAGTAAAGATTTAAATGAACAGGGAACCAATGATGAAGATTGAAGAGAGAACTGATGGAACTGAGGATGACCAGAGGAGGGAAAAAAATGAAAAGGGAGTCTTGAGGAGCCTGGAGACAATTAAACCTATTGTTTACCAAACATATTTCAAGCAACATCCTAGTTATCCTCTCACCCATAGTCTACTTTAGTCTACTGGGGAGAAAAGCTAACAAAACAGGATTTTAAAAGAAGTAATTGTACTTTCAAATATGCCACATGAAGAATTATTTCTAAAACAGTTTCCATCAGAATAACATTTATGCTTTTAAGAATGGGATTAGCTCTGATTATATTTTTGTGTTTATAGTGCTATATAAATTGACATTAGCTGGATCTTCTAATACATTTATAAATTGTGTTCATTTGTTAGAGACAAAAAGAAAGAAGACAAAGAAAAGAAACGTTCAAAAACACCACCAAAAAGTTACAGCACAGCCAGACGTTCTAGAAGTGCAAGCAGGTAAGGTGGCATTGTGAATTCTTGGCAATTTTTTTTAACTTTGCTTGTAACAGTATCAGTAGGCTGTGAATATAGAGTCTTTCCCAGAACTTAAGTATTTTAGTGTTGAAAAAAGTTACATTTTGCCGTTATTGAAAGTTTTTAAAAGGCAATTTGTGAAGAATAATGTAAAGTTTATATGTTTCTTTTTACTTAATATTTTATGGTCTAGAGTATATTTGAAATAACATGGAATTCAACAGAGGTGAGTTTTTATAGTTTAAGTTTTAATGGCTAAACCATACTGAGTTGTTCCATCAAATAAGTTTATTATAGTAAGTTGTATTTATTATCCACATATTAATACTGGAAACTTTTTCTATCCCTTTTAATGATTATTGAATTAATGGGAAGCAGTGCAGGTTCTGGTTTGTGTCATTCTTAGACTATCTTTAAGCTGTTAGTGAAAATTGAAATGTTACAGACTTCACTGCACAAAAAGCACATTTTCATAATTAATTTGGGATTTGTATGATATTGGTAAGGGCTGGACTTCATTCCATTTTTTAGATCTCATTCACATGTTTCACTGCAGTGCTTGTTTTATTCATCAGCATTACTTAAATTCATCAGGAGGTTCATACCATATTTAAAAAAATTAGCTGAAATGTGTGAAAGACCTAAATGTAAGAGCCAAAACTATAAAACCTTAAGAAGAAAACAAAAGTGAATCATTAAGACCATGAGTTTGGTGGTTTCCTAGATATAACTTCAAAAGTATAAGCGACAGAGGAAAAGACAAATTTTGGGATTCACCGAAATTTAAAACATTTATATTTTTAAGGCTACTATCAAGAAAGTAAAAACCTAGAGTCCTAGAAAATACTTGCAAATTATATATACGATAAGGAACTTAATATAGAATGCATGAAGAACTCTTACAACTCAGCAATAGAAAGGCAACCCAGTTTAAAAATGGCAAAAAATCTGTAGACAGTTCTCCAAAGGAGATACGCACATGTCCAATATGTACATAAAATGTGTTCAACATTGTTAGTCACCAAGGAAATGCAAATCAAAACCACAGTGAGATATGTCACACTCAGTAGAATGCTTATAAATCAGAAAGACAGGTGATAGTAGTGTTGATGAGGATGTGGAGAAATTAGAACCTTGTGCATTGCTGGTATGAATATAAACTGGTGCAGGTGTTTTAGAAAATAGTCTGGCAATTCCTAAAAATGTTAAACATAGAGGTTTTTGACCCACTAGTTGTACTCTTGGGGAAAAATGAAAATACGTTAACACAAACTTTACGTGAATATTTATGGCATTATTCATCATAGCCAAAAAGTAACTCAAATCCATTAACAAATGTATAAACACAATGGTATATCTATACAATTGAATATTATTCAGCAATAAATAATAATACATGCTACCATGTGAATGAAACTTGGCAAACACCCATAACAGGCCATGTATTGTTCAGTTACTTGTATATAAAATACTCAGAATAGGCAAATTAATAAAGATACCAAGTAGATTACTGATTGCTGCAGAGATAGGGAGGATTGGAGTGATAACTAAAGGGTAGGGAGTTTGTTTCTGGTGTGATGAAATTTTTTTAAAAAACTAAATTTTCAAGGATGAAAATGAAACCAAATATAAGTACAGAAAGAAATGCTAAATCAGATCTGAGGGATAGGTAGCAAAGAGATACAAAAGATGGAAAGTACTACATGCATTTTCTTAAGAACTGTTGAGGCCTGTTTTTTTACCTATTGCTTTATATAATGTACTTACTTGTAAGTTTCTTCTCATGCTGTATTATTGGATCACTCTAAGGCATCTTCTGTGAGCTATTAAATACCCACTGTGTTTGTAGCTGTGCTACATAGTCTATTGAGGGACACAGAAATGTAATATAAAATATTTCTTCCATCTTGAGAATTTGGAGTTCTCGTTACATAAAATAGTAGCAAAAAGTATAAGGTACACAGTCCTGACAAATGTTTGATAAGTGAATGCTCAGTTATGTGTCATGTTTCCAGGACAAGGGTCATATATAAGTAGAAAAAAAGCTTCATTTGGAAACTAGACAACTAAGTACAGGGTTTTATAAGTCTGATAACTTGAGAACCAGGAAGAGAATTTTTTTTAAAGCCGCAGTAAAAAGGAGGGGAAGGCTATATATTATCAGTTTTTTACTCAAGGATAATATTCCTAATATCTTCTTGTCAGCAGTTAAAAGAGTTGCTAGAAATTAGGAGTTTTCTTGAGGATAGGAAAGGGAAAGGTACATGGTTTACAGGTGTTTATTTAATTGTTTAGCTCAAAACAGTATCATAAAACAATCTTTCATTTTTCTGTGTTTTTGAGACAGGGTCTCTCTCTGTTGCCCAGGCTGGAGTGCAGTGGCCCTATCACAGCTCACTGCAGCCTCAACCTCCCCAGATTCAGGTGATTTTCCTACCTCTGCCTCCTGAGTAGCTGGGACTGCAGGCATGCACCACCACATCCAGCTAATCTTTTGTATTTTTTGTAGAGATGGAGTTTTACCATGTTGCCTAGGCTGGTCCTTAACCCCTGGGCTCAAGCTTTCCCCCCATAGGTGCTGGGATTACAGGCATGAGCCATCACACCTGGCCACATCTTTCATTGTTAGAATCATCTATAATGTGTCAGCATTTATAAGATCACACTGTATTTTAAAACCTAGTTTGCACATTTGTGATTCTAGAGAGAGACGACGACGCAGAAGCAGGAGTGGAACAAGATCCCCTAAAAAGCCTCGGTCTCCTAAAAGAAAATTGTCTCGCTCACCATCCCCTAGGAGGTAAGAATGTTAATATTTAACTGTATTTTTTATATTTTTCAGAGGTTTTAGTTTTAAAACTGCCCTGTTGTTTTTCTTTTCAGCAGTTACAGTTCTTAAGAATGTTTTAATAATGTATTCTCTCTTTCTGAACTGCAACTTAAAACACTGTTAGAGATTGAACATTTTAGTCCTTGTAACCAAGTTCATTTTGTAGCCTGTGTTACTTGTGTACTTTGATCGTCCAAGGTTTTGAAGTTGGATCTTTGCCGTACTATGTATAACCTGTGAAGTTGGGTCAGGCTCATCATCTAAACAAGTTAAATCTGTTGCTGCACATTTTACTGTCATTCTAGACATAAAAAGGAGAAGAAGAAAGATAAAGACAAAGAAAGAAGTAGGGATGAAAGAGAACGATCAACCAGCAAGAAGAAGAAAAGTAAAGATAAGGAAAAGGACCGGGAAAGAAAATCAGAGAGTGATAAAGATGTAAAAGTATGTTTACAAATTGATTTATTTTGATATTTGTGTTGATGTTGGTACTTTCAGGAGTTGTTTTTCTATGAAGAAGTTTACTTTTATTATTCTCCTTGGCAAAGCAGGTTACACGGGATTATGATGAAGAGGAACAGGGGTATGACAGTGAGAAAGAGAAAAAAGAAGAGAAGAAACCAACAGAAACAGGTTCCCCTAAAACAAAGGAATGTTCTGTGGAAAAGGGAACTGGTGATTCACTAAGAGAATCCAAAGTGAATGGGGATGATCATCATGAAGAAGACATGGATATGAGTGACTAGAGTATTGCCTCTGTGGGAATCCAACTGTATACCTGCATCAGTGTCATTCCTTTGTGTAATTTCTTAATGCTGTATTTGTTCATCTCAAATCTAGATGTATACAGCTCTGAGTTATAAATGGTTATAAAGCTCCTGTTACTGATATTAGTTATTTACATCAAAAAGCTTTTAGAAAATGGTACGAGGTAACCAATTCTTGTCATGGTGAAATCTGATTGAGTAACCAAGCAGTTTTACTATTCTGGTGCTGCTTCATAACAAAAATGAAAAGCTGCATGCGTCTACAGCAGGCATGGGTTGTTTATGTCGTATGATCTCCTTTATTAAGTAAGTTCACTTATAGTATTTCTATAATTTGATTCATTGCCGTAATAGAGCCATGTAGGAAATGCACTGATTGCATGTTATTGTGGCAAGAATATCCTAAATGTCATTAAAATCCTTCAACATGATGGATCTACTTATGGTCTTGTTTGTTGACATGACAAATTAACATTCTTACAGTTACATCTGGAAATGAGCATTTGAAATAGATAATCCTTTAAGCTTTGTGGCAAAATTTTTGTGGCTTTTGTTTAACTTTGAAAGGTTATTATGCACTAACCTTTTTTAGTGGCTAATTAGGGTTTAAATATAGAGACAAGATTTCAAATAAAACTGTCTTTGGCAGTGAGTAAATAGCATATTTTGAAGTAGAGTTGTATACTTTTTCATAAGATGTTTGGGAATTTTTTTTCCTGAAGTTAATAATTTATTCCATATCTACATCAATGAAAGTTATGTACCTATCCGAAGTCCATCTTAAAGGGGAAAGAAAAAAAAATCTCTTGCCCTTATTTTGAATTTTCAGTAATTTGTTTTAAGCTCAATGTTGGAAAAAAGGGGTAGTGCATTTTAAATTGACCTTCATATGCTTTTAAAATAAGACAAATCTACTTGATAATGTACCTTTTATTTGATCTCAAGTTGTATAAAACCAATAAATTTGTGTTACTGCAGTAGTAATCTTATGCACACAGTGATTTCATGTTATATATGCAAAGTAGTTAGGCAACTGTTTTCTTAGTTACAGAAGTTTCAAGCTACACTTTTGTGCAGTAAAAACAAAAGTAGGCTACAGTCTGTGCCATGTTGATGTACAGTTTCTGAAATTGTTTTACAAGACTTTGATAATAAAACCCTTAAATTTATGTTCATGTTCCTGTAAAACTGTATTTGTATTTATTTACGCTATTGAATGTATGACATTTACCTCATTCATTTTACAGATTCTTACCCTTTCTGTCCACATGTTTCAGTATAGTAAAAAGAGGAATTCTATCACTGTAGTGATAATTGCCATCAGAATTGTCAAAAATGATTTAATTTCTATCCAAAACAGTCTTTTTCTTAGCTTAGTGTCATTTCTTATTTTTCATGTGGGAATGGGGTTGGATAAAGCAATGAACTTTAGGATAAACAAATAATCCCACCTATATCTAGCAAATTTATATTTTCAGTGAAATATAGATATTTGCCTTCTCTGGAATAGTATAGAAGCTGTCAATGATATGTATCTACTGTACAGTACTAAATAGTATATTCATTTATGAAATAAGTAGTGTTTGGGTGGCTGGGGTGAAGGGAAAATGAGACTTGGAATTGTAGCTTTTATCCAAGTTTTGAGTATAAATAGGGTTTTTTTTAAACTTAAAAAATTGAAATGCCATATAGAAAAGCAGCATTGTTTTTACAGTTTGTAGTAACTTTTTAAAGATTTTATCAAAAGGAATTTTGTCTGTAGTGAGTAGAAGTTCTAATAATGGTCCTTATCACTGCATTTTTAAAAACAATTCAACACTAACGACATTTTAAACTTTTTTTAAAAGGTGAACCACTTTTGTAAGTTAAAAACAAATTTCACATGGGAAACTTAATAACATTCACAGTCTGTTCCCTCACTCATAATCTCTAAATACAAATATACTAACTTTTTTAAAGGGAATAATTTTTTTTTCAAGTATTGCCACTGACAAGATGCTGCAGTGAAGATTATTCATTCTTAGGATATTTATTTTAAGTGAACATTTTCTGCACAAAGGCAGTGTTTTACTGGGACACAAGCCTTTTAGCATAACCAGTTGAAATCAAACACTGCCTCCACACTGAGTTCTGTTCTGTATTTGATAGTAAATTGATTTAAAAATAAAAATGTTTTTTGTTAGAAAAATGTTTTGTCCTTATTTATTTGCTTAAATTCTTTAGGAGTGAATGAGAGGTGGTAGCTATACAATGAGCTTGAAGATTGAAGTCCAGTCATGCGTTTGGTCTTTATTTCATAGAGCTGGGGATAACTGTTTCTTACCTTGAGTTTCCTATGAGTAAAATGAAAGTGATTGCTACCTTGCAAAGTACAGACATAACTCAAGAGTTATTGTGGGTTCAGTTCCAGACAACTGCAGTAAAGCCGGTCAGTAATTTTTTTGGCTTCCCAGTGCATATAAAAGTTGTTGGTGCTGGCTGATCAGTGTAGCTCGTGCCTGTAATCTTAACACTAAAGGAGGCCAAGGCAGGAGGAGTGCTTGAGCCCAGGACCAGCCTAGGCAACATAGCAAGATCCTGTCTACAAAATTAAATAGCTAGACAAGGTGGTGCACACCTGTAGTTCCAGCTACTGTGCAGGATGAGGCAGGAGTATCACTTGAACCTAAGGAGTTGAGGCTGCAATGAGCTATGATCAATTTGAATAACAGCAAGACCCCATCTGTATCTGAAGAAAGTTATTTTAAAAATGTAGCCCTTTAGCCATGCATGGCTGCACCTGTCTGTAGTCCCAGCTACTCGGGAGCCTGAGGCAGGAGAATCAAACCCAGGAGGCAGAGGTTACAGTGAGCTGAGCGACAGAGGGAGACAACATCTCAAAAAAAGTGGCCTTTGCTGCCTGGGACAGTAAATTATAGCTGCTATTTGATTATTGAGCTCTTAAAAAACTATGTAGTTAATAGTTTGTGTAGGGGGTAATGTTAAAATAAATTGCATACCTTTTATTGAAAAGGCTGTGTTGCCCTTGTTTTTGTGAAGATGGTCTTAGGTTAAGTTTCCTAGTGGCAATTCTATACATCGAAGATAGAGAAATGTGAATAGGCACTTGGGAAAGGAATGAAAGGAGGGAGAGGATAAAAATTACTGTTAACCTTGGAGCTACATCTTAAAACTGAGTTCGTTTCTGGTGTGTGCATTATATAGCTTATGTCATACAGATCAGAGTATTATTCAATACATCAAATTTATCTCTAGCAAAATAATCACTTTCAGTTGGGCACCAGATGAAGGGTTGGATCCATGCATGCTGTTTGTAGATTGATAAACATCTTTTCAAATGGAATTGAGATTTCCGTCAGTCAGCCTCAAAACCACCTAATGCATTTCATCCCTGTGCTGCTTAAAATATTTTTTTCTAATCAAGTACATGTAGTTGTGTTTTAATTAAATATGGATGTAATGGCATTGTTACTGGTACTTTTAAAAACATTCAGAATATTAAAGTTTTATTAGCAGAAGTAGTAATTATACCTTTCTAAATTTCTCGAGACAATTTCTGGAGCTGTAGATATATCAAATTTCAATCTTTGTTTTGTTTTTATTCCCATTTTCATTTTATGTCAAAGTATATGTGAAATTTATTTAGACATTCTTAGCAAAATATGTTAAGTGAGTACCATGACAATTCTTTATTCGAATACGCTTAGGTGTATCACAGAAGATGGTTAGAGTCTTTTTTTTTTTTTTTTTTTTGCGACAGAGTTTCACTCTGTCTCTGTTACCAGGCTGGAATGCAGTGGCACAATCTTGGCTTACTGAAACCTCCACCTCCCAGGTTCAAACAATTCTCCTGCTTCAGCCTCCTGAGTAGCTGGGATTACAGGCATGTGCCACCATGCCCAGATAATTTTTTTTTTTTTTTTTTTTTTTTTGAGACGGAGTCTCACTTTGTCCCCTAGGCTGGAGTGCAGTGGCGCAATCTCAGCTCACTGCAACCTCCGCCTCCCGGATTCAAGCGATTCTCCTGCCTCAGCCTCCTGAGTAGCTAGGATTACAGGCATATGCCACCATGCCTGACTAATTTTTTGTACTTTTAGTAAAGAAAGGTTTCACCACGTTGGCCAGGCTGGTCTCGAACTCCTGACCTCGTAAGCCACCGCGCCAGGTCTAATTTTTTTATTTTTAGTAGAGATGGGGCTTCACTATGTTGGCCAGAATGGTCTCCGCCTACCTGACCTTGTGATCCACCCCCTCAGCCTCTCAAAGTGCTGGGATTACAGGCTTGAGCCACTGCACCTGGCCGGTGTTTAGCAGTCCTAAGACAATTTACAGAGACTGATATGACTGATATTTTTAGATGACCAATAACAAAATAATGGATCATTCTCAGATTTCTCAATTTATTAATGGTTATTTTTGCAATGTACTGTCACTAAAATTATTACCATGATGTCTTTCTTTTTTTTTTTTTTATTTAAAAAAAGGTAGTTAGGGCTGGGCACAGTGGCTCATGCCTATAATACCAGCACTTTGGGAGGCCAAGGGGGTTGGATCACTTGAGGTCAGGAGTTTGAGACCAGCCTGGCCAACATGGTGAAACCCCATCTGTACTAAAAATAAAAATTATCCGCATGTCGTGGTGCATGCCTGTAATCCCAGCTACCTGGGAGGCTGAGGCAGGAGAATCTCTTGACTCAGGAGGCCAAAGTTGCAGTGAGCCGAGATCATGCCACTGCATTCCAGCCTGGGCGACAAAGAAAGACTCTTGTCTCAGTAAATAAATAAAGCTAGTTTGCTAAAATATTGTTTGTGCATGAGAAATTGAAGGTCTAGGGTCACAAGTTAAAGAATGAAATGTTCCAAATGATGTTTAATATCATTCATGTTCAGTTATCCCAAGATGTAATTTAAAAATTTTCTGATGGGCATGGCACCTCACACCTGTAATCCCAGCATTTTGGGAGGCCCAGGCTGGCAGATTGCTTGAGCCCAGAAATTCAAGACCAGCCTGGACAACATGGTAAAAACCCTGTCTCAAAAAACTAGACAAATTAGCCAGGCATGGTGGCGCAGACCTGTAGTCCCAGCTACCTGAGAGGCTGAGGTGGGAGGATTGCTTGAGCCTAGGAGGCGGAGGTTGCAGTCAGCTAAGATTGCATCACTGCACTCCAGCCAAGGTGACAGACTGTCTCAAAAAAAAAAAAAAAATTGGTTGAACTTTCTGCAGATAACACTAAATGTAATTTTCACACTATACTAAACGTAAAACCTTTTTTTATTAACTAAGTTGACAAAATTAAAGTGTGTTCATTTAAAGATTTTGGCAGACAAGCATCAAGTAGATTAAGAACATTTTTATCTTTCCACAAAATTAATACATCAGTCAGGATTCAGAGAAGCAGAACCACTAGAAGATACACTTTTTAACAGAGATAGGACATCAACAATTGTGAGACCTAGTTAAGCAATCTGTAAGGCTTCATCTTTGCATCTGATGCTGGAAGTTGAAGTGCACAGGCAGTTGAAAAGCAAAGATGAATGATTGGGGGAGGGATGGTGACATTAAGAATGAGCTGGAACCAGCCACAAGCACAAGGTAGACCTCACAAACAAGGACTAAAACTCTGGTCAGGTCTTGTTGCTTCTGACTTTGGTGGCATAGATGTCCTTCCAAAGCCAGGACACTTCATCGTGGAGCAAAATATATCTGGTCCAGAAGTCTGAGAAGCTGAAGGAGGATCTGGGGACAGTGGGACAACTGCAGGCCCAACCGCTGCCTCATCCCAAAGGGGCAGCAGATAAGCCACCATGTGTGTGAGCTACAAAATTTGTTTCACGCGTGGCCGGGCACAGTGGCTCACGCCTACAATCCCAGCATTTTGGGAGGCTGAGGCGGGCAGATCATCTGAGGTCGGGAATTCAAGACCAGCCTGGTCAACATGGTAAAACCTCATCTCTACTAAAAACACAAAAATTAGCTGGGCATGGTGGCCCATGCCTGTAATCCCAGCTGCTCAGCAGGCTGAGGCAGGAGAATTGCTTAAACCTGAGAGGCAGAGGCTATAATGAGCTGAGATTGTGCCATTGCACTCCAGCCTGGGCAAGAGTGAAACTCCATCTCAAAACAAAACAAAACAAATTTCTTTCACTTTAGCCCTCCAAAACTCCTACATTATCCATATTCATTAATCATGCACTGCATAATGTTGCCTCATTTTGGTCAACAATGGACTGCATATAAGATCGCGGTCTCATAAGATCATAATGGAACTGAAAAATTCCTTTCACCTAGTGACATCCTAGCCATTGTAACGTCCTAGCCCAGTGAATTATCTGTTTGTGGTGATGTTGGTGTATACAAACATACTCCGTTGTCAGTTGTATAAACGTATAGTACATACAACTATGTATCATACCTAATACTTGGTAATAAATTACTGTATTACTGGTTTATGTATTTACTATTTATTGTTGCAGTATATGCGTTCTACTTACTTAAAAGGAAAAAAAGTTAATCTGAAAAACAACCTCAGGCAGGTCCTGCAGGAGTTATTCCAGGAGGTATTGTCATCACAGCAGATGACAGCTCCATGTATGTTACTGCCTCTTAAGCCCTTCCATTGGGACAAGATATGGAGGTGGAAGACAGTGATACTGATGATCCTGACTCTGTGTCAGCCTAGCACAATGTGTGTGTGTGTGTGTGTGTGTGTGTGTGTGTGTGTGTGTGTGTGTGTGTTTTAAAAAAGGTAAAAAAGTAAGGCTGGGCATGGTGGCTCACCATGGAAGCTGAGGTGGGTGGATCACGATGTCAAGAGATCAAGACCATTCTGGCCAACATGGTGAAACCCTGTCTGTACTAAAAATACAAAAATTAGCTGGGTGTGGTGGCAGGTGCCTGCAATCCCAGCTACTTGGGGGGCTGAGGCAGGAGAATCCTTTGAACCTGGGAGGTGCAGAGTGCAGTGAGCTGAGATCATGCCCCTGCACTCCAGCCTGACAACAGAGCAAGACTCCGTCTCCAAAAAAAAAGGTTAAAAATTAAAAAAAATTTTATTAAATAGAAAAAAGCTCACAGAATAAGGATGTGAAGAAAGAATATTTGTTTATAGTTGTACAATGTGTGTTTTAAGCTAAATATTATGAGTCAAACAGTTAAAATATTTTAAAGTTTATAAAGTAAAAAGATAGTAAGCTAATTTTTTAATTAAAAGACAATTTAAAAATATACCTAGCTTAGCATAACTGTATGTGCTTAGGCAGTAGGTCTACAGGACGGGTGTACAGTAATGTCCTAGGCCTGCACATTCACTCGCTACTCACTCACTGGCTCACCTAGAGCAATTTCCAGCCCTGCAAGTTCCATTTAGGTAAGTGCCCTGTATAAGTGTACCATTTTTATCTTTCTACATCATATTCTTACTGTACTTTTTCTATATCTAGAGAGACAAATACATTATAATGTAAATATAATTTGTATAATACACAAATTGTGTTCCAATTGCCCACAGTACTCAGTACAATATAATATGCTGAACGGGCTCGTGGCCTCAGAGCAATAGGCTTTATCATGTAGTCTGGGTGAGTAGTAGGCTGCACCATCTAGGTTTGTGTAAGTACACTCTATGAAGTTCTCAAAATGACAACACCGCCTGATGCATTCCACAGAACACACACCCAACATGAAGTGACACACAACTGTATTTAGAACATCCCAGACAATCACTGCCATCCTTCTTTAGTGACCAAGAACTCTACATATGGGAGGTACAGGTCGATAAGTGGTGGGTTTTATCTTTTTGGTTTTATGTTAGTGTTTCTACTCTAAGCTAATTAAAGTCATTTTCACCTGCAAAACATGATGAAAACCAGGAATGATTAACAAGCACCTTTCTGAGAAGTTCTTAGGAGATTTTGCTTCAATATTTTTCAGGGTGTGGAAAAAGCAAAACTGTAATTCTATGTACTATAGGTACCATTATGACTAAAAGTACTACTCTTCTAAAATGAGCTATAACAATTAAAAGGCTCATCACAACGTAAGCTCATCCTATAAGGATGGTTTGCGTGACGTAAAAAATGTGATACTTAACACGTTATGAAATTTTCAGGTGGCAACCAGAGATACTATTGCCCCAGATTTCTGACATAAAATGCTTTGCAAGAGTTTTTGCAAATTTATAGTATACAAACAAATTATGGGCTTTTACCAAGCTTAGTTTTACTATCTTTACAAGTGATTTAATACCTCTTGTCCCTTTCTCTAAGAGGGGAAGGTTTCACACCAGTTCTTTGAAAGTTTCCAAAGTTTGCAAATATAGTGACTTAGGTAAGAATGCATTTTGTTCATTTTAGAAAACAAGATTAAAACATCTTTTGCTGGAGTTAACAGCAGAGGCATATTATGTCCCACACTAATGTGAGATTAACAATTTTTCACTCCATTTTAAAAGCTAGCATAATACAAGCAGGACTTCAAATTCACCTAAAGTTTTCTACCACTTTCTCTCTAGCATGTTTGTAAATATGAGTAATATGAATGAGCAGAAGGAGGCTCCCTTTAATTCAGCAGTTGAACAACACAGGCTTGGACTGCACAGGTCTACTTACATACAGATTTTCACCTGAACCCCTAACATCCGTATTGTTCAAGGGTCCACTGCATTTACTTACAATATTTAATGCAGCCCTTTTATGGCCTCGAAACAGGATCTTTGTCTTCTGTAGACTTAGGGAAAACTAGGAAGAGGGCTCGATAAATAATCATTATACATTACCCTCCCCCCATGTGTGAGTAATAAACTGTATGTGAATAATACTATAAAAACCCATTTTTGGGTGGGCACGGTGGCTGACTCCTGTAATCCCAACACTTTGGGAGGCCAAGGTGGGCAGATCACCTGAGGTCAGGAGTTCAAGACCACCCTGGCCAACATGGTGAAAACTCGTCTCTTCAAAAAAATACAAAAATTAGCCGGGGATGATGGTGGATGCTGTAATCCCAGCTACTGGGAGGCTGGTACGAAAGAATTGCTTGAACCCAGGAGGCGGAAGTTGCAGGGAACTGAGATCGTGCCATTGCACTCCAACCTGGTCAAAAGAGCAAGACTCTGTCTCAAAAACAAAACAAAACAAAACAAAACAAAATTTCTATTAGCATAAGTGTGGCTTAATTCCAGTTCTGAGCAGAAGGAAACTAGTTTTTCATCTACTAATGGTTATCAGCAGACAGATGTGTTAGTTTCCAAACCATCCTATGTACTTACACTCACAAAAAACAGAGCATCTATTTCAAACTTCCCTTTTATGAAGTTTGACAATTCTCTGTATGTGAATGTCTACAGAGGGTGAATTGTCTCTTCAGAGAATTGTTTTCTCTAAGACAGAAACCATATCTTCTCTGGATACCATACCAGTGGGCAAGAATATTAAGAATTTCTAAATGGACATTGAAGATGACTGTATGATGGTTCCCTCCACCCAATTTAAACAGTTTCAAAATCACAAATGGAGAACATATAGAATTTTATGTACCTATACTGCAAAATCTTGAATTTTCATTTGGTATTATGAAAACATACAGTGTTTTGACCTATTCGTTTGAAACACTGCATATAGCTTCATTCATTAACTGGATTAAAAGGCACATTTCAAAAAATCTTCATGAAAAGTAAAACTGTGAAAAGTTTATTTGCATTGATTAATTCCTTTTTTTTTTTTTTAACCATCGTAAGAGATATTGACATTTGTTTGCTCTTCGTGATCAGAGAAAAGACATTTTGGAATGGATAATCTGTTTCTACTATTATTTAAAGAAAAAAGCCTTAAAAACAAAATTCAAGTGTGAAAATTTCCAGTAGTCTTCCTACCCTCCAGTGTACCCCAGAAAAATATTCATACCTATGCTGTTAAGAAATTAATAAATCATAATTTTCAATTACCCATGTTTTTTTTCCTCTCTAAGGTGTCTGTACTTATGAAAAAAATCTATAGCATATTCCTGAAAGTATACCAAATTCCTATAAAGTAAGAGAGCATAAAAGCAACAGTGATCACTGCCTTTCAGTGTCTCCAACCCCACATAACCACAGATAGGATAATTCAGTCTCTAAGTCATCTGATCTACCCATTTCCTAAATAACAGGGATCAACTTCTATTCAATAAAGCTAGTCTGGGTTTACTAACACTTTCCCCAAAAGTCAACAGGCCCATGTAAGGTAGTAATTAGGTCTTTCGATTTTTAACTATGATTATTTTTCTTCATTATAAAATGCATTTAATGCCAACATATGCAATGTATGTATCAGCATGGAAGATGCAGCTTTAAAGATGATATTTATTTAAAATTTTTCTTAGTTTATACTTTGGAGTTTTAAATCATATTTTCAACAAGGGTCTCTAAACTCATTTAAAATTACCTAAAATCCTGGAAAAAGTTTAAGCTACTGGTCAGTCTAAAAAAACTTGACAGATGCATTCTTGAGACATTCATCAGGATACATTTTAAAAACATCAATCTAAGTAAGCTCTTTAATACAACATGATACTTTATAACTGTTATACATTATTCCCCCTAATTTAGTTTCATACTTGGACCTTCAAACCATCTTGGAATAAATAAGAAAAATTTTAAGTGCAAAAATGAGTAATACATGATTTTATCATTTGGAGATAATTAAATCAATAAATATTTTCCTGTGATTTAAAAAAAATAAACAATAGGAGTCATCAATCTTGTGTATACTTCTGGACTTTAACTTGTAACAAATATATTCTGTTAGCATATAAAATGTTTTTATCTTATTTTGAAAGCATTAAATATGTAGGGTTGTCCAAAATATATGTATTGTTTTTTAAAACCGACTCCAATGCATCCACATTCTACTAAAAACAAACAAAATAATCAGACTGATGTGCACTTATTAGGAAGCAAGTTTAAAAATTTGGAATTTTTTTTTAAAGTGCTGAGATTTGGAAGAGGAATATCTTTAAACATGCTAACCATTCATTCATTACCTTATGATGAACATAACAAGGACTCAAACTCAAGTTTAGAAAAAAAAAAAATAGAAGTTCTATGAAAGGAAGATTAGTAACAAACATTCAGGTAAAAACAAATAGCACCACAATGAATTGCACTAAGGTGCTAAAGGAGAGGTACCTTATTCCCTGCAGAGTGAATGCTCCTTCTGAAATGTATTGCAACATGTAAATGCAATTGTTTAATGGTTACCATTTGGTTCATTCATCTACAGAAAATTGCATTCCTTCTAGTTCATTATATTGAACAAACATTCAAATTACTGAACTATACATAATGTTACATAGTTTACATTTTATGAAAACAAAGCTCGAAGGAATATTTATAAATATCACCTTGAATAAAGATGACAAGTTTAAAAGGGCTCCATATCTCTTAAGACATTTAATTTACGTTAATGGTCCAGGAGTGTTTTAGATATAGATATAGATATATTTATATGCATATATATTTCAACAAGAAGTGTAAAAATTTTTAAAAACAAATCACAGCACTCATAGCTGCTTTACATACGAAGGTCTTAGGGTCATTAATGTGTCAAACTATTACATTTATAATATGTATATTTTTAAAAAGACCAAAAATGGCACATCAGAAAACTTGCTGAAATTCTTATTAGAGGCCCATTTCACTGTATCATATTACTGATGTGTTAATTCATTGTGTAATTCCCTTTTCTTCACTGAAAGCATCTGTCCCTTCTATTTGGATCCACTTCTAGGGTCTCTGCATTTTCTTTCCTTGGTCAGACAGCATCCTTTTCCATGTCAGTTAAAGATCAGGAAAACGGCTTGGGTCTTCCTTATAGTCATCAGGTATAGTAAAGATAGAGCCATCAAATTCATCGTATCGAAACTCCTGAAAAGTCACAGTGGCTGTGATTGTGGGAAACACAGGTATATCTACAGAGAGAACATCAATGATAACATTGTAAAATCAAATGTTAATATTCATAGACTACAAAGTATTATTGGAGATGTCCATACTCCTTAAAATGTAAACAAACAAACAAAAAATCCTACTCAAGGACCAGAAGAATTCCAATATAGCTAGTACAGAGTATGTGTTTCAGGGAAAGTTCTGGGTATTGATTAATGAGGAGAAAAAGACATCAAGGCATCCAGCATTATACTAAAAACTCAAGATCCTATTTCTGCCTTGTCTTAAGAATATAATGCCAGATTCTACCGTCATTTTGCTTTTTCTTGGGGCAGAGGGATAGCTGCTTTTGTACTTTTTGCCTTCTAACTTTTTTTAAGATAATAGTGTATATACTATTTTGACTCTTTGAGCTGATTTATTTTCATTCTTAGTAGCCCAAGTAAAATACACTAATCCTTTTTTGTTTTAAAACATTAAAAACAACCTATCACTTAAATATGTGGATAAAAACAGTCTCATCAGAAATGGAAAAATATCATACTACCACAGCCTAATTTTCCAGGTGAAATATATTTCTGGCTGAAATTGTAAGTAAAATCTAGCAATTAAAATGAGCAAATTAATGATTACATGGGAACCAGAAAGAGAAAAATAAATAAAATGAACAAGTACATTAAATAAAATATTTAATTTTATTCCTAATATGAGTTACTGACATGACTACAGATCATAAAGCCTGGGTTCAGATTCCTATAAATCATTTTACTCATGAACCTCAGGGATTTCATATGTAAAACAAACAAACTCTGAAATTCCCTTAAAACTCTGAAATGAAGTTGGGTGTGGTGACTCTAATCTATAATCTTAATACTTTGGGAGGCCAAGGCAGGAGGATTGCTTGAGCCCAGGAGTTCAAAACCAGCCTGGACAACACAGGGAGACACTGTCTCTATTTAAAATAACAATAATAATTAAAAGTAACTTTTTAAAGCTCTGAAATGAGTGTATGAAAGCTAATTCAAGTGTCTGTCTAGGGTAAGGACACAGTAAATTAAGTCTAACTGATATAAGCTAGTATTTTATTGCAGAAAGTTATGTTCTTACATAAAAAGGAAAGCAAAATACCTTAATTAGACTTAAACATAATAATCAATGTAACATTTATAGCTTCTAGTTATTTCTGGGGAAAAAAATTATTCTTTTGTACCTACTATGTGCAGATGCTATTCTAATCCAGGAGTCTGAACACTAAGTCCCATTTCCAGACCTATTTTGGTAGGGCCCATAAGTTAAGAAATGGTTTTACATTTTTAAATGTCTAGGGGAAAAAAAGAACAGCATTTCATGAAGCAAAAAATTAGGCTGGACATGGTGGCTCATGCCTAAAATCCCAGCACTTTGGGAGGTTGAGGCAGGCGGATCACCTGAGGTCAGGAGTTCGAGACCAGCCTGGCCAACATGGTGAAACCTTGTCTCTACTAAAAATACAAAAATTATCTGGGTGTGGTGGCAGGTGCCTGTAATCCCAGCTACTCAGGAGGCTGAGGCAGAAGAATTGCTTGAACCCTGGAGGCAGAGCTATCGAACCGAGATTGTGCCACTGTACTCCAGCCTGGGCAACAGTGCAAGACTCCATCTCAAAAAAAAAAAAAAAAAAAAAAAAAATTACATGAAAGTCAAACTTCAGTGTCTGTAAATGGCTTTATTGGAACATAACATACCCACACATTTACTTACTGTCTATGGCTGCTTTCATTTTCCAAATAAAATAGTTGTAACAGAAACCATACAGCCCACAAAGCCTAAAATATTATCTTTCAGAAAAAGTTTGCTGACCCCGTTCTAGGTTTTGGATATACATCACTAAAGAAACAAAATTCATGTACTTATGGAGATTACACTAGTTGGGAGAGGTAGACAACAAATAAATGATGATGAGTATCTATAAATAAATAAAGCTTGACAGCAGAATAGGGAGTCTCAGTGTTGGGGATAAGAGCTGCTGAATAGGGCAGCCAAAGGAAAACTTCAAAGAAGGGACTTTTCAGGAAAGACCTGAGATAAGAACAAACCATGCAGTTGCCTGGAGGAAGAAAATTCCAAACAGAAGAACTCGAAGTACAAAAGCCCTAAAAGGAAAGTATCTGGTTTATTCTTGGAGGAGCCAGGAGGCTAACGTGGCTGCAGCCAAATGAAAGAGGGGAAGATTAGTGGGCAATGAGGTCAGAGGGGAAATAGGCTGCCAGATCAGGTGGGGATTAGGCTGAGAAGACTTCAGCTTTTACTCTGGATGAGATGGAAAGCCAATGGAAGGGTATAACCAGCGTAGTATTATAACTTGAGTTTTAGCAGAAATTGTGAGAATATAATACAGGGTGACAAGAGTGAAGCAGGTGTGCTCCAGAAGGAGCAGCCAGAGAGAGAGGAGGAAAACCAAGAGAGAGTCTGTCAAAGAAGTCAGAGGAAATTTGAATTATTTGTCTCAGTTTTTCACTGAGTCAAGGACTTCAAAATAAGAAAAGTCAAATCTTTAAGAGATTAAGATAAAAACAGAAAAGTTTCTGCTAGATTTAACAATAAAGATCAATAAGAAATAAATAGGAAGAGAGAATCTGTAATGAACTAAGGAAGCGAGTACACTTTTTATTTTCAAACAATTACAGATTCACAAGCAATTTTAAGAAATAATACAGTCTGGGCACAGTGGCTCATGCTTGTAATCCCAGCACTTTGGAAGGCCAAGATGGGCAAATCACTTGAGCTCAGGAGTTTGAGACCAGCCTGGGCAACAGTTAAATGAGACCCCATCTCTACAACAAATACAAAAACTAACTGGGTGTAGTGGCTCATGTCTGTGGTCTCAGGTACTCAGAAGGCTGAGGTGGGAGGATGGCTTGAGGCTAGGAGGCAGAAGTTGCGTGAGCCAAGATCATGCCACTGCATTCTAGCCTTGGCAACACAGCCAGACCCTATCTCCAAAAACAACAAAAAAGAAAGAAAGAATACAGAAAGATTTCCTGTAGCCTTTATCCAATTCTATCCAATTTCCCCAATGGTAACATCTTGCAAATAATACAATATCAAAATCAGGATATTGACAGTACAGTAACAAAGAATGAATATTTCCATTGCCACATGTTGTCCTCATGTTGGATCCTACGATGTTGCCCTTTCATAGCCACATTGTTTCTCTTATACCTCACCCCTTCCTTAGTCCTTGGTATCTACTCAACTGTTCACTGCCATAGTTTTTTTACTTTGAATACTTTATGTAAATGGAATCATACTGTATATAATTTTTGGGATTGGCTTTTTTCTACTCAGTGTAATTCTCAGGTGATTCATCTAGTTGTTTCATGTATTAACAGTTCATTCTTTTTATTGGTGAATAGTATATTCCATGGTATAGGTGTACCATTGTTCATTTACGTGTTGAAAATTGTAGTTTTGGGCTATTACCTATAAAGCTGATATAAGCTGATACAAAATAAGCATTTGTGTGTGTGAAAGTACTCTTCATCTGTCAGGTCTAAATGCTTAGGAGTGTAACAGCTTCTACGAGGCAAGCATCACCTCATATATCCCATCATAGAACAGATTCTTTATCATAGCTCTCAAGAAACCAACCCTGCTGACACCTTGATCTTGGAAACTAGTCTCCAGAACTGTGAGACAACAAATTTCTGTTGTTTAAGGAACTCAGTTTGTGGTAGTTTGTTATGGCAGCCCTAGCAAACTAAAACAGCTATTCTAGCTTCTCTGCCTTTCCTCCAAATTTTAAAATAATCTTGCCTATGTCTATAAAAATATCTTGCTGGGATTTTTATAGGAATTGTGTTAAATTCATATATCAATTTGGACAAAACTGACAGGTTTCCTATTTCAAGTCTTCCAATCCATGAATATGGTAAATCTCTCCATTTGTTCAGATTTTCTTTCATTTCTTTAACAGTGTTGTGTTGTTTTCACCATACAAATCCTGTACATGTTTTATGTACATGACAGATACCTAAATATTTTTTTTCCTTTTTTTTTTTTGTGATTGCAAATGGCATTTAATTTTTAATTTTGGTGTCTATGTATTCAATGCTAGTATATAGAAACTTTTTTTTTAATGTTTAACTCATATCCTATAACCCTGACAAAATCACTTATTAATTCTAGGTTTTGTTTTCTGTTTTTGTTGAATCTTTGGGATCCTTTACCTATAGAATTATGTCATTTGCAATTATGGAAGGTTTTATTTCTTTCTATGCTAAATGCCTTTTATTTCTTTTATTTCCTTATTGCATTTATTATCCATTTGATTCCTGCAAGGTCTACAGTGCTTTCATTTCATTCTGTTTATCAGTAATTTGTGTCTCTTGCTTTTATCAGTCTTTCTACAAACTTACAGATTACTGAACTTTTCAAAGAATCAATCCTTTGTTTCATTGACTTTCTCTATTGATTTTCCATTTTCTATTTCATTGATTTCTACATTCTATTATTTCTTACCTTATGATTGGTTTGGGCTTATTTTGCATTGTTTTCCCTAAGTTCTTGAAACAGAAGCTTAAATTATTGAGATTTATCTCTTTTTTTTTTTTTGAGATGGAATTTCACTCATGTTACCCAGGCTGGAGTGCAATGGCGCGATCTCGGCTCACCGCAACCTCCACCTCCTGGGTTCAGGCAATTCTCCTGCCTCAGCCTCCTGAGATTACAGGCACGCACCACCATGCCCAGCTAATGTTTTGTATTTTTAGTAGAGACGGGGTTTCACCATGTTGACCAGGATGGTCTCGATCTCTTGACCTCGTGATCCACCTGCCTCGGCCTCCCAAAGTGCTGGGATTACAGGCTTGAGCCACCGCGCCCCGCCGCGATTTATCTCTTTTCTTAAAGTATGCACTTAGTGCTATAAATTTCCTTCTCAGCACTGCTTCAGCTATGTTCCACAAATTTTGATGTGTTGCAATTTCATTTTCATTCAGTTCAATTTGTTGTTTTATTTCCTTTCAGGCTTCCCTTTGACATATAGATTATTTAGAAGAGTACTCTTTAAGTTTCCAAGTGTTTGGAGATTCTCTTGTTATTTTCCTAATATTAATTTTTTTTCTTTTTTCTTTTTTTTTCATACCAATGATCTCCGTACTTTAGGATCTTTTTTTTTTGAGACGGTTTCACTCTTGTTGCCCAGGTTGGAGTGCAATGGTGCGATCTCAGTTCACTGCAACATTCACCTCCCGGGTTTCAGCGATTCTCCTGCCTCAGCCTCTTGAATAGCTGGAATTACAGGCACCCACCAACACACCAAGCCAATTTTTGTGTTTTTAGTAAAGATGGGGTTTCGTCATGTTGGGCAGGCTGGTCTTGAACTCCTGACCTCAGGTGATCCACCCACCTTAGCCTCCTAAAGTGCTGGGATTACAGGCGTAAGCCACCGTACCTGGCCTTAATATTAATTTCTAGTTTAATTCCATTGTAATAAGAAAAGACACTCAGTATGATTTTTGGTTATTTTATATATATTCAGGTTTGTTTATAGCCAATATGTTCTACCTTGGTATATGTTCCATAGGCACCTGAATGTGTATTCTGCTGGTGGTGAGTGGAGTAGTCTATAAACGCCAGTTAAATACTTTGGCTTAGGATGATGTTGATTGTTCTACATCCTTGCAAATTTTCTGTCTGTTGTTATATCAACCATTGAGAGAAGGGTGTTGAATCTCCAGTTATAATTGTGGATCTATTTTTTTTTCCCATTCTTTCAATTTTTGTTTCACCTATCTTGCAACTCTGTTATTTGGTGTATATACATTTAGAATGGTTACATCTTCTTCATGGATTGATCCTTTTATCATTATATAATGTCTCTCTCTGTCTCTAATAAGTTTCTTTGCTATGAAATCTGCCTTAATTTTAATATGATCAGTCCTATTTTCCTTCTATTAATGTTTGCATGATATCCTTTTCTACCCTTTCACTTCTAATCTGCCAACATCATTGTATTTTGAGTGAGTTTCTTGAAAACAGCATACAGTTGGATCATGATTTTTGTTTTGTTTTGTTTTCATTGAAACAATCTTGCTCTGATGCCCAGGCTGGAGTGCAGTGGCACAATCTTGGCTCACTGCTACTTCCACTTCATAGGTACAAGCAATTCTCCCACCTCAGCCTCCTGAATAGCAGGGATTACAGGCATGTGCCACTATGCCTAACCTTTTTTTTTTTTTTTTTTTTAGTAGAGCCAGTTTCACCATGTTGGCCAGGTTGGTCTTGAATTCATGACCTTAAGTGCTCTGCCTGCCTTGGTCTTCCAAAGTCCTGGGATTACAGAGATAAACCACTGCACCCAGCCTGGATCATGTTTTTTAATCCCCTGTACCAATCACTGTCTTTTAATTGGTATATTTAGACCATTTACATCTAATGGAATTATTAATATGTTAGGGCTTAGGTCTGCTATTTTATTTTTTGTTTTCCATTCATTCTCTCTGTTATTATTTCTGTTTTCTTTTTCTTGCCATCCTTAGGTTAGCTATTTTTTAGAATTTCATTGCAATTTAATTATGGTGCTTTTGAGTAATCTCTTTGTACAGCTTTTATAGTGGCTCCTCTAGGTATACATTTCTCTGTGTGTGTGTGTTTGTATGTGTATAACTTATCACAGTTTCCTGGTGTCATCATTTTACCAATTCAAATGAAGTAAACTTATCTCACTTTATGTCCCTATACCTCCCCCTGTCCACCGCCCATTTAAAATATAATTGTAAACAGAAAGTAAGAATAGAGAGATAAAAGTAGGCTTTCAAATGGCTTGGCAGTGAAAAGTAAAGATTAAAGCAAGGGCTGGTGGAGTTACAGGGATTTTTTTTTTTCTTCAGTTTTTTGTTTGATTTTAAAAGGGGAGAGACCTGAGCAAGCCTAACAACTGAGAGGAAAAATGCAGTAGAAAGAGGTAGAAGGAAAACAAGAAATATGAAGTGACTGGTACAGCTAGCTTTTAAAAAAAAAGAGTTGGGAGGAGAATAGACGCATAATACAAATGAAGATATTACTCAAGCTAAGAAGAGGACCACCACTTCTAGTGAGATAGGAAGATGAAAGAAAAGGTTGGGCTTGGGGCAGAAAAGTCTGTATGTAGGGTTGGAAGTAGTGAGGGTGGTCCCATTTCTGATATTCTCTTATTGTATCAAAGGAAACAAAAATCATCTGTGCTTAGGTTGTTGGAGAAAGTGGTGGGGGATGATGAAGATTTGATTAAAGAGGGTTAAATTTGGTATTTGAGCAAAATGAGAGAAGAAGGCAATCAGAGAAAAGACCATTCATAATCAGCACTTAAAGTTCTGGCTGATTTTGAAAACATGTAATTGTGTTAACAATAATTTCCAAATGTTTATGATTTGTCCCAATTGTATTTTTTATCCTAAATGTAGAAAGAGAAACGATGAAAGATTAAACATACCCAGGAATGAACTTTTACAGGGTTGGTTCAAAAGAAGGATAAACCAAAGAGAAATAGCTAAACAAATATCCCAGAACTTTAAGTATACAAGCAAAAGATTATTCCTTGTTAAAAATGTGGTTCTACATCAAAGAAATGCCTGCAAAAAAAGAACTGCAGATATTTTTTCCTTCTCATATACTGAAAATATTTCCTTTGCATAAAAATAAATGTATTGTGGGGTGTTATTTGGGTTTAGAATTTAAAAATAGATGTGAATACAGAGATAGTTTGAAATTCTCATCTATTCAACTCCTGTTCTCTATTCTGGTTTGTCATGGGTCTCTTAATAGTACCTAGAAGGAAGTCTAAAACTTGAAATATTTTCCTCACCATAGAAAATGGCAGTGGCATAGAAAATGGCAGTGGAGTTTCAAACTTCTGCAGAAATGCTAACACAAAGACCCCCTATGGCTATGACACACAGCGCTGAATTGCATTAGTTTTCTAACCATTTCTGCCTTAGTAAGATCTTACCACTGATTTCTCCAAGTATACACTGGGTTCCTAGTGCTTTTGAATTGCAAAGGGCAACTAGAGTGACATTTTGAAAATCATTTATTTAAAAGTCATTTTTAATCTAGAAAATGTTTATTTCCAAGTGTGCAAAATTATGAAGATTAGGTTTAATTTTTAGCAACGAAAACATTTTGGCCTAAGTATTCTGAGATGTGGTTTTTAAAATATTGAATAAAACAAGATATATCTGAAGAATTACGGCACTCATTAAATACTGAATGGTTGAATTGTTGGACAGTTTTTTTTGTTTTGTGTTTTTTTTTTTTTTTTTGGAGACGGAGTTTCGCTCTTGTTACCCAGGCTGGAGTGCAATGGCTGTGATCTAGGCTCACCGCAACCTCCGCCTCCTGGGTTCAAGCAAGTCTCCTGCCTCAACCTCCTGAGTAGCTGGGATTACAGGCACGCGCCACCATGCCCAGCTAATTTTTTGTAGTTTTAGTAGAGACGGGGTTTCACCATGTTGACCAGGATGGTCTCGATCTCTTGGCCTCGTGATCCACCCGCCGCGGCCTCCCAAAGTGCTGGGATTACAAGCGTGAGCCACCGCACCCAGCCTTTGTTGGATAGTTTTAAAGGATTTTCCTGAAGCTCGAATTAATGCTAAATCTAAAAGTAAACATCCAAAACACCTTTTAATAGTCTCTTCTTCCTTAGTCTCTGATATGTTAGAAAGAAATATTGTATGCAAAAATGAGTGTCCTGTTTCTAAAGATCATTGCTTAAGATGAAATTAAACATTTGCTGCTGAAAAATACAATGTTTGAGTATTACTTTATCCATCAACAGTGACTGTTGACTCCAGAAACATTCTCACTAAGCAGAAACTCAAAGCATGGCTGCAAATCTGGGCTAATCTCCATTCTCCCTATTTCACATGAAAAACATTATTACATTGCATCATTAGTTCACCCACTTTTCTTGTATGACATAGTTTTGTATCCCTTATATTTAATTTAAATCAAGTAGAATCAGAATTCTCATCAGGCACTTCAAATATTTGACAAAACATAAATATCAATGCATATAATTACTGAAAAACTTTACAAAAACATAAGCAACTTGAAAATCTATTTTCCTTTAAAACAGCAGCCCCCAACCTTTTGGGCAGGAGGGATCAGTTTCGTGGAAGATAATTTTTCCACAGACTGGTGGGGGTTGGGAGAGGCTTTGAAATGAAACTGTTTCATCCCAGATCACACATTAGATTTCATAAGAAGCGTGTAACCTACAGCCCTCACATGTGCAGCTCACAATAGTGTTCATGCTCCTCCAAGAATCTAATGCCGCCACTGATCTGACAGAAGGTGGAGTTCAGTTGGTAATGCTCCTTAGCCTGCCACTCAGCTCACCTCCTGCTGTGCACCCCATTCATAAAATGCCAAGAACCAGTAGAGGTGTTGGGGACCCCTGCTTTAAAACAAATTGTTTATTAAATGTTAATAAACAGCTCTATATTCTTAATGGACACTAAAATTACATCTATATTTTTATCTTACCTAATTTTACAGGAAAGCCTGGAGGAAGCTTCATCTGAACAAATTCTCTAAGCTTGTTAAAGTGCTTGAAGGGAGCTACTACTTCTAAAACATTCAATAATCTGAAAAATGGAAGAAGAAAAAAATGTTTTCATTGTTCAGCTTGCTTTGTGTCCTTATGCTTTTTAACTACATGCTTCAAACTTAGACAGTAGTATTGATGTCCACATATTGAGGATGGGTAAATGACACACTTTCTTCCTCCTTTTTTATTCTTTTTACTCTATGATGGTTTATAACTTTTGATTGTGCAGCCATAATTTTCACAATTGTTTGATTTTGGGTCCGTATTTAAATGGTCTCAAAGCTAATAACTAGACTCACTGTTTGGGTGGCTGGTTTCCACTGTCAATTTACTGTGTGTGTAAAAGGCTCTTTCTAATGTGCTTTATATTCCTTGATTTAGTGGATATTTGACAAATGAGTGCTGATCTTTAAATTTAAAGGGAAATTTGACTCACATAAAATTTCAGGATATATTATCATTCCCTCTGAATCATAATTTCATAATATCTCTTAGCAGTCTATATCATACTAGTCATTATGCTGTAATTTCTTTCATCTTTTGGTTGGATGGATTTCTTTACATAGTAGTATTTTTCTTTCAAAAATGCCCCATGACTGCTACGTTTCTTGAATTCTTTTGCATTTGAGAATATCTTCAGTTGCCTCCATACATAAATAAAAGTTAGACATACTAACAGATCACACTTTTGTTACCTCAAAAAAGTAAAGATATGTCAAAAAATGTAAGGCCAGGCTGATTTTACCCCTTTTCTGCCTGGATGCCTTTGGATTCTGTATCAACAACTGAAGCCCAATGGTTTAATCAGGATAGATTTGTTACTAATCATTCTGTATCAATTTTTCTTGGAACCTAATGTCTGTCATCCTATAGCTTTAGCTCTTCATTACAGAAAAATTTTCTTCTGTTATATTTTGAATATTATTTTTGTTATACTTGGAGGCTTCCTATTTAAGTAAAAGAATTCACCAAGAGCTGTCAAAAATTTAATTTTCAGTTACATCTATTCTGTTCATTATTGTTTCTAGTGTATTTGTTTTGTAACAGTGACATTTAGTGCTCAATTTATTTCCTCAGCTTTACAATCTCCTTGGCATTTCATTTTACTGTCTACATTCTCATCTTAAAATGACCTACTTTACTGATTCCATGTTCCTTCTTGTTTTCTATGGCATTTACATGTAATTTTTTTCTTTTTTTTTTTTGACCATTTAGAACAAATTCTTTATCTGGTATTTGTATGCTGTGTTCCTTATTTCATTTTCTTTTACAAGAGTAGTGGTTATAACTGTCACATTTTTTTTTTCACATATCTGAAATTAAGATAACTCCTAAAATGACGGCATCTTAATATTAGCTGCAGTTTTCTTCTTTATTAGTAAGTAGAACATAAAATTGGTGCATCTTTGGCCAAGTATGGTAGCTTACGCCTATAATCCCAGCACTTTGGGAGGTCCAGGTGGACAGATCACCTGAGGTCAATAAGTTTGTAATCAGCCTGACCAACATGGTGAACCCCATCTCTACTAAAAATACAAAAATTATCCAGCCATGGTAGTGCATACCTGTAGTCTCAGTTACTTGGGAGGCTGAGGTGGAAGGATCACTTGAACCTAGGAGGCAGAGGTTACCGGGAGCTGTGATTGCACCACTGCACTCCAGGCTAGGCAACATAGTGAGACTCTGTCTTAAATAAATTAATTAAATTAAATAAAGCTGGTGCATTGTTGAGTCAATTGGGTTCTAGATATGACAAATTATGGCAGATCTGTATGTGTGGCTAACTCTCCACATTTTCTGGAACTTAACTCTCTCTCACATAACTTGAGGGCTGTATAGAACATTCTATCTACTTTTCTAAAGCCTAGATATGGGGAAAGCTCAGTTATATATGTACTTTTAAAAAAAAGTATGCACCCTGCTCTCTTCTCCGATAATTTTTAAAAAATGAATTAGGCCATTAAAAAAAAAAAAATTAACCCATTAGGCCAGAATTGAAAGGAAAGGAACTAATCGCCTGGTGCTTCAATTCATCTCCTCCCTGCCACTTTAGTGAGGAGCCTAAAACTATAGTTGTATCAGAGTCAGCTCTTGCTACCCATCTCTCATTCCAGCCATCTCTCCAAATTGAATATTTTTAAAAAGAAGCATCCAATGAGTACAGGTTTGAAAGGATATATTCAATATGTTTACTGCAATTGTTGAAAATGGTGACAAACTACAAATAACCAAAATGTTTATCAGTAGGTGAATGATAAACAACAGTATATCAACACTACAAAACACCAAGGAAAAAGAATAAATAGACGAAAATATAATCACTGTAAATCTTCAAGATACACTTTTGTTTGAGATGGATTCTGCTCTGTCACTCAGGCTGGAGTACAGTGGCATAATCTCAGCTCACTGCAACCTCCGCCTCCTGGGTTCAAGCTATTCTGCTGCCTCAGCCTCCCTAATAGCTGGGATTATAGGTGCATGCCACCATGCCCGGCTAATTTTTGTATATTTAGTAAAGACAGGGTTTCACCATGTTGGCCAGGCAGACCTCAAACTCCTGACCTCGGGTGATCCACCTGCCTTGGCCTTCCAAAGTGCTGGGATTACTGGTGTGAGCCACCGCGTCCAGCCAAGATACACTCACTTTTATGAAAACAAGGAGCACACAGAACAAAACATGGACTATTACCCCATTTCTCTTTTTTTAAAAATGCAAAAACACATATAACTCTAGACAAAAATACACCAAATAGTCATTAACTATTGATGTGTTAAAATATCACATTTTATTCTATAAATTTCCATACTTTTAATTTTTTTTAAAAAAACAAGCATGTATTCATGTATTACTTTTATAACTTAAATAAACTATTCAAAAATTTATCTCATGAAAGTAATAAAAATCAATACTTTTGCAAACCAGAACATTTCTAGAAGAGTGCACACACTATCAAGGCAATGGCTATTTGCTTTTCATTTCAAAGGACTCAAATGCACCACTGGAATGCAAATATTATTACAGTCTTTAGGGTTTAATAGCTTCTTTCATAAACATTTGTAATTAGTAACAAACTTACAACTCTATCCCTAAGGGAAATTCCTGGCTCATGGCTATTGTAGCTTTAAATGTTTTCTTACTCTCTTTGCACACCAATTCTCTACCCAGATGAGGAGCTCTAAAATGGAAGAAAAAAACAGTTAGGAAACTTTTCCATAGTCTGTCACCTTCCTAAGAAGAATCTTCGTCTTTCAATGACATTCATTAATATTTCAATTTGTCTTACTCTGTCTATAGAAATAAAATTATGCTAAACGGGAATAAGATGTGTATAAGAAATAAGACAAGGGTAATTAAAAAAAAATAGCCAAGAGTAAAAGTTCAGAAATTATCAGATCTAAACTAATTTCACATTAAATATAATTTTAATAATCACTAATTTTAGGAATAAAGAAAATCATTAGTAAAAAAAGTTTAAAGGTATCATTGTATATCTTTAAAGTTACTTATTTAATTCAATCTTCTTTACTATTATAGTTTCTGCATTGATCAATAAGAAATACTGTGAAGTATAAGGAATTCTATATTAACTATTGTCAATAGAAAATGATCAACTTAGCATAAAGATTTAATTGGCTTTTATTTGCAACTCTAACACAGGGCAATATCTAATTCTGTAAAAAAGAATGAGTGTTCCAATACACTGCACAGAGGAGGTTAGCTTTATAGACTGTAAAGGGCTGAGGCAGAAACAGTGGGAAAAAAAGGTGATCTGGTTATTTCAAAGTTGCTTTCCTTATACGGTTAAAAAAACAGAAGCTTCTTTACTATGCTGACTCAGGTTGACTGGAATGTCCTTTTTTATCTTTTTAAACTGGCCCATTTCAAAGTTCAGTTTAATTATGTAGTACTTAGCAGAAGTAACTACATTCTGGTTTGGTATGGTCTCCTGGTACCTTGTGCATGCAGGAGGCTAATCTATTATAATAATCCTCTCATACATTTTTTTTAACACTATAAAATAATAAGGTCTGGCTCAGTGGCTCATGGCTATAATCCCAGCCTTTGGGAGGCTGAGGTAGGTGGATCACTTGAGCCCATGAGTTCAAGATCAGCCTGGCCAACAGGGTAAAACCCTATCTCTACTAAAAACACAAAAATTATCTAGGTGTGGTGGCGCACACCTGTAATCACAGCTTAAAAAAAAAACAAAAAAACTATAAAATATTAGGATGGAAACACCTTGGAGAATTTAGAAAAATATAACAAACCTTTCAATAAGTAAAAAAAAAAAATAATTACAACGTCTTCCTAAACAGGAGCGGGAAAGTAATATTTTATTATCCACCAAAAGAAAATAATGGTTGGCCACAATAAATGTTTTACTTTTTCCATTTTAATAAATGTTTTCCATTTATTAAAAATAAACCCTTTATTCATTCATCATTCTTTTAGTCAATAAATATAAACTGAGTATGAGCTATGTGCTAGGCACTCTACTAAGTGTTAGTAATATTGCATCAGCAAAGGCCCTATGGAAGGATGGTGAGAAGTAGTATAGCATAGGTTGAAACTAAAGGATAATGACAGGTGAGGATCTTGGAAAGGCAAAGAGAAGAGAAATAATGAATGGCTTTGCACACTATGATAAAAAATTAGGATAATCACAAAATACAAAAACTCATCATGCAATGGGAAATCTCAAATAAGCAGCTGTACTTTGCAATTTCCTTTTTTTTTTTTATTATTTTTATTTTATATGGGGTTTCACCATGATGGCCAGGCTGGTCTTGAACGCCTGACCTCAGGGGATCCACCCACCTCGGCCTCCCAAAGTGCTAGGATTAGAGGCGTGAGCCACCACGCCCGGCCTGTACTTTGCAATTTCCTACGTATCTTTCCTTAGAACAGTGTCCTTTAGTTTTTTAGGTGTGTCTAAACAGACAGAAGGGATACAGAAAGAAAGATCTACCACTATTTGCAAAGAGTGTAAGTAATTTGAGACACTTTGCCCTTATCATACTTAATCCATATTTTTAAAAGGTAAAATAATTGCTTCAGTCAAAAATATACCAATAATTCTCTCTCCAAAATAATTTTACACCTAAATATTCATATATTCAGTTTTTATAAATTATTCTTTCTAAAAACCAAGTAATACATAAACAAGAAAAAAACTTACTTTCCATTTTCAGCAGATATATATTCTTCCCATGTAATAGTGTTCTGAGGAGGAGGTGTCAGAGACTGTCTTCGAACCGGCTGCCAAAAAAAATAAAAATAAAAAAGTGGGAGTGGGGGAGAAAGAAAAATGTTATTTTTTAAATATTAAGATTAAAATATATAGTAAACTATTAAAACTAACGATCGGCAGGGCATGGTGGCTCACGCCTGTAATCCAAGCACTTTGGAGGCCAAGGCGGGCGGATCACCTGAGGTCAGGAGTTCAAGACCAGCCTGACCAACATGGTGAAACCCTGCCTTTTAAAAAAAAAAAAAAAAAAAAAAAAAGAATCTACTTAATCTCTTCAATATAATACTTGAAAAGGTTTCTTCCAAGATAGCGCCATGGTGGTTGGCTCTATTGGTAATATTTATTATCAATTTTTTTCTAAATCCCCAGAAGACAAATATCAAAGTAATAACACCCATTCATTCAATGTTTCAATCATCTAAAATGTCCCTGGCATTATACTAGCTGCTGAACACAGGAACTACAGAGAAGTGTAAAAACTAACTCTAGGCCGGGCATGGTGGCTCACGCCTGTAATCCCATAACTTTAGGAGGCTGAGGTGGGTGGATCACGAGGCCAGGGGTTCAACACCAGCCTGGCCAAGATGGTGAAACCCCATCTCTACTAAAAATACAAATAAATTAGCCAGGCATGGTGGCAGGTGCCTGTAATCACAGCTACTTGGGAGGCTGAGGCAGAGAATTGCTTGAACCTAGGAGACAGAGGTTGCAGTGAACCAAGATTGAGCCACTGCACTTCAGCCTGGTCAACAGAGTGGGACTCCAACTAAAAAAAAAAAAACTAACTCTGACTTCAAGGAATTGGAAAGAAAAAAAACACAGGCATGAAAAGTAAGCCAGAAATATAAAATAGCATATTATTAAAAGCCAAATGAGATTATAGAAAATAGAAAAGATATCCGAAAAGACAGCAATCTTCTGTGGGTAATAAACAAGACTATCTTATTGGACTTCAGATTTAAAACAGAAGGAATTAAAGGTAAAAAACACAAGTAGACTGATTTAAACTCAGAAGGGAAGTTCAAAACAGAGATAAACAATAGATAGTAAAAATTGCCAAGGTCAGATTTTAAAGCTTTCACCTTATCTTTGCTAAATATCAATTTCAATCACCATAAGATGAACTGGCAATAAGGAACTAAACTCTAGAGTAGAAGTGGAAATTGGAAATTCCTGGGCCAGGTGCACTGGCTCATGTCTGTAATCCCAACACTTTGGGAGGCAAAGATAGGAGGATCACTTGAGCCCATGAGTTTGAGACCAGCCTAGGCAACATAATGAGGCTTTGTTTCTTAAAAAAAAAAAAAAAAAAAAAAAAAAAAAATTAGCTGAGTGTGGTGGTGCGTGCCTGTGGTCCCAGCTGCTTGTAAAGCTGAGGCAGGAGGATCACTTGAGCCCAGGAGGTTGAGGCTGCAGTGAGCCATGATTACACCACTGCGCTCCAGCCTGGGTAACCGAGTAAAACCCTGCCTCATCGGGGAAAAAAAAAAGAACTAGTTGAGTGTGGTGGCTCATGCTTCTAATCCTAGCACTTTGCAAGACAAAGGCCGGTGGATCACTTGAGGTCAGAGGTTCAAGACCAGCCTAGCCAAAATGGTGAAACCCCATCTCTACTAAAATTACAAAAATTAGCCAGGCATAGCGGCACGCAGCTATTTGAGAAGCTGAGGCAGGAGAATCCCTTGAACCCAAGAGGCACAGATTGCAGTGACCAAGATCATGCCATTGCACTCCAGCCTGCGCATCAGAGTGGAACGGGGCAGGGGTAAGAACTCATTAAAAAAAACAAAATTTCAATTCCTAATGAAAATCTAACAGGACTATGGAGCAAAAAGACAATACATGAAAGACTAACATACATAACAAGGTGATAATAACATTGAGAGGATCTCATTCAATAAATGTGGTTTACATAAAATTAATGTAAGATGTTAATGAGCCAAATATTAGAGTGTTAAAATCAAGGATTGTTAAGACACAAAGTTGAGTTAGAATCCCAGATCCGATACCTGGTAGTTGTGTGAATTTGGGCAAGTTACTTTCTATTATACCAACTTAACTCACATTCAAAATGAGAATTGGGTTACTAACTCATAGTTAAAAATTAATGGAGATAACACATACAAAAAGATTAGCGCAGGCTAGGTGTGTTGGCTCATAAGTATAATCCTGGCATTTTGGGAGGCCAAGGCAGATTGATCACTTGAGCTCAGGAGTTCAATACTAGCCTGCACAACATGGCAAAACCCCATCTCTACAAAAAAATAACAATAAAAGTAACCAGGTGTGGTGGTGCACACCTGCGGTCCCAGCTACTTGAAGGGCTGAGGTGGGAGGACTGCTTGAGCCCAGGACGTGGAGCCTGCAGTGAGCTGAGATCATGCCACTGCACTCCAGTCTGTATGACAGAGCAAGACAATGTCTCAAAAAAAAAAAAAAAGAAAGAAAAAGAGAGAGAGAGAAGCAGTAAATGGAGGAAAAGCTTTTTTTCTGTCCTCCCTATAGTTTTCTGCCTAAATATAGAATATAAATTTTGCTTCACTGGCAATAACTCTATACTCTTACTGGGCCAGAGACAGCACCAGAGGAATCTGCAAACAAATCTTTCCTGTTCTTGGAAACCTAAATCACTTTCCTTTGTCCTGTCATTTCTCTATAAATTTATTGTTCTTTGTCAAAGATGCTATATAAGGGAATAAGCAGAGTTCTAAGCCACTGTTTTGAGTTAGTTTTTGTTGTTGTTGTTTTATTTTTTAAGATATAGTCTCACTCTGTTACCCAGGCTGGAGTGCAGTGGTATGATCTCGGTTCACTGCAACCTCTGCCTTTCAGGTGCAAGCAATTTTTCTGCCTCAGACTCCTGAGTTGGGATTACAGGTGTGCATCATGAAGCCCGGCTAATTTTTCTATTTTTAATACAGATGGGGTTTTGCCATTTTGACAGGGCTGGTCTCAGAATCCTGGCCTCAAGTGATCCACCTGACTCAGCCTCCCAAAGTGCTGGTATTACAGGTGTGAGCCACCGTGTCCAGTCCTTGAGTTACTTTTCATTGAGGTTTCTTGTGTGGTGTATGGCACGCATTAATAAACTTGTTTGCTTTTCTCTTGTAAACCTGTCTTTTGATATGAGAGTCCATTTCAACTAAGAACTAAGTGTGGAAGAGGTAAAGTTTAGCTTCCCCTACAATCTAATGGAGGCCAAAAGGAAAGACTGTTTCAATATGACACTACAGAGACTTAGAGGAGAAAGAAGCCTGAAAAAAGGCCATAAATTTTGTTGGTTAGAAGCTATTGATGATCTCTGAGTAGCAGCAGAGGGATGTGGAAAGAAAGGAAAAAGGAAACAGATTTTTTTGAGTATCAGGCAAGATGAAAGATCATATTCTTTCCTTGAGAAGCTAACAAAGAGACACAAAAAGTAAATTGTTATAATTGAGGGTGACAGGGGCTATGATATAATTGAGGGTGACTGCAGCTACAGAATGACATAAATGCACACAGAAGGGGTTTATGACAGACTGGGGTAGCCAAAAGATGTGGACTGGTGACTCCTGAGTTGAAGAGTCTAAAAGAGAACAAAAGAACTGGTTGAAGGAACTGGGGAAAGGAGAATGGTGAGAGAAAGCATGATATACTGGGAAATTGCAAGTGCAGTGTGTCTAGTTGTATGAGTAGTATACATTAAGGGTTAAGTGGCCAGGCACAAAAGAGAAAAAGTGGCCTGAAAGGATTTTACATACAAAGTAGATCATATTTTACTCAGGAAGCAATGGACAAATATTTTTGAGCAATACCATATAGTGGTTAAAACACCAATTGTGGAGCCAGAGTGATCCAATTCTGGCTTCAACAATGACTAGCTGACTTCGAACAAATTATTCAACCTCTTTTGCCTCAGTTCAGTAAACTATATAACCTCAGAGGGTTTACTGTGATGATAAAAATGAGCTATTAAATATGAAGTGCTTAAAAAGTTTCTCACACATAGCAAGTACTCTATACGATTTAGTTATTGAGCATAGCCATTACACGATTCCATCTATTTCAGTGTGATTACTCTGGTGGCAGTGTATTTAGGAAGCTATCTCAGTAATCCAAATGAGAAATGATAAGGGCATGCTGTTCGAAAATATAAGGACAGAAAATAGACTAAATAGACTCAAGAAATCCTTAGGATTTTGTAATTGATGAGATATAGAGATAAGAGGAAAGCTAAGTCCAAGAAGAAATTTCTGGTTTCTGGCTGGGGTAAATACAGAGATAATGGTGTCACCACCTAAGAAAAGAGGAAGGAGGAAAGAAAGCATGATCAGATTTAGACATACTACATTTTAGACATTTATGCTTATTCAAGTAGAGGTAGGCAAAAGCACTATAGATCTGGTGATGTGAAGGAAGAATATAGTTAAAGGCATATATCTGGGTGACAGTTACCAGTGTTTATGTACTCACTGGCCAGATGTCGGAGATTGTTAGTTGTCTCCCCAATATCTGTTCTCCCATTAGTCTTTGTAAAAGAACCTCTTCCAAATTTTTGGATGAGCATATGAACCTAGAATAGATTTCTTTTCTAGTCATCTTTGCAGCTAGGTGTTATCATGTGACCAGTTTTTTTTTTTTTTTTTTTTTTGAGATAGAGTCTTGCCCTGTCACCTACACTGGAGGGCAGTAGGTCAATCACACCTAACTGCAGCCATGACCTCCTGGATTCAAGTGATTCTCCCATCCTAGCCTCCCAAGGAGCTGAAACTACAGGTACATGCCACCATGTCCATCTTATTTTTAAATTTGTTTTAGAGACAGAGTCTCACTATGTTACCCAGGCTGGTCTTGAACTCCTGAGCTCAACCCATCCTCCCACCTTGGCCTCCCCAAGTGCTGGTATTACAGGCATGAGTCACTATGCCTGGGCCCATATGACTAAATTCTAACCAGTGGGATGTGAACAGAGTGAAGTATACAACTTCTGAATGGGTTCTCAAACAGAATAGATAGGCCTTCTCCTTTCTAATTAGCACTTTGGGAAGCTGAGGCAGGCGGATCACCTGAGGTCAGGAGTTCGACACCAGTCTGATCAACATAGTGAAACCCTGTCTTTACTAACTACTCGGAAGCCTGAGGCAGGAGAATCACTTGGACCCAGAAGGCAGAAGCTGCAGTAATCTGAGGCTGCACCATTTCACTCCAGCATAAGCGACAGAGGAAGACTCCATCTTATAAATAAATAAATAAATAAATAAATAAAAGAATTACTATTCCTGCTGGCTGGAATATGAAACTGGTAATAAATCATCTTATACCACATGGATGAAGGCCACATCCTAGGAATGGCAGAGAAGACAAAAGAAAAAAGCTATGTCTGAGGGTAACTGACAGAGCAGAGAAAAATCACACAAACTCATATTTTTACATGACAGAAAAATAATCTTTTATCTAGTTTAAGTCACTGTTATTTTGAGATTTCTCATAAGCAGCCAAACTTATAACCAATACTAAATTCCAAATGTACAGTGGGATATTATATATAATACTGTGACATATAGCAATAGCTTATCAGTAGAATGACGAAGCTTAAAAAGCTAGTTAATGACCCTTACAAACGCTGTGGCAAAACATGAGGTAAAATAGTATCTAGTGATATGCTAGCAAGCAGAGAGACATGCATTAATAGAACCTTTACTTTTAGGGGAAACAGTTGGAAAAGTTTAAGATTGCTGCTCCAAACTAGAACCACAGCAAAGAATAATCCCATATATACCCAAATCTCTGTTAATATTTTTAATATTATATATATATATATATATATATATATAACATTTTCATGGTAAAGACACATTTGTCACATGATTAGATAATGTGGCAAGTCACATCATTATATTTTTTTCAGGTAATAACTTTTCCAAATAAGTTTCTACTATTTCCAAATAAATTCTCTCTAAATAATATATTATACATTCTCCATCTTAGTAAAGACTGTAATCAATGTAATTTAATCTTTTATTGAGCAATTTATCTCATTATAAATATAAATTATCATATTCTAAAAATGTGTTTTCTAGTTTAAGTTTATTCTAATTAGTCTCTTTTTTTTTTTTCAAAGAACCCCAAATAAATTCAAAGTCCTTTATTATATACAGACAGTTCTAGTTGAATCCTTCAGTGCTTCCTCTATACTGGTGCCATGGCTATCTAATGAAACAGGAAGACATAAAGGTTGTTACAGGATACCAGGTAACTCTTTAATGTTATTTAGCCAAATCAATCGGCTCTGTAATTGAAATGCCTTCAAGCCTTTCCCTCATAGTTAAATTTAAAACTTCTGATGACTGTTTTCCTTGAAGCATATAGGAAATACTTTATTTCTAGGTTTGTTATTATTCTGATATTTCCAAAAGTTTAAGATATTCATGTATTTTATTATGTATTCCTATTTAGATTTTTAAATAAATAAAAAATCCATAATGATATAGGGCTTAACTCAATATTCTGAACATATAGTGGGTATGCAGTAAGTGCTTTTATCAATGACTCTGTCTAAGGTATAAATAGGACATTGTTCCATATTCCAATGATAACTGGTTACAACAAGGAGCTAAAAATACAAGAGTTAGGATCATGACTTAAGAATTTCTGAGCACTTAAATTTTGCTATCAAAAATTTTGTCAAAAATAAATGCTAAATACTAAAACCACATCTGGGAAGGAAGAAAAAGAGGCACAGTAGAAGTAGTCAAATGGCAAATAATTCCTCCTAAATACTACCTATAAGCCATTTCTTGCAGAAATTGAAATAAATACTGGTTGAGGGTGGGGGACAAGAAGAAACCCAAAAGCTATTCATTTATAATAAAGCACATAAATTCATTCAAACAAAAAGTAGACATTTAAGAATTGAAATTCTATTAAAACATGACTTCAAAATGTAATATTTTCATGTCTTTTGAAAAAAATAAGAAATCATATATTTTCTAGGTTTTTGAAACTTTTAATAATGCTCCAAAGTCAAAAATATATATTTTTACTATTATGTGCTCTACTAGTTTTTACTACATTTACCAATAACACATCTCAGGATTATTTCTTAAGGTTTTCCCCAGTCTTTCCCAACTTCAACTTCCCAGTATTCTGAAAGAATTGCTAAGACATGTTAACGCCTGGATATACAGAAAGAAGAAACTATAACAGAAATAGACTAAGAAGCAAAATACTTAGAGCAAGAACAGGCTTGCAGTCAGGTTCCTAAAATAGAAGCCCATTTTTGCTTCTCTATCTTTGTAACCTCAGACAAATTAACTTATTTAAACATCAATTTCTTTTCTATAAAATGGGCAACGGCACTCACCTCTTTAGGTCATTATAGTAACTAAACCAAATAATATACAGAAGTACTTAGTACAAAGCCCATGCTAACACCTCCAATGTTTTAAGCCAATATGAATAAGAAAGAAAACTTTGTTGAGGTGTGTATGAATTCTGTTGTTGTTGTTGTTTTCTTTTTTAGCCAGCTTCGAAAGACATTCAATAAATTTAGTTTTTAACCCGTAGAAGCTGAATTTGAGTTCATGGCACTCAATTCAAATTAGGCCACTGGATAATCCTTCATTACTCTCTGATAAAATATGATGCTTTCCACACAACTGTCACTAATTAAATATATCTGAGTTACTAACCTACAATTCACCATGACTTGAAAATTAATATAGCATATGTCTATTTCTACACGTGATTTGTTCTTATATTGTCAGCGGTGACCTCAAAAGCATCAATTTTCAATACTGATTTATAATGTCTTTTTTTTTTTTTTTTTTGAGATGGAGTCTCACTCTGTTGCCCAGGCTAGAGTGCAGTGGCATGATGGCGGCTAACTGGAATCTCTGCTTCCTGGGTTCAAGCAATTCTCCTGCCTCAGCCTCCCAGATAGCTAGGATTATAGGCACCCATGACCAGGTCCACTAATTTTATTGGTATGTTTAGTAGACATGGGTTTCACCATGTTAGCCAGGCTGGTCTCGAACTCCTGACCTCAAATGATCCAGCCACCTGAGCCTCACAAAGTGCTGGGATTACAGGTGTGAGGCACCACACACAGCTATAATATCTTTTAACACTTTAAATTTTTAAATCTAACTCACCATTAAAATGAGAATGTCTCTTGAATTTATTTGTAAGTTCTCTCCTCTTTGATCCCATAGTGTTTAACCTCACATTAAATAATAGAGTCAAACTTTATTTATTTATTTTTTTAGACAGTCTCACTCTGTCACCTAGGTTGGAGTAGAGTGGCACTATCTTGGCTCACTGCAACCTCCACCTCCCAGGCTCAAGCAATTCTGCCTCAGTCTCCCAAGTAGTTGAGATTACATTGTGCCGCCCACCACGCCCGGCTAATTTTTGTATTTTCAGTAGAGGCAGGGTTTTGCCATGTTGGCTAGGCTGGTATCGAACTCCTGACTTCAAGTGATCCTCCTGCCACCAGGGTGCCGGCCAAGTTAAACTTATATATAACCTTTTTAATTTTTTTTGAGACGGAGTGTTGCTCTGGCACCCAGGCTGGAATGCAATGACACGATCTCAGCAACCTCTGCCTCCTGGATTCAAACAATTCTCCTACCTCAGCCTCCTGAGTAGCTGGGACTACATGCGCGTGCTACCACGCCCAGCTAATTTGTTTTGTATTTTCAGTAGAGATGGGATTTCACTGTGTTAGCCAGGATGGTCTCGATCTCCTGAACTCCGGATCTGCCCGCCTCAGCCTCCCAAAGTGCTGGGATCACAGGTGTTAGCCATTGTGCCCGGTCATATATACCTTTCATAAAAAGCTTGTTATGCAGGCTTAAAAGAACTATACTCCTAAAATTGTAAACAAAATGCATACAAATATTTTTCTTCTATTTAATGCCCACTGTTGTATATATATAAACTGGTAACAGTTCCATGCTGCTTTCCAGGTGTTAAATTCTATGTCTGTGTCTAAGAGAAAAAACAACATACACCTACCGATATCTTTTTATAATTATAGCTATCAATTATATTATGTTGTTCTTGCATCCCATACGTTACCTAATTAAACCAAATCAAATTACACATATTAATAAATATCTGACAGAATTACTATATTTTCTTTAAATTTCTTCTAAAAAGATTTGTAATTGAACTCTGAAAAAATTCTCAAATGCAACTCTTCAATTCTTCCTAATCAAAAGTCCAAACCATTATGTAATGCCCTTGTTTGTACCTTTTGATCTTTGCTCATTTAAAGTCTATTTCATCAGAGACTAGGATTGCAATTCCTGTTTTTTTTTTGTTCTCCATTCACTTTGTAAATCTTCCTCCATCCCTTTATTTTGAGCCTATGTGTGTCCTTGCATGTGAGATGGATTTCCCGACTATAGCACACCTAAGGGTTTTGACTTTTTATACAATTTGCCAGTCTGTGTCATTTGATTGAGGCATTTAGCCCATTTACGTTTAAGGTTAACATTGTTATGTGTGAATTTGATCCCGCCATTTTAATTCTAGCTGGTGGTTTTGCCCGTCAATTGACACAGTTTCTTCACTGTGTCAATGCTCTTTACCATTTGGTATGTTTTTGGTGTGGCTGGTACTGGTTGTTCCTTTCTATGCTTAGTGCTACTTTCAAAAGCTCTTGTAAGGCAGGCCTGGTGGTGACAAACAGAAATCATAACAAATAGTATCTCAGACAACAGTGCAATCAAATTAGAACTCAGGATTTGGAAACAAACTCTAAATCGCAAAACTTCACGGAAACTGAACAACTGGCTCTTGAATGTTGACTGGATAAATAATGAAATGAAGGCAGAAATAAAGATATTCTTCAAAACCAATGAGAATCAATACACAATGTACCAGAATCTCTGGGACACATTTAAAGCAGTGTCTAGAGGGAAATTTATGGCAATAAAAGCCCACATGAGAAGGAAGGAAAGATCTAAAATCGACACCCTATCATCAAAATTGAAAGAGCTAGAGGAGCAAGATAAAAAAAACTCAAAGGCTAGCAGAAGACAAGAAATAACTAAGATCAGAGCAGAACTGAAGGAGATAGAAACACAAAAAACCCTTCAAAAAATCAATAAATCCTGGAGCTGGTTTTTTGAAAAGATCAATGAAATAGACCACTAGCCAGATTAATAAAAAAGAAAAGAGAGAAGAATCAAATAGATGCAATAAAAACGATAAAGAAGATATCACCACCATTCCACAGAAATACAAACTACCATCAACTCGATGCACGTAAACCAGTAAACCAGAAGGAAATGGATAAATTCCTGGACACTTGCACCCTCCCAAGCCTAAACCAGGAAGAAGTTGAAACGCTGAACAGACCAATAACAAGGTCTGAAGTTGAGGCAGCAATTAACAGCCTACCAACCAAAAAGGGCCCAGGGCCAGATGGGTTCGCAACCAAATTCTACAAAGAGGAGCTAGTACCGCTCCTTCTGAAACTATTCCAAACAATCCAAAAAGAGGTAATCCTTCTCAAATCATTTTATGCGACTAATATCATTCTGATACCAAAACCCAGAAAAGACTCAACAAAAAAAGAAAACTTCAGGCCAATATCCATGATGAACATAGATGCAAAAATATTCAATAAAATACAGGCAAACAGTTTGCAACAGCACATCAAAAAGCTTATCCATCATGATCAAGTAGGCTTCATCCCGAGGATGCAAGGCTCCTTCAACGTATGCAAGTCCTTAAATGTAATCCACCACGTAAACAGAACCAAAGACAAAAACCACGTGATTATATCAATAGATGCAGAGAAGGCCTTCAACAAAATTCAACAGTCCTTTATCCTAAAAACTTTCAATAAACTAGATATCGATGGAACGTATTGCAAAATAATAAAGCTATTTGGGACAAACCCACAGCCAGTATCACACTGAATGGGCAAAAACTGGAAGGATTCCTTTAGAAATCTGGCACTAGACAAGGATGCCCTCTCTCACCACTCCTATGCAATATAGTATTGGAAGTTTTAGCCAGAGCAAATACACAAGAAAAAGAAATAAAGGGCATTCAGTTAGGAAAGGAGGAAGTCAAATTGTCTCTATTTGCAGATGACATGATTGTAAATTTAGAAGACCCCATCATGTCAGCCCCAAAACTCCTTAAACTGATAAGCAACTTCAGCAAAGTCTCAGGACACCAAACCAATGTGCAGAAATCACAAGCATTCCTATACACCAATAACAGACTTAAAGAGAGTCAAATCAAGAACCAATTGCCATTCACAATTGCTACAAAGAGAATACCTAGGACTACAACTAACAAAGGATGTAAAGGACCTCTTCAAGGAGAACTACAAACCACTGCTCAAGAAAATAAGAGAGGACACAAACAGATGGAAAAACATTCCACGCTCACGTTTAGGAAGAATCAATATTGTAAAAATGCCCTACTGCCCAAAGTAATTTACAGATTCAATGCTATCCTGATCAAGCTACCAATGACCCTCTTCACAGAACTGGAAAAAACCACCTTAAACTTCATATGGAACCAAAAGAGAGCCCGCATAGCCAAGACAATCCCAAGCAAAAAGAACAAAGCTGGAGGCATCACTACCTGACTTCAAACAATACCACAAGGCTACAGTAATCAAAACAGCATGGTACTGGTACCAAAACAGAGATATAGACCAATGGAACAGAACAGAGGCCTCAGAGGCAATGCCACACATCTACAACCATCTGATATTTGACAAACCTCACAAACACAAGCAATGGGGAAAGGATTTCCTGTTTAATAAATGATGTTGGGAAAACTGGCTAGCCATGTGCAGAAAGCAGAAACTGGACCCCTTCCTGACACCTTACATTAAAATTAACTACAGATGGATTAAAGACTTAAACGTCTTTAATAATAAGCCCTAACACCATAAAAGCCCTAGAATAAAACCTGGGCAAAACCATTCAGGACATAGGCATAGGCAAGGACTTCATAACTAAAACACCAAAAGCATTGGCAACAAAAGCCAAAATAGACAAATGGGATCTAATTAACCTCCAGAGCTTCCGTACAGCAAAAGAAACAATCAGAGTAAACCAGCAACCAAGAGAATGGGAAAAAATTTTTGCAATCTACTCATCTGACAAAGGACTAATATCCAGAATCTACAAAGAACTAAAACAGATTTACAAGAAAAAAACAGACAAACAACCCCATTCAAAAGTGGGCAAAGGATATGAACAGACATTTTTCAAAAGAAGACATATTTGAGGCCAAGAAACATGAAAAAATGCTCATCATCACTGGCCATTAGAGAAATGCAAATCAAAACCACATTGACATACCACCTCACACCAGTTAGAATGGCGATCACTAAAAAATCTGGAGACAACAGATACTGGAGAGGATGTGGAGAAATAGGAACACTTTTACATTGTTGGTGGGAGTGTAAATTAGTTCAATTATTATGGAAGACAGTGTTGCGATTTCTCAAGGATCTAGAAATAGAAATTCCATTTGACCCAGCAATCCCATTACTGGGTATATATATCCAAAGGATTATAAATCCTTCTTTAATAAAGACATATGCACACATATGTTCATTACGGCACTATTTACAACAGCAAAGACCTGGAACCAACCAAAATGCCCAGCGATGATAGACTGGACAGGGAAAATGTGGCACATCTACAGCATGGACTATTATGCAGCCATAAAAAATGATGAGTTTGTGTCCTTTGTAGGGACATGGATGAATCTGAAAACCATCAATCTCAGCAAAACGACGCAAGAACAGAAAAACACCGCATGTTCTCACTCATAGGTGGGTGTTGAACTATGAGAACACATGGACACAGGGAGGGGAGCATCACACACTGGGGTCTGTTGGGAAGGAATAGGGGAGGAACAGTGTGGGGTATGGAAGCTGGGGAGGGATAACATGGGAAGAAATGCCAGAGATGGGTGACGGGAGGATGGAGGCAGCAAACCACACTGCCATGTATATACCTATGCAAAAATCCTGCATGATCTGCACATGTACCCCAGAACCTAAAGTGCAATAAAAATAAATAAATAAATAAATAAGCTGTAAAATGACCAATCTAATAAATATACTCCCACTATTGATCTATGTCCTTCAATAAACAGATTGCAGCTCTGGACAAAGAAAAAAAAAGTCTACACAACATATAACAAGGCACATTTTCTTTATTCTAAAATTATTAAAAATATAATCTTAAAAGGATTACTGTGCTGACAACAACACAATCATCATTCTTAGTAATTCTTAAATAAGTGACTTAAGTCAGGTTGAAAAATAATAGAGCAATTTTTAAAAATAAATAATATTAGTATAAAAACATCCCTTCTATACTCAGGACAAAGGCATGTGCACCTGCTCATACCATTTTTATTTACTATTATACTGGTGTTACTTTCCAGTGCAGTAATGTAAGAAAAGCAAATAAAAGGAATACTGGTAAGAAAAAAGTAGAACTATCTTTATTATCTGATGACATGAGCATTTGTAGAAAATCCTAAGTAATATACAAAAGACTAGAGAATAGGCAGGGTGTGGGGCTCACACCTGTAATCTCAGCACCTTGGGAGGCCGAGATGGGTAGATCACCTGAGGTCAGGAGTTCTAGACCCCAACGTGGAGAAACCCTGTCTCTACTAAACATACAAAAACTAGCCAGGTGTGGTGGTGAGGGCCTATAATCTCAGCTACTCTGGAGGCTGAGGCAGGAGAATCATTTGAACCTGGGAGGCAGAGTTGCAGTGAGCAGAGATCATGCCACTGCACTCCAGCCTAGGGGATAGAATGAGACTCTATCTCCAAAAAAATTTAAAAAATAAAATAAAAAGACTATGAAATATATAAACACAGAAATATGAAAATCCTTTGGGAGGCCGAGGCGGGCAGATCACCGAGGTCAGGGCTTCGAGACTAGCATGGCTAACATGGTGAAACCCTATTTCTACTAAAAATATAAAAAACTAGCCAGGCGTGACGGCACATGCCTGTAATCCCAGCTACTTGGGAGGCTGAGGCAGGAGAATCGTTTGAACCCAAGAGGCAGAGGTTGCAGTGAGCCAAGATCACGCCATTGCACTCCAGCTTGGGCAACAAGAGTGAGACTCTGTCTCAACAAACACAAAAAAATGACATTATAACACAAAAAGTATATACATAGATATATATACACACAAATCACATTTTGGCTAGGCGCGGTGGCTCATGCCTATAATTCCAGCACTTTGGGAGGCCAAGGCGGGCAGAACACAAGGTCAGGAGTTCGAGACCAGTCTGGCCAACATAGTGAGCACACGGTGAAACTCATCTCTACTAAAAATATAAAAATTAGCCAGGGTAGCCCCAGCTACTTGAGAGGCTGTGGCAGAATTTCTTGAAACTGGGAAGCAGAGGTTGCAGTGAGATGAGACCACGCCATTGCACTCCAACCTGGGTGACAGAGTAAGACTCTATCACACACACACAAAAAAAAATGGCATTATTTCTATATATGAAAAACAAACAACTGGGAAATAAAATTTAAGGATAATCTTTTATGACAGCCTCAAAAATATTAAAAATTTACAAGATAAATGTAATAAAATGTGTACGATTTGTACACTGAACACTTCTGAGAGAAATTATAGAGAACCTAAATAAATGAAGAGATACACCATGTTCATCAAACAGAAGATTCAATACTATTAAGATATAAAGTCTCCCCAAATTGATCTGTAGATTCAACACCATCCCTATACAAATCTCAGCAGGCAATACAGTGGAAGATGAACAGACTTCTCAAAAAATGATGTTGGAGCAACTAGGCATCCAAGACAAAAATAAATCAATAAACCTTTGACCTAAACCTCTTAACTTTCCACAAAATTAATTAAAAATGGTCATTTCTTTGAATGTAAAATATAAAGACATAAAACTTTTCACAAAGACACAGGAGAATATCTTAGGAACCTGGGGCTAGGCAAAAAGTTATCAGATTTGGCATGTGACGTAAGATAAAAATTGATCAACTGAACATCATCAAAATGATAAACTTTTTTTCAGTGAAAGCCCAGTTTGAGAACATGAAAAGACAAGCTATGGAGTGAGAGGAAATATTTGCAAAACACCAATCTGATGAAGAACTAACATCTGGAATATATAAAGAACTTTGGACCAGGTATAATGGCTCATGCCTATAATCCCAGCACTTTGGGAAGCTAAGGTGAGGCCTTGTCTCTACAAAAAAACAAAACAAACAAAAAAAGTTAACTGGGCATGGTGATGCATGCCTGTAATCTCAGCTACTTAGGAGGCTGAGGTGGGAGGATTGTTTGAGCCGAGAAGTCAATGTTGCAGGGAGCCACAATCGTGCCACTGCACTCCAGTCTAAGCCAAACAGTGAGACCCTGCCTCAAAAACAACTGAAAACTCAATAGTAATGAAAAAAAGAAAATCCGATTAGAAAAAGAACAAAAGGTATGAATAGACATGCTACAGAAGAGGAGATACAGATAACAAGCACGTGAAGAGATGGCCATTCAACATTATTAGCCATTAGGAAAATGCAATTAAATCAAAATGAGATAGCATTAAACATTATCAGAATGAGTAAAATAGAAAATAATGACAATACCAAAAGCTGGCAAGGATACAGAAAAACTGGATCATTCATACACTGCTAATGGGAATGTAAAATGAAGAACACTTTGGCAGTCTCTTACAAAACTAAACATTCAACTACCTACCATATGACATAGCAGCTGTACTCTTGGGCATTTATCCCAGATAAATGAAGACTTATATTACATTCTAGTTTATTGCAGCTTAATTAATCATGGCCCAAACAACCCAGATGTTCTTCAACATGTGAACAGTTAAACAAACTGTGGTACACTAATACCATAGAGTACTGCTCAGCAATAAAAAGAAGAAAATATTGATACATACAACTTAGATAAATCACCAGGGAATTATGCTAAGTGAAAAAATAAATGCTAAGTGGTAAAAAAAAAAAAATAAAGTCAATTTCAAAAGGCTAAGTACTATACGATTCCATTTATACAATATCCTTGAAATTGCAACATTAAAGAAATGGAAGAACAGATTAGTGGTTGCCAGGCATAAGGAACAGAGAGAGGTTAAGGGGGCAGCAGATGTGCCTATTAAAGAGGAACATGACAGATCCTATGGTGGTAGACGTCTTCTGTGTCTTGCCTGCAAATGCCAATATTCTGGCTGTGATATTCTTCTACACTTTGGCAAGATGTTACCATTGGGGGAAATTGGGTGAGGCATACATGGAATCTCTGTATGATTTCATAAAACTGTATGTGAGTTTACAATTATCTCAAAATACAAAGCTTAATTTAAAAAAATCCAAACAGGTTTTATGTTGAAACTGATTTATCTACAGATTCATCATTATCCTAATCAAAATCCTACCACATTTATCTTTTGTAGAAACTGACAAATTGAATTTAAATATTAATCAACTATAACGTTAAAACTCCTATGGTTCATATAGGGAGTGTTTCCTTTAATTTCTGATTAGAAGTTGAGAGTTTAATTATTTAATTTAATTAATATCAATTTGTTCCAATATCTAGCTATCTGGTATTAAACTATGTTTTAATTTCAACTTACAAAACTATAGCTGCTTAAAATGCTACTTAAAGACCTCTTTATTCAAGTACATCTGTTTACAATCTCTGCCCTTAAGAAATCAAGTTACCTTTCATAAGTTTAAATGTACATAAATCAGACCAGAAGAAATAACTGGCAAACAGTCCATGAAATGGCATACTCTAAAGTCTTGTTTCCATATACTCATCCCAAATTAGTTTGTTGCCCAAATTAAACAAAAGTGGCAATAACCACCAACACAACAAAATTATTTTTTTCAAAAGAACTCTAATAAAATTTAAATCACAATATAAGTCCAAAGAGATGGGCTTTTGTCTGGTCAACAATGGGAGAAGACGGTAGCCACGTCAAAGACTGAGCTCAGCATTCCCGCTATTAATTCACCTCCGTTTCTATTTCCTGAGTGCATCTTGACCTATATTTCCTACTGACGAAGAGATCAGTAAATAGCAGCAGGCTTCTGGAAAATTTAAGTCTGGTGAAGCTTTATCCCAAAGTCAGAAGAAAAATAAGGAGCACAAATGAGATGTGGCAGGAAGGGTACAGGATAACACTAAAATGGCATGATCACAATTTGAACTTAAACATTTTACATAATGTATTCAACTAAACTACAGCTGATTTACCCAATATTAAAATGTTTTACTTTCTAAATATTAAAATGTTTTACTGACACACATAGTATTACTATGAATTAGTTGAAACCTGGCATACTATCCTGGAAAGTTTAACCATCACTAAGACATAGAATCCGGGACAATGTTTAGAGAAAGGACTAAACATTCTAGGAATTCCAGCCTCCTTGCAGAAGCCTTGAACCTTTTTATAACTGTGACTCACAATTTATGTTATAATCCAGCACTCAAACATACACATGTTTATACAACACATATACTCTTGAAGCTATTGTTTCATGAAGTAGTAATGACTCTCATAATGTGCAATGTGCTCTGATTTTTCTCCATCTATGTTTTTGTAGGGGGGGGTGATAAAATCTCACTGTGTCACCCAGGCTGGAGTACAGTGGCAGTGGCACAATCATAGCTCACTGCAGCCTCAGGCTCCTGGGCTCAAGTGATCCTCCTGCTTCAGCTTCCCAAGTAGTTGAACCTACAGGCTCATGCCACTGTGCCCAGCTAATTTATTATTATTATTATTTGTAGAGGCAGGGTCTTGCTTTGTTGCCCAGGCTGATTTCAACCTCCTGGACTCAAGCAATCCTCCCATCTTGGCCTCCCAAAGTGCTGGGATTCCAGGTGTGAGCCACTGTGCCTGGCTTACCACTTTATTTAGATACTCATTTTGTTAAGTATTGCCAACAACTGAAGGGGAAAAAGAAAAAGGAAAAAGTAGTTATGGACCACTAAATTAATTTCTTATAACCGACTAAAGGATGCCTATATTGCAGTATGAAAAACGGTGCTATACAAATGGCAGTAAAATGTTAACATCTGGGAAATTTTTGGGGAGGGATGGAGTTTTGCTGTTGTTGCCCAGGCTGGAGTGCAACGGCAGGATCTTGGCTCACTGCAACCTCTGCCTCCCAGGTTCAGGCTATTCTCCTGCCTCAGCCTCTCAAGTAGCTGGGATTACAGGCATGCGCCGCCACACCCAGCTACTTTTGTATTTTTAGAGACGGGGTTTCTCCATGTTGGTCAGGCTGTTCTTGAACTCCTGACCTCAGATGATCTGCCTGCCTCGGCCTCCCAAAGTGCTGGGATTGCAGGCGTGAGCAACCTCGCCTGGCCCATATGGGAAATCTTCATGAAGGGTGTCCAAGTATTCTTTGTATGACTCTAGTATTTCTTTTTGGAAATCTAAAATTATACAAATAAAAAATAAATTTATGAATGCATCTAATTTACTTCACAGAGGAGGAGGACTGTAGATGCAGTTACCATGTCTCATCTTTTATTTCCTCATTTCTCCTCCCCTTTCCTTACTGTCACACAGTTCTTTGCATATAGCATGGTTTCAGTATGCTGAACAAGAAGTATATGAGAAGGTTTAAGTCAGAGAGGACACCATAAAGTAGGTGGATCTTTAGCTGGGCCTTCAAAGCAGCAGATTTTGATTAGTAAAGCAGAAGGAATATCAGCAAAGGGGCATGAATTAAAAATTAACATTAGGGCTGGGCACAGTGGCTCACACCTGTAATCCCAGCACTTTGGGAGGCTGAGGTCAGCCTGCCCAACATGGTAAAACCCCATCTCTACTAAAAATACAAAAATTAGCCAGCCCTGGAGGCACAGTCTATAGGCAGCTACCTGGTGGGGCTAAGGCAGGAAAATCACTTGAACCCAGGAGGGAGAGATTGCAGGGAGCCGAGATTGAGCTACTGCCCTCCAGCCTGGGCAACACAGTGAGAATCCATCTCAAAAAAAAAAAAAAAAAAAAAAAAAAAAAAAAAAAAAAAAAAAAAAAAGAAAGAAAGAAAGAAAGAAAGAAAAAATTTAACACTAGGTTTCATGCTTTTAATCTATTTATTATTTACTTTATAATTAAAGTACAGATTCACCAAAAAATCCCAAAGATCATTTTTTTCTTTTTCTTCTTCTTCATAATGACGTCAATAAAATGAAAAATCACAGAAAAAGGTAACACATGGTAAACAAAAGCTGTGAGTATATAAACTTACTGAGTGCCACAAGACTGCCATTATCCTGTCTCTTCTTATAAAGCTACAAATTAGGAGAAGTAAAAATTATACCTCAAAATTCTGTTCCATTATGTTTCCACCTTTACTCAAACTCTCCATGATGGCCTTATTTCGAAGAATGTCCTCTTCACTGAGATGTTCTCTTCTTTTCCTTGATTCTAAAACAAGTCCATTCACCAGATAAAAGTCTGCCAAAAAGTTTCCTACTCTTTCCTAAAACAAAACCAAATATTTAAAAATAAAATGTTTAGGTTAAAAAAAGTGTCAAGGTAATATATTTTTCTATAAATATGTAACATGTAAGTGAAAACAAACATCGCTTTGCTACTTGAAATTATCAAATTATCTTATATTTTCTACGTATATACAACATATACACCTCAGTTATTCAATATGTTAAAAAAATACACAAAAGCATACATTTCAAATCAGTAAAGGAAAATTTAAAACATACAAAAACATATTGTAGTTAATTTGCAAATGATTTTAAATAAAATTGCCACATAGTATTTCTTTAGATCCTACTTCCAAGTAGCACAAAGCTATCTCAAAACTATTAAGCTAGCAGGTAAATATCATGAGTAACAAGGAGGGGTCAGGGATAACACTGTTCCCATTTTATAGACAGAAAAAAGTAGAATAAAAAGAAATAAATAGTCCAAGTCACATAAGAATCTCTAGCACAACCAGAATGAATGCCCTGTTCAAATTCTCTATGTTCTAATAGGACCAAACTTCAAGTTCCAGCTGCTTGTTTTCAACAAAGGAAAGAGTAGCCTTTCTCACCAATACAATGAAAGTGTTTTAGGGAAACTCAAGTGGTATAAAGGACATCAAGAAAAGTCATGACTTCCTTTCAATAAAGTCCTCTTAATCCTTCAACATTAACTTTTACCTTTTTCAGACCCACAGGTATTCAGAGTTTGAAATACCTTACTTCAAAAAAAGAAAGAAAGAAAAGATAAATAATTTATTGAAAACTAGCTTCCCATTTCTATCTGCATGCAAATCACATGGTCTCCACCCTGCTGCTGTTTTCTGACATTCCAAAACCACATGTTCAGAGTTGTGTTCCAGTCCATCTTGCAAAAAAGAAAAAAAAAAAAAAAAGAAAAAAAAAAGGAAAGCATTCTGCACTTGTTTCTACCTACAAAATGGGAACCATAAGCATTACTGACTCCCTCCTTACCTGTCAAAGATTTAAGAAGATCACCTAGATGCTTCAAGAGCTTTGAGCTGCTTAGCAGTAGTACTAGATGATTAGTAGTTTCAATTTATATCTTCTCTTGAAGTGATCCATCTAATGCTGCCCAGAAGAACAGAGTACAAACAAATAAGACTTTAAAGCCAACAAATGGACTGCAATGTAGCACCTCACAACTGAGAATGCCATTAGGCTGAGAGGAAAATCGGTGAGCCTACACTTCATAACAGAATTAATCTGTGGCTGGGAAATAATCAGGTGGTAATTACCAGTTTTTGAAACCTTATAATAAAAAAAGACTTAGTAAATGTAAATTATTATATCAACAAAATGTTAAGTGTGTATTCCCCATTATCCAGCTACTTAATTTCTTGCTACCTATAATAGGCAATGCAAAGGCATGTAAAAGGGTGATAAATGCATCATTTATAATGGCAGAAAACCGGACACAAATGTGTCTATTCACTTAAATGTCCAAAACAAGACTGAATAAGTTACAGTATATCCATCATATAGAATATGATACAATTGCTAAAAAGAATGAACTAGAACTACATGTACTGGTAAGAGAAGACTTCTAAGATGCACTAAACAATGAGGGAAAAATGCTAGTTGCAAAACAATAGATATAATATAACAACACTTTATGAAAAAGTAAACATCAACAACAAAAGGCTACCTATTATTATGAGTACATATTTATGTATAAAGAACATAAAAAAAGGTCTGGAGGGTATAAAAACTGGTAACATTCTGCAAGGGGATGTGGGATTGTGGGCAGTGGCCAAGGAGGGCGTTTTAGCTTTATGTATAAAGATGTAAGATAATTTTATGTGTCAGTGTGGCTAGGCTATGGTGCCAGGTGTTTGGTCAAACACATCTAGATGTTGCTGTGAAGGTATTTTTTAAATTTGATTAATAATCAGTGAACTTAAAGTAGAGCTAATTACCCTGCATGATGTGGGTGGGACTAATCTAATCAGTTTGAAAACCTTAAGAGCAAAAACTAATGTTTTCAGGGGAAAAAAAGCAATTCTGCCTCAAAACTGCAACACAGAAACTCTGCTTGAGTTTCTAGCCTGCAGATTTCTTTCTCTCTTTTTTTTTTTTGAACACGGGTTTGCTTTGTCACGCAGGCTGGAGTGCAGTGCTGTGATCACTCACTATGGCCTCAACCTTCTGGGCTCAAGTAATTGTCTCACCTCATCCTTTCAAGCAGCTGGGACTAAAGGCTTGTGCCACTTTGGCCATCTAATTTTTAAACTTTTTGTAGAGTTAGGGTGTCGGTATGTTGCCCAGGAGGCCAAGCCTGAATGTTGCTAACTCAAAAGCACAATATCCACTCTTTCCTAAATTTCCAGCCTGCTAGATTGCTCTACATTTCAGAATTGCCAACTCCTACAATTTCATGAACCACTCCTGAAAATAAATCGATATCTTCCTCCTCCTTCTTCTCTCCTCCTTACTCTCTCTTTCTTCTCTCTCCTCTCCCCTTCTCTCTCTCTATTGGTTTTGTTTCTCAGAGAACCCTAGCAAGGCTTTTTTTTTTTTAATTTCTCCAGTGAGGGTATATTCATTTCACTGTGTATAATAAAAAAAAAATACAATTTTTAGAAGTCAATCCTGACCCTTACTTGATGTGCTTATTTATTGCTGAATTTAAAATTTTATAAAAATACTTCTTCATATAGCTCATTCCAATTTTTTTTTTTTTGAGTGCAGTCTCGCTATGTCCCTGGCTGTAATGCAGTGATGTGTTCTCGGCTCACTGCAACCTCCGCCTCCCGGATTCAAGCAATTCTCCTGCCTCATCCTTCCAAGTAGCTGGGATTGAAGGCGAATGCCACCATGCCTGGGTAATTTCTGTCTTTTTAGCAGAGGCAGGGTTTCACCATGTTGGCCAGGCTGGTCTTGAACTCCTGAACTTGTGATCTACCAGCCTCAGCCTCCCAAAGTGCTGGGATTACATGAGTGAGTCACAGTGCCCAGCATCAAAATTTTTTGAATATAGATTTGAATAGACTTATACAACCTCTTACTGACAGACACAATGGAAATTATGGAAATAATTTATACTAACAGGGAAACTTCCACTGAGATTTGATTTAACATTTCTACAGTGTTGCAGAAATGTAAGGTTATTTAATCTTAGTCATGTGCACAGAATACAAGAAATAAATGGTACGTAAATGAGAAGCCTAAAGTGGGGAGAAAAACGGGTTCAGGTAAATAGATTCAAGTTTATCCCTTTTGTAGTCTTCTTACGGAACAAAGTGATAGAAATATAATGGGATCACGTGAAAACATTGTTTCCTGTATAATAAACAAGGCAGCTAGCAATGAGTCCTTCCTGACACAGAATTCAAATGAGCTCAGCTTTCTTTCCTGAATTCTCCAAGGACATATTCTGACTCTAACCATCCATTATAATTCCCTCTCTGGATTCGAGAAAAAGAGAAAAAAAAACTACTTGGAGACAATTCTGTAAGCTACTACTTGCATTTCTATGACATTATTTGGAAACATTAAATACCAAACAATGATTACAGTTTAAAAATCTAGATATACACATACTGTTTTATCTTCCCGAAAAAGCCATCCTGTCTGGGCACGCGTGAAAGAAATTGATTTTGTTGATAAAGTTGCAGAGTAAATATCACTGCTCATTAAAATATCAACCTCTTCTTCTGTTTCCATCTCTGATTCCTGGGATGGGAGCAAAAGTTAAATATAAAAATCTAGGTTTCTCAAAAGTTCTTAGTGCTACATATGAAAATATCAACAATTATAATGTTACCAATTTTTAAAGACAAAAAGGACAGTTTCTAAATAATGTGAGGTGCTACTTACTCTAAAAAGAATTAGATGTTTAAATTGTACACATTAATATCTTCTCTAAGTTAGCATTATGACTAATTATGCATCCATAAAATCAGGACACATGAAATATAGTACTTTTACACTGCTAAAGGTATATATGGAAGCAGTGCTACATTACCCATTACAGAGCTATATAGTCTGTTGAGGAATTTTTAAAAACCACTTTAAGAATTAAGTTGACAGACCTGAGAAAAATGTCCAGATAAAGGATACTTTTCTTTCAATACAGATGAATCTTACTTTAGTTCTTTATAATGCAAAGACCCACTACTGTCATTTGAGCCTTTCTTTCCCAGTAAGTTTTAAGTGGAATAAAGAAAGGAAGGAGAGAACAGAAGGGAAGGATAGGAGGAAGGGAAGCAGCAGAGAGGGAAGGAAGGAAAAGAAGTAAGAAGGAATCTTTTCTATATGCCTTATAAAATAGAAAGGAATCCATAAATATCAACCCCATGATTTCTAATCTTAAGGAGTAGCCTTGCTTCAGGTTTTATCCTGTAAATATTTCCTAGTGCTGGTATATAAAACTGAGCAATAATTATTTTTTATATGAGAAAAAAGGAAAGTTATGTGCTTGATTCTGGGACAGAAGACTACGTAATCAAGTACAGAAGAGAATTTAAGCAGGTATAAGATGAGATTCTATTCCATAATAGGCCAAGAGAAATACCATCACTAATATTTAAGACACTATAAGGAAGAAAAAAGGCAAAACCTAGAGTTGTCTGGAGAATAATAACTGTCCATAGGGTTTGCAAGAGTTACAGGCTCCATTCTCCGTACCTCCTTATTTCTAGGTTCCCAAGAGGCCCATTTTCTATTCTTCACCATCTAACTTTAACCTACATAGTCCCTTTCTGAATTTCCGAAAATAATAGCAATGTTTTCCTTATTACAGACTGGGACAGTACCATTTCCTCTACACTTACAAATAAAGAATGTGAAACCTTTATATTACTGCTAAAGCTATAATAGGTGAAAATGTATTCCTGATAACCCAGATTAATTCTGAACACAATTTTCTTTTTCTTTTTTTTTTTTTTTTTGAGACGGAGTTTCGCTCATGTTACCCAGGCTGGAGTGCAATGGCGCAATCTCGGCTCACCGCAACCTCCGCCTCCCGGGTTCAGGCAATTCTCCTGCCTCAGCCTCCTGAGTAGCTGGAATTACAGGCACGCGCCACCATGCCCAGCTAATTTTTTGTAGTTTTTAGTAGAGACGGGGTTTCACCATGTTGACCAGGATGGTCTCGATCTCTTGACCTCGTGATCCACCCGCCTCGGCCTCCCAAAGTGCTGGGATTACAGGCTTGAGCCACCACGCCCGGCCTACAATTTTCTTTTTTTTATATATATATACATATTTTTTATTGTACTTTAGATTCTGGGGTACATGTGCAGAACATGCAGAATTGTTGCATAGGTACGTACATGGCAATGTGGTTTACTGCCTCCATCCCCAGTCACCTATATCTGGCATTTCTCCCCAAGTTATCCCTCCCCAATCTCCTTACCCCCACTGTGCCTCCTCTAGTCCCCCCCAACAGACCCCAGTTTGTGATGCTCCCCTCCCTGAGTCCGTCCATGTGTTCTCATTGTTCAACACCTGCCTATGAGTGACAACATGAGGTTCTGAACACAATTTTCTAAAAAGTTTGATTGTAGTAGTTAAACAGAACTGTTAAACACTATACTTCAAATATATCATGAATCAACTAGAATTTTGTAAATTAGCTTGGGAATTGAACATTATATAATCCATCGTCTATGAACAAATTTGCCTTACATTTCAAACATCCTATTTTCTTTTTCGTTTTTTTTTGAGACGGAGTCTCACTCTGTTGCCAGGCTGGAGTACATTGGTGTGATCTCGGCTCACTGCAACCTCTGTCACCCGGGTTCAAGCGATTCTTCTGCCTCAGCCTCCCGAGTAGCTGGGACTACAGGCACATCATCACCACGTCCAGCTAACTTTTGTATTTTTTTTAGTAGAGACGTGGTTTCACCATATTGGCCAGGCTGGTCTTGAACTCCTGACCTCGTGATCTGCCCACCTTGGCCTCCCAAAGTGCTGGGAAAAACATCCTATTTCAAAAACCTTTTGGAACAGAATTCTTATGTAAATCAGAGACTATCTCTTAACCACATCACTGAAAAAGATCTGCTGTTTCAGTTAGTTACATTGCTTTAACATTTAATGAAGTTATTACTTATACATACATATTAGGATAAACAACAAGTATTCTCTGCCCTAAGGATTACTGCTCAAAATCTAACTTTCCTGTATCGTAGTCATTATAAAATACATAATAAATACATGTATGTATACATACATACCTTAAAACTGGTACCCTTAATACCAATTCTTTGCTTATACTATGATATCTGCTAATACTTATGCACTACTACCTTTAACCTCTGGCTTTTCTTTCAAGACCGTATTTCCAACTCACTTATTGCTTAGTTGGCTATCCTGTTGTCATTTAATAAGGGGCCAAACTATTTAATAAACAATCTGAGGGTCTAATATAGGAGTAAGCAAGCTATAATCAGCTGCCTGTTTTTATGAATAAAATAATAATGAAATATACTCATTTATTTACATATTGTCTGTGGCTGCTTTTATTTTAACAACAGCAGTGTTGAGTAGCTGTGACAGAGGCCATATGGCCCACAAAGGTATTTTAATATCTAAAAATATTTGTTATCTCTTCCGTCACAGAAAGAGTTTACCAACCTATTGCCTAGAATGTACTCATGCTGTATTAGATACCAGAGAATACAACAAAAAGAACCCCATGCCCTTAAGGAGCTTAGACTAATAGAAGGGAAAAAAGCCATATAAGTAAATAGAACATTAGAAGCTTTATGGTTCCAGATTTAATAGGAGCATAAAGACAACAAAAGTCATTTGGCAGGAGAGAAAGTAACACCAAATGCATGCTCTACAGGTGTGAGGGTGCAAAAAGAAAAGCAATCCAGGAAGTGGAAAGAACATGAACAAAGGAATAAAGGCCCAAACAGCCCGGCACATCTGAAAAACTGGCAAGAGTGCAGTATGAGGGTATCTAAAATAGCAAGGTTAGAGAAAGGCTAGAAAAGTGAGCAAAACTCAAGTGACAAAAGGAACCACATCATGCTAAGGAAATTAGATTTCACTGTTTAGGTAATGGGGAACTTTTTAAGTATCTTTAAGTAAATAAGCATTCATAAATGTGTTTCTAAAGTTCAATGTATCTCCAATATGCGCGATAATTTAGAAGCAGACGAGAAAAGAGCCAGGAAGATCATTTATAAGACTTTCCAATAGTCCAGTTGAAAAATAATATTTAAATTACAGTAGTGACAGTGTGAATAAAAGAGAAATAATTGTAAGACATTAAGGAGACAGGAATGACCAAACATGTGCTCTGATGAGAAAACATGGAGTACAAGAATAGATATCAAAAACAACTCCTAGGTTTCTGACTGAATAGAGAATGATATCATTCATCAAAAGAGGAAAAATAGGAAAAAGCAGGTTTGGAGGAAAAGTAATAAGGTTAGTTTTAAACAAGGTGAATTTTGAGGTACTTGGGAGACACACATGATATCCATTAAGCATTTAAACAGATAAGCCTCTACTCAGAACTGTCCAGGACACAAACATATATTTGTAAATCATCAACCTATAGGAGGTAGTTAAAGCTGTGGGAATGGAAGAGATTATTCTGGCAGATTGTAAATGAGAACCACATCCAAGACACATCAATGGTTTTTCAACACAAGGATAGGGCATTACAGAAGGAAAATAATGTCATATTGGAAGGGGGAAAGGACAGAGAAAAGAAAGGCAGCCGAAGAGTTAGGAAAAATAAGACTGCAGACAGAGCCAAAAGAATTATTCATATTAAGGAGATAAAGATGGTCAACAACATTAAAAGAAGGTAAGATAAAAAGATAATGCATGGTAAAGGGCCAGCACAGGTTCAACAAATGAAAACTATAAATGAGAATGAAGAGAAGCTGGAGTTCATTGATCTATGAGATATTCTGTTGAATTCTGAGCAGGCTCAACGAACGGGTCAAGATGGAGACCAGAGGATAAAAATATAAAAAATGAAAATAGGCCAGGCACAGTGGCTCACACCTGTAATCCCAGCTCTTCGGGAGACCAAGGTGGGTGGATCATTTGAAGTCCAGAGTTCGAGACCAACCTGGCCAATGTGGTGAAACTCCACCTCTACTAAAAATACAAAAATTATCTGAGCTTGGTGGCGGGCACCTGTAGTCCCAGCTACTTAGGAGGCTGATGCAGAAGAATTGCTTGGACCTGGGAAGTGAGGTTGTAGTGATAGATCCTGCCACTGCACTCCAGCCTGGGTGACAGAGCGAAGTGAGTCTCAAAAAAAAAAAAAAAGGAAAAGGAAAAGAAAAGAAAGCTAGTGGTAGGAAACTATAGCTTTAGGAACAAACCATCTCAATTATATCTTATGCTTGTAAACAAATTATACTGAGGTTTTGGCTAAAAACCTAGACTTTTTTTGTTCAACGATTTAAAGGAATGTTGGTAAGACAACATGCTCACCTCGTGATGTATTCGCTGATAAACTTTTTGTTCATTGTCTAATACTACGAAAGATTCAGAGGGCGCTGCATCCCCATTGAAAATGAAGCTTAGATCCCCTCGTTGGCACTTCATGTCAGTAAAGTCTATGAGAGTTGTGTCAAGCCTGTGAAAGATGGGTAGATGAGAAACTCTGACAAATATAATTTTGATAAAACTTCATTAATAATTAAATAAGTTTTATTCCTTCTAAACTCAAACCAAGATGCTAATACCACTTTGCAAAGTCAAATTTATAGATAAAAACTATATTCAAAATATTCTATTAAAAAAAGACTATTTAAAGATATACTCCATTTTAACTATATTTCTCTTTTCTGAATATACACATATATATATACACACATACACTTCATTAACCAGAAAGAAAAAAAAATGTTCCCCCATATTTAGAGTATTTCCCTTTCTGTCCCCTTGTTTCCTACCATTTCCCTTACTTTAGCTACTCAATAAAAGTGAACAGAGAAGGACAGGAAAGGAACGCAGACCTGTCTGACATTCTATCTCTTTAAGACCATGTCGCTAGCTCAGCAGAGTATTTAAGACCAGACAGCAATGGATGGACCACATTCTTGGAATTGAGATATACACTCATACTTTATGCCTAACCATTTGATACCAAATCTTGCTTTATCCTTCAACTTGATAAACCATTTAAGCTTCTACAAATTCTAGGCCTTTCTGTTTGACTTCTCAGATTCGAACTAGTATTCTCTTCCCCAGCCAACATCTCCACAGCATGGAAACCTTACGGATCATTCTGTATCAATACTCATGGGTTCACACATTTGTGTTTACTATGCTCTTTGATAACCTGGACCTGTCATGGTCTAGCCTAATGCACTGGTCTCAAACAATATTCCACAAAGCACTACTTGCTGAAATTAGGAAAAATACTGAAAATAAAAAGTTTACAAGTACACTGATGTGCTTCAATCTTGCACATGGCTTTATAAATCAGGATCACCCTAGCTAACTGGCTGCTCAAAATGCACAGTCCTGAGCCCAAGAAACTAGTTGGCCCAGCTGTCAAGTGATGCTGATCACATCTCCAGGGAGCTCCTTTAAGGCTCCTTGAAAGATTCACCCTGGCTACTGAATTTCTAATACAACTGTAAGAATTCATTACTCTGCAGGTTTTTCAGTTCTCATCACAAACATGGCAAAGTGAGTTTTTATTCTTGGTTTCCCTATAGAGGAAAAACGGAAATAAAACATGTCTCACATGCTGCATGAAAAGAATAACTGGGGTGGGGGCTGGGTGCAGTGGCTCAAGCCTGTAATCCCAGCACTTGGGGAGGTTGAGGTGGGCAGATCATGAGGTCAGGAGATCGAGACTATTCTGACCAACATGGTGAAACCCCGTCACTACTAAAATACAAAAAATTAGCTGGACATGGTGGCATACGCCTGTAGTCCCAGTTACTCGCAAGGCTGAGACATGGGAATCACCTGAACCCAGGAAGAGAAGGGTGCAGTGAGCCAAGAGTGGCAACAGAGTGAGACTCTATCTCAGAAAAAAAAAAAAAAGAAAATAATAACTAGGGTTACATAGAATTTATCATCAAAATTAATAACATCTAAGAATGCAAATGACAATATTAATAATTCTGCCGGAAAAACAGGGGTGAGCAAGAGCAAGGAGAGAAATATGGTTGCCTTATGTATAAGGTATCAAGAAGCCCTAAAAAACTAACTCATCAACTCTCACACAGTGAGGGGGCAGGGTGACCCTACCTGTTGTTTTATAGTTGAATTCCAGCTTTTATTCCACTCCCAGAAGCTAGAATTCAGCTATATTACTAATTAAGACCTGTCATTGCTTGAGCATGTGTCCTAAGAGAAAACAGTATTAAGGGGGCTCATCCCTTATCTCTGTAAGATGTGGGCTCCTGATAATTCCAAAAAAGAACAGATCATTTTATATATAAGTATACTATTTGGGCTCCAAGCTTCAGTGATCAGGGAACATTATGTTCCACATAAAAGAAGAAATGGGCTAAAATAGTCTTCTGCCTCCATTCCCTGCTTGGTGAAAGTGGTAGTGGGTTGCCAGGAGTGGGGATGAAAAGGTGAGTAAAGAGATGCACAAAAGACAGAGAAAGAAAGACAAAGACAGACTGACATGGTGACTTTTGAGATTTTAGATCTAACAATATGTAAAATTAGTCAAAGAAGTTTCCCAGTCATATAAATTAATATAGCCTATTTTTATTTCATCTGTGTTTCAACAATTTACAACAAAAAGGGTAATACATTTTCTGTATATCCCTGATATATTAGATGACCTTGTAAGTGGCATCACATATGCCTCATAAATAATTATCACGATGGCATTTTAAAGTACTCACTAGTCCTTGGCTTTAAGCCTATGAACCTAAATATTTTTAATTTTTCCCTTGTAATTAGCCATGAAGAACAAGAAGTTCTTTATACAAATGTGAAGATTTGAATAGAAGCTATTTTTTCATAAGAAAGCCTGAAAAAATGCCAACACTGAAAAAAAGAGCTAAAGACTTCCCTTAAGAGAAGAAAATCCACCACCACCACCCACCCCACAAAGGAAAAAAAAAGACAAGAAAACCCTGAAATAAGACTAAGTGTACAAATATACTTTCAATCAGTGATTACAGATTACCTCTTAATTATTTATATTTATGGTCAAAATCTTTGCTAGTACTCTCACACTTTACCATTTCTACTAAAGTATTAGCTTCTCTTTGATACCAGAGAAGAGATTTCAAATGATTACACGGCTGCCATAAGATAAAAAGTATTCTCTTTGAACATATTTTAAAATTTAGCTTTATTGAAATGGTGTTAAAAAATTGTTTTATGACACTTAAAATAGGAAGTCTTGATTTAATGTTAAAAGATTTTTTTCCTTTAGATTCTTATCACCTAGGCAAAAAGCCTTTTGTCATACATCCTAAAAGGTATCCTCTCCATTAATCTAGTAAGCCTTGCTTGATGAGAGCTTTAGAACCTATCACATCTGTCCTTCATCTTCAGCTACCAGTAAGCCCCATGTTTAAGTATCTTATAGTAACTTCCCCTTAACCTACAACCTCTCTCACAATTTTTGTCCCCCAGGCTTTTACCCTCATGTTCTTGTTTTAACTTTTGTGTGTGTGTGACAGGATCTCACTCTGTCGCCCAGGTTTAAGTATAGTGGCATGATCTTGGCTCACTGCAGCCTCAAGCTTCTGGGTTCAAGTTATCCTCTCATCTCAGTCTCCTGAGTAGCTGGGACTACAGGCGTGTGCCACCATGCCCAGCTAATTTTTTGTATTTGTTGTAGAGACAAGATTTCATCATATTGCCAAGGTTGTGTTGTAATCTTATTGGTTTTCTTTCCTATAGTTATTATATAATGTGTACCATAACATTTACTTTAAAAAGTCATATATAAATGTGAAACAATTTTTTTCAAAGAGACTCCTTTTTGCCTAAGCCTAGGACTCAAAAAGAACAAAAACTTTTTTTTTTTTTTTGACACAGGGTCTTACTCTGTTGCCCAGGCTAAAGTGCAGTGTCATGATTAAGGCTCACTGCAGCCTCAACTTCCTTGGCTCAGGTGATTCTCCCACCTCAGCCTCCCAGGTAGCTGGGACTATAGGCACATGTCACCATGCCCAGCTAATTTTTAGTACTTTTTGGAAAGATAGGTTTTGCGATGTTGCCCTGGCTGGTCTCAAATTCCTGAACTCAAGTGATCTACCTGCCTCAGCCTCCCCGAGTGCTGGGATTACAGGCATGAGCCACCACACCCAGCCTAAAACTAACTTTTTAAAATATCACATAGAAGACAATAGTGTCCTCCAAAATTGCCTACTATTTTTGGCAAGTACCTATGTTAAAAATGTCTAAATTAATGAAACCATAATAATTGCTAACAAAAGGCTGCTGAATTAATTCTACATCAAAAATCCTTTCTACTTAATTTTTCTTCTGTTTTTCTGTATTTTCCAAAATGACAATGTATTTAAGATACGGGAGCACTTTTCTATTTCATTTTTATCTTTTTTTTTTTTTAATTTTTTAAAATAGAGACGGGGTTTCACTGTGTTAGCCAGGATGGTCTCTATCTCCTGACCTTGTGATCCGCCCATCTCGGTTTCCCAGAGTGCTGTGATTACAGGCGTGAGCCACCTTGCCTGGCACAGGAGCACTTTTATAAGTAGAAACACCTGAAGGGTTTTTTTTAAAAAAAAAAAAAAAAAAAAAAAAAAAACAGGCTAGGTGTGATGGCTTACACTTGTAATCCCAGCACTTTGGGAGGCCAAGGTGGAAGAATCACTCGAACCTGGATGTTCGAGACCAGCCTGGTCAGTATAGTAAGACCCCATCTCTATTATTTAAAACACACACACACACACACACACACACACAGAGAGAGAAACATCTACCTTAACCAAATTCTATTGCTTAAGGATAATTATACCAGAATTTAAAAGTTATTACTTCACTAATTTAAAATACTAAATAAATTTCTCAGAAATAGTTGATTTTTTAAAAATTCTGCTTCATGTCATGGCGAGAAGAACAATGAACAAGGAGTCAGAAGTTCTGGTTCAGCCATTAATTTGTAAAATGCTCTTGTCAAAAAATCACTGAACTTCTCTGAGCTTTCTCATCTCTCACTGAAGAGTTTATATGAGATAATTCTTCATGTTATTTCTAGTTCTAGACCCTTAAACATTCAAATTAATATTCTGAAGATATATAGACACATACATACACAAAATTATATACATACATGTATACTATTTATAAATATACCAATATATACATATATATAAATTGGCATATTAACTAGCATTATATATAGTTTATAAGTAGATAATTTATAAATATGGCTATATTATTATGAAGCAAAAGATATAAAGAAATATAAAAGTAAAATTCTCATATAAGTTAAATAGATGTATTTTCCCTCAGATCCAAACATCAATCTTAGTTATAAAAGGAACAGAATAGAAGGAAATTAAAATTATCCTCAAAGTATTCACTGGAATGGATAGATGAATGAATGAACAGATGAATGGATGCACAGATGAGTAAACAGGGGAGGGAAAGATATGAAGGATCCGAAAGAAAAAGGCAAGAATTGGATCTTCCTTATGTGTCCCTTATTCCTTAATAAATCCAGGATCAGGAAGGTAACCACTGTAAATCTTAAGATTATACCAAGATCCTCACTGTTTGCTTCTAGATAGTCTGTAGTTGAATAAGAACAGTATCTTTGCCTTTAGTCAAGATTTTATGTCTTTTCCACTTTGAGTTTGTTCTCTAAGTAATTAAAAAAAAAAATTCTGTGTCTTTGGTTTCTTATCTGCGTGTCTCAAGTGAGATAAAATATTGTGAATCTGTTACAGCATTTTAAAGTCATAAAACACATGTAAGTTATGATTACAGGGAAAAAAAACCTTCCTCTAAATCTCCACTTTCTTTCACTGAGAAAAAAAATCAAATCACCTTACCTGATATTGATACCTTGTTTGTATATTTTACATGCATCGGAAGGCAGAATTCGGGAAAGTAAAGGCACTGTATTTTTAAAAACAAAAGGTAAAAAATAACTACCTAAATTTTGAGATATTCACAAACTTTTAAATTAAAAGAGTAATGTGACACATTATTAATTTATCAAATTATAATAATTTCCTCTCAAATAGTATTTTTTCATGTAAAAATATAAAAAGCAATTTTGAGCAACTTCAAATATCTACTGTTTAATTGTAATTTCTGTATAGTTTATTATACTCCCATCCCACCCACAAACAAGGGTAGCAGAGCCAATAATAATGCCACTAGGGTACAAACTGCATATTATAGATGAGAAAACAATATCCTATGGTAACAAAACCCTCCTGAATGGGTAACCAGATAGACCTGAACCTTATCTAATTTTTAAAATATAATTTGGAAAAATTGCAGGAAAGTAATGTATATAATAGAAAGAGACATTTTTGAAGTGAGACAGTTAAATTTGAGTTTGAATCCTAAATATGTGCCTTGGTTACTTAGACTCAATATACCCGAGTTTCAAAATCTGTAAAATGGGACTCATAGTATTTATCTACAGATTTCTACATTCCAATGTTGCTATCTATAGCTAACATACATGCCACAAGCCATATTCTGATAGTTTTTTATTATTTATTATCTATTTGAGGGAGATAGGAGTTATTCTATGGATAAATAAAGTTGCATAACAGGCTATAAGAAACTACTATGTACAAAGAAATGAAAAAAATGTGAAGCTCAAAATGTGTCTTAATTTCAATATATCTTGAAACTAAGACATATCACAGGTACATGTGTACATAAGTGTGTGGGTGTCTGTGTGTGTGTAAGATACAGCAGGTATATCTTTAAAAATTGAGTGTTTTTAGAATCAGCGATAAGTTAACCTGAATTAGAAACAAAGATTGTAGAGAAAATTGAAGGCTAATTTCTTAGTTAACTTTTTCAAAGCATCAACATTTTCTAATTAACATTAAAAATAAATACTTAATGCAGGCCCAATAAGGTGGCTCACACCTGAAACCCCAGCACTTTGAGATAAAGTGCCAAAGCAGATAAATCGCCTGAGCCCAGGAGTTCAAGACCAGTCTGGGCAACATGGCAAAACTTCACCTCTATCAAACATCCAAAATTAGCCAGTCTCAGAACCCAGTCTCTAAATAAATAAATAAATAGAATTTTAAAATAAAATTTAAAAAAATTTTAAGTGCTGTGAAAAAAAAAAGTACCTAATGCTTCATGACTCCTTTAGATCCTTAGAAACCATTTTAATCCAAAATGACTTCCAGCACTGAAGACAGTTTCCCAAATTTTTGTGCAAAAATAAGAAAAGTTCACTGTCCAGAGAGAATATCAACTAATTGTTGCCCTAGAGAAAGAATATAAGAAATCTTCTGATAAAATTTTTTCTTTCTCAGCTGGGCACGGTTTGGCTATAACTGTAGCCATTTGGGAGGCCAAGGCAGGAGGACTGCTTGAGCCCAGGAGTTTAAGGCCAGGCTGGGCAACATAGTAAGACCCTGTCCCTACAAAAATAAAAACGGAAAAATTAGGTGTGGTAGCGGGTACCTGTAGTCCTAGCTACTCAGGAGACTGATGCAAAAGGATCACTTGAGGCCAGGAGTTGGAGGCTGAGGTGGGCTATGATCATGCCACTGCACTCCAGCCTAGGTGACACAGCAAAATCCTATCTTTTGAAAAACAAACAAACAAAAAAACAAAACGAAAAAAAACTTTTTTGAAACAAAAATTGAGAAGAGCAATAACAGTGTAATTCTATGAATGATCAAAGCTCTTCCTTCATGCTCATTAACAGGGATCCATCCTTAAGTATTTGGTGTAGCATGAACCAAAGATGATTAGAAGCAGATAGCACTACAACTTAGGTTAATTTAACTTCATTACATCTCATTACTTATTTACTTTGGTCTCACTATATTGGCCAGGTTCTGTATTAATCAGGTTGGTCTTGAACTCCTGGCCTCAAGCAATCCTCCCACCTCAGCCTCCCAAAGTACTAGGATTATAGGCACAAGCCACCACAGCCATACCCAGCCAACTTTATTACATCCTTTTAAGTAATTATAATAACCTACAAAAACAGAATTTAATATCATACACCAAAACTTGTATTAAAAATCAGGAGAGAAGGAAGATGGGAAGGCAGAGAGAAAACAAGTTGGGGATTGAGAGAAAAACTTAAGAAAAAAAAGAAAAGAAAAATTATTGAGCAAAAAAGATTTCTGATAGATTTTAATGCATTCCAAAACACAGCAATTTATATTTTTCCAATTCTAAAATAACTTTTATTCTACCCCATGTAAATTAAACAACCAACCTATTTCCTAAGTTACCTCAATATAATTTAAGTTTAGCACAGTATTTCAAGAGTAGCATAATTCACTAAACAGATAATGAAGAGTTTTTAAATTTAAATTTTCATTTTGCTACCACTTACTCCCCAATTTTCTTTCTTTCTTTTCTTTTTCTTTTTTTTTTTTTTGAGACAGAGTCTCACTCCATCACCCAGGCTAGAGTGCAGTCACGCAGTCTTGGCTCACTGCAAACTCTGGTCCTCGGGTTCAAGCGATTCTCCTGCCTCAGCCTCCTGAGTAGCTGGGATTACACAAGCCTGCCATCACGCCTACCTAAGTTTTGTATTTTTAGTAGAGATGGCCAGGTTGATCTTGAACTCCTGACCTAGGTGATCCGCCCGCCTCAGCCTCCCAAAGTGCTGGGATTACAGGCGTGAGCCACCATGCCCAGCCTACTCCCCAATTTTCAGATGAGTTTCTCAGCCTAATGTTTTCCATCTATAATACACGGTGTCAAATACAGGATGGATTGATTCTGTAGGTAACAATAAATAAAAATAGAACATTAGTTTATTTATTTATTTTTTTTAAATCTCACTGGACTAGAAAATTAGCTTTTTAGTTAAAATGTGCTATATGCATAATGCTAAATTTAAAGTAGTGATCATATTATAAAATTATTTGACACTTTATAATATACAAATTATATAAAATAATTTCAAAAAAATTATTTTATTTCATACACACCAAAAAAATTTCCAACAGTTGGGGTAGTTACTATTATCCTCATTTTTAAAATGAAGAAACAAGCTCAGAAAGAATATAAAATATGTGATTTGCCATGTCATATACTTAGGGTCAAGTACTTCTGATTCCAATTCAAAGTTTTTCTATATCTACACACCCAGCTGGAATATATCAGTTACACTCAGAATTGTTACTAAGTCTGTGGCTCTTTTCTCTGAAGTCTGAATATAACTAATAGCATAAAAAAGAGTGAGCTCTACTATCTCAAAAGTAAACTCACCCTGATTTCAATATTTCTTGGCTTCCCCTTATTTCTGGCTTGCCTTTTTAAAAAATATTATGTGTTTTGATAAGGGAAAGAAATATGTCAAAACTTTAAAAAAAAGTTTGATCATAAAATCTAATAAAAGATCTAGGCTATCTATAAGCCAATAGGTTTTGTTTTAAAATTACACATGACATCTAATCCTCAAGTACTAAGGGTTGTTACTTTAAATCAATAAAATTCTTTATTAGCAATGAAACAGATGTGCTGACTTTCTGCATCAAAGCCAAGTTCTCAAAGAAGGAATACTTTGGAGAACTGTCTCAGTGGTTACTTCAGGAACTCTATTATGTAACATTTATAATGTATTGTTTATAAATATAAACACACAATTTTAGGAGTGATTGTGTATATTTATATCTTTTAGTTTAATTAAAATATCACTTTTTAAATATTTTATAATATTTTGTTCAGCAACATACATTGACTATTTTAGAATTCAAATCACTAATGATTACTAAGAGAATTAGTTAAAGAGCCCAGGTACTCAAGGGGAAACCCGCTTTAGGATCACAAAGCAGATTGGGGTCTCTACAAGTGGGGAAAAATGGGGTAAAAAAGATAGTATTCAGGCTTTAGACCAATCTGACTTGGAATTCCACAAGGCTACTATAAACCTGTTTTTCTATGTGTTCTAGGACACCAGCCAGAACTCCTGAATGATATATAAGGCACAAAAGCAAGATGGGACTATCAGGGTAACAAGACTGCATAATCTTTCATAGAGCCAAAACTAGCCTGATGAGCTAGAGTTATAACAATGTGAGAAAAAACTGATTAAATTTAGAATTTTAAACTCTCTATGCAAGGATTAAACACACTAGAAAAACCTTAATCACCCATGTCATAAAGTACTATAGCAGCTATTAAAATTAATGAAGTACTTTGACATGAAATATGGTAAGATGCCTACAATGGGTTGAATATGGCTGGGCGTGGTAACTCATGCCTGTAATTTCGGCACTTTGGGAGGTCGAGATGGGCGGATCACCAGGGGTCAGAGGTTTGAGAACAGCCTGACCAACATGGTGAAACCCTGTCTCTACTAAAAATATAAAAAATTAGTCAGGTGTGGTGTCACGCAGGTAGTCCCAGCTACTTGGAAGGCTGGGGTGGGAGATCCCTTGAACTCGGGAGGTGGAGTTTGCAGTCAGCTGAGATGGAGTGACTGCACTCCAGCCTGAGTGATAGAGTGAGACTCCCTCTTAATAAATTTATAAATATGTCCACTTGCATAATGATATAATAGTGTGATCCTATCGGAGAAAAAAACCTAATTCTGAGTGGTTGTGCGCACAGAGATATATATGCAAATACTTTAGTAAGCGCTGAAAAGCATTTGAAAGTATTCATATGAATTAACAGTGGTTACCTCTGGGAAATGGTAATAGGGAAACATAAAAATATCTGATAATTTGCTATAATGTTCAAAACTTTTACAGTGAATATTCTATTAAGAATAGATTAAAATCTTAGTAAATTCTGAGAATAACTTTAGTATTAAATTGTAAATTGCTGGACACAGTGGCTCATGCCTGTAATCCCAGCACTTTGGGAGGCTGAGGCGGGCAAATCACCTGAGGTCAGGAGCTTGAGACCAGCCCGACCAACGTGGAAAAACTCTGTCTCTACTAAAAATACAAAATTAGCCGGGCGTGGTGGCACATGCCTATAATCCCAGCTACTTGGGAGGCTAAAGCAGGAGAATCACTTGAACCTCCGAGGCAGAGGTTGCAGTGAGCCAAGATCACGCCATTGCACGCCACCATGGGCAACAAGAGTGAAACTCCATCTCAAAAAAAAAAAAAAAAAAATTATACGTTGTATTAGTCAAAGCTAACTAAAAAGCATAATATAATTTTAAGAAATGTATACATGTTATAAAATCAGTGTTTAAAATTTACATAAGCTGTAATTTATATAAAGTCTGATTTGTATCTAAAAGCTCCAAATAAAGAAGGCAGTTTATCAAAAATATAGTTTGTAGAAAATTGTTACTTGTTGAAAAGAGACCAGATTCTTCTCAAGACAGTAGAAAACTACTACTTTTTCATATGGTCGAGAGAAATAAGCGTTAATGGGCTTCAGATTCATCGCTGCATTTATTTTTTCAGAAGAAATCATTAGATGTAAAGGAATTAGAAGAAATAGCAAGTATGACTGTTAATTAAAGTTTAAATCTGGTAACTTCCTAGGCATTTTACTGCTATATGGTATATTGTATAACCTATTTTCTTACTGATGAGTTGAAACTGAATTTGCAAACCCAAGTGTATTGTGAAAATATCATAACTTCTTAAAGGTTAACAAATGTCAGGTGTAATGTTATAAATTAACTTGCATTTATTGACCCACCATAGACCAGGCCTAAAACTGAAATTTCTATTACCTTTTTTTTTTTTTTTTTTTTCCAGACAGAGTCTTGCTCTGGAAATCCCACTACAAATTGCCTGGGAAGAGCAGTAGCAGCACTGGATGGGGCTAAGTACTGTAAGTAATTTCCATTTCACAGTCCAGAATTTGTTTTTAAATGTATAGAGAAAACCATAGAGGCACAGAATATAGAACTGAAAAGAAACAGATTTGCTAGTTCAAAATTCCTATTCTACTGACTGAATTATTTGTCCAAAGTCCCTCATTTGGTATAATACACATATGTGCCTGGGCGACAGAGTGAGTGAGACTCTGCCTCAAAAAAAAAAAAAAAAAAAGAAAGAAAAAGAAAAAAATTTTAATTTAGATGCTTTTAAAAAAACACACATAAGCTCATTATGTCCAAATCTTATAGATTATATTTTTAAAAAATCTTTAAAAACAATAAAATGACTGCAAAAAATCTAGGGCAAAATTAGGATCTTTCATAAGTCATGAACCAGTGTTCAACCAAATAGTATATAAAGAAAGTGGTTATAAAGTATGCCACGGGCAAAATAATTGAAAGACAACAAAATATTAATAAACAAAAAATGTTAACTAAATTCTCCACATTCAGAGATCAAAGTACTAGATTTCAAATATCCTTAAATTCAGTAGTCCAATAATCTTATAATTATTTTCTTTTCTAAAAATTCCTTGCATTCTATTATTAAATTTTAAATGCTTTTTGTAAAACAAAATTTTTAAAAGTAAAAATACCATTTTCAACCTTAAAATTGGGCTGGTCATGGTGGCTCATGCCTGTAATCCCAGCACTTTGGGAGGAAGAGGCAGGTGGATCACCTGAGGTTGGGAGTTAGAGACCAGCCTGACCAACATGGAGAAGCCCCATCTCTACTAAAAATACAAAATTATCAGGGCATGGTGGTGCATTTCTGTAATCCCAGCTATTTGGAAGCCTGAGGCAGGAGAATCGCTTGAACCCAGGAGGTGGAGGTTGAAGTGAGCCGAGATCGAGCCATTGTACACCAGCCTGGGCAACAGAAGCAAAACTCCATCTCAAAGGGAAAAAAAAAATTGGCCAGACTCACTTCTGTAATCCCAGTACTTTGGGAGGCCGAGGTAGAAGGATTCCTTGAGCCCAGGCGTTTTAGACCAGCCTGGAAAACGAAGTGAGATTCCATCTCTACAAAAAATAAAAATAATTAGCCAGGTGTGATAGCATGTGCCTGTAGTCCTAGCTACTCAGAAGGCTGATTGGGGACTACTTGAGCTCAGGAGTCTGAGTCTGTAGTAAGCTATGATCATACCACTGCACTCCAGCCTGGGCAACAGTGAGAACTTCTCTTTAAAAAAAAAAAAAGATTTATTAAAGTTACTAATCAAGTTGGAATAATTAAATGTTGTAGGACTTTATAACCATTACATTTCAATGTCATAAAAATACTTTTCTTCAGAGCAAGTATTAAATTTGTTATCCTAACATTTCTATATGAGTTACTTTTATACTTGTATTTCTGTATGAGTACATATTTTATAGTGAAACACAGCACATTCTTACCCCAGCTTTGAAAATCCCAGTGAAGTTCTAGATAAAAGTCACCTAGCTGAAAAATGAAATATGAATAATTACTACATGCATCTTAGTTAACAGCTCTTACGCTTTAAAAAATATTTTATCATCAAAGGTCTCTAGTCAGAAGTAGGAAATGATAAAAAATTAACTTTAATGTTTGGAATTTGATAGAAAAAAATATGGCTATTCCTTAAAATAAAACATTATAATACACGCATTACTATACTTAGTTACAAAGGAAAATATGCACCTGTATATTTTATAAGAATATTTTAATTACATTGTAACATATCTGAAACAGGTAAGCATTTAAATTTGTATCAATAAATATTACACTTCCCAGTATAAGCATTTAAATTTATATCAATAAATATTATACTTCCCATTATAAACAAAAAAATAATAAATATAATTTTTTAAATAACTTTAGAAGTGTTATTAAAAATTACTACCAAAATGATTATTTGTATATCCTCATAACGGCATTTAAAAAATGGCCCATTGTGCCAGGTGCGGTGGCTCAAGCCTGTAATCCCAGCACTTTGGGAGGCCGAGGTGGGTGGATCACGAGGTCAAGAGATCGAGACCATCCTGATCAACATGGTGAAACCCCGTCTCTACTAAAAATACAAAACATTAGCTGGGCATGGTGGTGCATGCCTGTAATCCCAGCTACTCAGGAGGTTGAGCCAGGAGAATTGCCTGAACCCAGGAGGTGGAGGTTGCGGTGAGCCGAGATCGTACCATTGCACTCCAGCATGGGTAACAAGAGTGAAACTCCGTCTCAAAAAAAAAAAAAAAAAAAAAAAATGGCCCATTGTAATGGAAAAAATTTTTCTGTAAAGGAATAATATGTTTATTAAATCTGAAATGTATCATCATATAATATTTGTAAGAAAAATCTTATTTTTCTTTTTGAGATGGAGTCTCATTCCATCGCCCGGGTTGGAGTGCAGTGGGGCGATCTCTGGTCACTGTAACCTCCGCCTCCTGGGTTCAAGCAATTCCCCTATCTCAGCCTCCCAAGTAACTTGGACTACAGGCGTCTGTTACCACATCCAACTAATTTTTTTTTTTTTTTTTTTTTTTTTTTTTTTTAGTACAGACAGGGTTTCACCTTGGTCAGGCTGGTCTTGAACTCAGGCTGGTCTTGAGGCCAAGGTGATCTACCCACCTTGGCCTCCCAAAGTGTTGGAATTACAGGCATAAGCCACCGCGCCCATCAGAAAAAAAAATTATTTCACAAATTAGAAGTTAGACACCAAAGACTGTAACGTTAAGGGAACTATTACAAATAGTCTCAAAAAATAAAAGGGGGAGGGTATACATTCTAAATATAAGTAACACATTACAAATATAGCAACATGAACAAGTTAGTTTTTTGTCAATGATAAAAGTGAATGTTAATAGTAGATATCATTGCAACATGAGTACAACATTTTTCTGGCTCTTTCTATATTTCTTCAGATCTAAAAAAAAAAAAAAAAAAAAAGCTCCACTAACAGAGATAAGCTATCATCATATCATCATGACACGTCTATCTTTCTCCCACAGTTCTTTCAGGCAGCAGAAATACAGAGGAAGAGAGTAACAGTGAAAAACAAACCACTTTCTTTTTTTTGTGCCAGCATAACCAGCTCTTACCACAAGGAGGTAAGACAGATAAAAAGAGTTTTTGTTATATAAAGGAAATACAGGCCGGGCACGGTGGCTCATGCCTATAATCCCAGCAGTCTAGGAAGCTGAGACAGGTGGATTGCTTGAGCTCAGGAGTTTGAGACCAGCCTGGGTAACATGGCAAAACCCCATCTCTACTAAAAATACAAAAAATTAGCTGGGCAACAGAGTGAGGCGCTGTCTCCAAAAAACAAAACAAAACAAAACAAACTGCTACTTCTAGTAGCAGTGGCTTTAGCTGTAGAGAATCTTCCAATTCAAAGGCAAAGGAAAATTACTGCCATTAACTATGACTTAACTCCTTTTTCTTAAGCGCTCTTATCTAATTTATTGAAAGTAATAAATCTTTATCTTCCTAGTTCAAAGTGAGGTGCTTCTACTAAGATCACATTTATACATTACAATTATTACTTAATTTAAGCATGATTTTTACCATTTCTTGGTCCTTAATAATAAGTGAGAATTTAAATTATATTAAGAAAAAAATGCTTAAAACTACACTTGTTATTACTCTCAAGGTGCAAAATTAGCAAAGAAATATAGCTTACCTCTTTCAGGGCTTTTAATAATCGAGGTCGTTTTTCTTCAACACTTTCCCTGGATTGCTGCTTAAGCTTCCTTAAAAGAGCTGTAACTAAAGTTTAAATTTTAAAAATAATTAATTTAATTTTCATCATGGAATAAAAATATTATTGTCTTATAGATAGACGATACATGTGTGTGTACGTGCACGTGTGCATGTATGTGTAACTACAACCACAATATATTTTGAAAGGACAAAAATCAAAGAGCAAAGTTTAAATTACTGAAGGTCTCTTGGAACAGTAAAAGAAGCTGAGACATAGAAGTCGAGAACGTGGGACCTATACAGACAGAATAACTTAGTAAGTGAGCTTAATAAAACCAGTATGATCCCCAAAAAATAAGAAGAAGAGAAATTTCGACACCAACCTATACCATATTCACATTAACTTTTCTTTTGTTTTCTTTTTTAACCAAGGGAAAGTGGGAATGCAGTCCCCTACTACCATAAATTATGCAGTCAAGTTTCCCACATTTGGGGAAATCGCAGGGATTAGCACGACAGAGTGCAATGGATAAGCCTCGCCCTGGGAAAACCACCTTCATGATCATGGTATCTCCCCTGCCAGTTAAGTATTCTTCACACTATTACTAGTTTTTAATTATCAGTAAGGATTTACCTAACTGTGCCAACATAACCAAACTCATTCAAGTGATGCAATGTCCTATTATAACACTGACCTCAAGGAAGATCTCAAAGACAACAGACTTCAAAAATCCCACTGGAAACCACTTTTCTAAAAACATATAATTACCTGCAATTGTTACCAGGTGTATCTGTTCTTTTTTCACTGGAGGATACACCTTCACCTACTACCAGTACAGTATAAAAATACAAAAATGAGTCTTATTGTATCTGGAAAAAGAACTTCTGAATCCAAAAAACCTAAAGTCCTCCATAGCATATTTTCAATTACTAAGAGACTGAGATTTAAGCACATTGCTGAAGTTCAAACCCTAGCTTTACCACTAAGTAGTTGTGCGTAAACTTTGACAAGTTACTACCTAATTTCTCTAAACTACTTTTTTCCTCTCCTTTGTCAAGAATAGAAGTAAGGGCACAGTGGCCTGCACCTGTGGCCCTAGCTACTCAGGAGGTTAAAGTGAAAGGATTGCTCAAGCCCAGGAGTTCGAGACTAGCCTGGAAAACATAGTGAGACCCCATCTCCATTAAAAAAAAAAAAAAAAAAATTAGCTGGGGCTTGATGGTGTGTACCTGTAGTCCTAGCTACATTGGATGCTAAGGCAGGAGGACTGGTTGAGCCCAAGAGTTTGAAGCTGCAGTGAGCTATGTCCATGCCACTGCACTCCAGCCTGGGGGACAGAGCAAGACACTGTGCCTACAATTAGCTAAATACAATTTTTATCGATTAGAATGAAGGTGTAAAATTCACTGTCAAAAATCAATCAATTAATCCTTAACATTTACCAAAATAAGAAAAAATATTAGACTTGAATGAAATAAGCATAGAAAAAAATAAGAACATGGAAAAATGTGCATTGGGAGGAAACATATACATCAATACATGTTAATTTCCTCCTGGTTCTAACATATTTTTCTTATACATACATATACGTATGTCTTCTGAGGGCTTTTTAAAAATCAGTAAATTATTTTTACTATTTCACAGTATGCATTCTTTTTTTTTTTTTTTTTTTGAGACGGAGTTTCACTCATGTTACCCAGGCTGGAGTGCAATGGCGCAATCTCGGCTCACCGCACCACCTCCTGGGTTCAGGCAATTCTCCTGCCTCAGCCTCCTGAGTAGCTG
>NW_022436976.1:15702566-15747041 GCF_009761245.1 Sapajus apella | reverse complement strand
GCCTCAGCCTCCTGAGTAGCTGGGATTACAGGCACGCACCACCATGCCCAGCTAATTTTTTGTATTTTTGGTAGAGACGGGGTTTCACCATGTTGACCAGAATGGTCTCGATTTCTTGGCCTCGTGATCCACCCACCTCGGCCTCCCAAAGTGCTGGGATTACAGGCTTGAGCCACCGCGCCCGGCCATCACAGTATGCATTCTTATAAAACACTTCAAGTTCCATGTGGAACACAGAAGCAGAAGGCGAATAAAAAAAGGTAGTGAAAGCTTGGACCAGATTTTTTTTTTGTCCACATAGGCCCAAAATTAGAAAAAATCTAGGGAAGGATATAAAAATAGTAGGAGCCATTCTTATTTTTAACCACAGGTCTAACTAAATTCCAATATACTTTAAAAAGCCAAAAATCAAAAAACAATGTTTAAATTATTGAAGGTCTCTCAAAATAATAAAAACTGAGACACAGAAGTCAGGAAACACAGGACCTAGTTTCAGTTCTACCATTTACTACCTCGGTGACCTAAAATCACTAGTTCCCAGATACAAATCTACATTTTCTCTGCCCAATTGTTTGAGTTTCCAATGATATGCAGCAAAATGAGAAAAAGAGTGAATTAGAATGAGTTTTTTCTTTTTTCTTTTTTTTTTTTTGAGAGAGAGTCTTGCTTTGTCACCAGGCGCCAGGCTAGAGTGCAGTGGCGCGATCTCGGCTTACTGCAACCTCCACCTCCCGGGCTCAAGCAATTCTCCTGCCTCAGCCTCCCGAGTAGCTGGGACTACAGGTGTGTGCCACCACGCCCAGCTAATTTTTGTATTTTTTTAGTAGAGAGGGGGTTACACCATGTTGGCCAGGATGGTTTAGATTTCTTGGCCTTGTGATCCGCCCACCTCAGCCTCCCAAAGTGCTGGGATTACAGGCGTAAGCCATGGCTCCCGGGCCTAAGTTTTTTCTTAATAAATTATTTAAAGACTCTTCTAGCTGGGCGTGGTGGCTCACGCCTGTAATCCCAGCACTTTGGGAGGCCGAGGCGGGTGGATCACGAGGTCAAGAGATCGAGACCATCCTGGTCAACATAGTGAAACCCCGTCTCTACTAAAAATACAAAAAATCAGCTGGGCATGGTGGTGCTTGCCTGTAATCCCAGCTACTCAGGAGGCTGAGGCAGGAGAATTGCCTGAACCCAGGAGGCGGAGGTTGCGGTGAGCCGAGATCGCGCCATTGCACTCCAGCCTGGGCAACAAGAGCGAAACTCCATCTCAAAAAAAAAAAAAAGACTTCTACTTTTGGTTTCAAATATCTTTTTAAAAAATAAATGTGGATAACAAAAGACAGTAGTTATCTTTTTTATAAAGTTCTGATAGTCTAAAATGAAAAAGTTAGATTCCTATCAATCCCCAGTAAAATTTTTTTGTCTGGTCTTTAAAATCCAAGAAGTCTGAGAATCAATGACTTAGATAATTATTTAAAGATACAAGTTTGTATGAATCTGAAAAATCTTCCTGTTATACTTTAATTTTAATATCAAAGTTATATTACCCAAATGTAATACCATTGTTTTTAATGGTCATTGCTTTCCCCTATAAGCTCAAGTATCTTAATAAATCTTATTCAATCTACCTTGCCTTCAGATTGAAATGGACCTCTATTGAATGTAGAGAATGGAAAGAATTCAATTACTAGATAGAAAGCGTCTTTCAATAAAAAGCAGAAGCCATATATTTTTTTAATCAGCCTAATATAATTTTATTAACTAAATACAATAACTGACTGAAGGCATTCAGTAAATAATGACCAAACATTATTAAAAAGGTAATGGCAACTACTGTATATAGCATAGTATATAACATATGCAAAGAGATTCCCTTTTCTATATAAGACTTCATATTGAAAAACAGCATCAACTCAAACTTCTTATGGATGCACAAACATTCAGAAAGCAATTACACAAAATTACCAGTGCCCTTTTTAGGGATCAGAATTTGTACTCTCATATTGTAAGAATTTTACTAACACTGATTAATAATGAAGATAAAATTAGCTTTAGAGGATTTAGGTGATAGCTTTAGAGGATTTAGGTGATAACAGAATTCATACAAAGACTCAAATGTTAAACTCCATAAACCACAACTAATTTTGCTTTCTCATTCCTCCTTCTCCCACTTAAGTTTACAGTTTGACTTAAAGCATTTGGAACTATGCTCTACTGCTCCAAGTATTACTTAAATCTGTATCTTTTGCCCTCCACTTCCTTCTAAGCTCCAATCCATTTCCTGCTTCCTACTTGGATAATTCTATTTGATATACTACAGATAATTCAAACCCTATAAATCTAATACAAATTAAAGACCATACTGTTCTTGCTCCTATAGTCTATATATCAATTAATTAATGAAATCACCATCAATCCATAACACAGACCTTGGAGTTACTCTGAATCATTCTATCATTACCCATATCCAATTGATAATCCATTCTGTTAAATCTTTAATCTTTCTTTTAATTACTTTCTAATCCCTTACTTCTCTAAACACACTATGTTTTTAAGTCAAGCTTACTTCATTTGTTCCAAAAATGTTTTTTTCTAAATATCTCTTGCCTCCCTGACTCCACTGTATTAATTAGAAAGTCTTTTTGCTTATCTAATAATATCAATCCCTGCTTTGATGTTTTCTGGGGTTTTGCAGGACTGGAAATTGAGACTAAAATATTGAATAGCACATAAAGCTGCTATCAGTGTGGTTCCTTTATTATTACAACTTCATCTCCCAACACTGATCTTTGCCCCTTCATCCATCTTCGCCACGTATCATTAAGAAGCCAAATACAGGGCTGAGCGCAGTGGCTCACACACGTAATCCCAGCACTTTGGGAGGCTGAGGCGAGCCGATCGCCTAAGGTCAGGAGTCCGAGACCAGCCTGGCCAACATAGTGAAACTCCGTCTCTACTAAAAATGCAAAAAATTAGCCGGGTGTGGTGGCAGGCACCTGTAATCCTAGCTACTCGGGAGGCTGAGGCAGGAGAATCGCTTGAACCAGGAGGCGGAGATTGCAGTGAGCCAAGATTATGCCATTGCACTCCAGCCTGAGCAACAAGAGCAAAACTGTCTCAAAAAAAAAAAGAAGCCAAATACATAATGTTTCCTAATCTATGACTTGTTTTTTACATTTCCATGCTTTATACACATTCCACTCTCGCACACTAGAATGTCTTTACCCACCTTTTTAACTCCCAAAATCCTTTGAAACACTTTTAATAACCAAACACCTTGCTAAAACCTGAATGACTTTTCCACTCATCTGTTTCCCCTAGGACTTTGTAAATACGTCAGAATGATGCAGAATATTCATTGGTCTCTCTCTGCAACATAGGATGAGTTCCTCAACGTCAAACTTAATGACACATCCTATGTTTCTGACACATCTAGTAGGTATTTAGAACACTACTAGACGGCAATTAGAAATAGACAATTCTCGCTCTCATACACTCTGCCTAATGGGAAGGGGCAGAGTACTGACATAATATATTGGTAGAGAAAACTTCCTTGTACTCGAGCTGAAATCTCAAGAATCAAGGAGCTGTGACAAAAAGAGGAGGATATACAAGTATGAAGAGCATGAGAAACCAAAAAGCCAGCAGAGCTGACACATAGAAAGCCATATGGAAAGAACAAGATGAGGAAGGAGACAAAGAAGTGATGCTATCATACTGGATCTTATAAACAAAGTTAGCAATGTTGGTCTTTGTCCTCAGAACAGGAAGTTGTAAAAAGTTTTATGTAGAGAAAATAAAATATAACAAAATATTAACAGTGGTTGTTTTGTTTTGTTTTGTTTGTTTGTTTTTTGAAACAGGGTCTCACTCTGTCTCAGGCTCCAGGCTGGAGTGCAGTGGCACAATGTCAGCTCACCACAGCCTCAATCTCCCAGGTTTGAGTGGCTCCTCCCATCTTAGCTCCCAAGTAAGTGGGACCACAGGTGCATACCACCATACCTGGCTAATTTTTGTGTTTTTTGTAGAGACAGGTTTTTGCCATGTTGCTCAGGCTCTTCTTGAATTCCTGGGCTCAACAGACCCACCTATCTCACCCTCCCAAAGTGCTAGGATTATAGGTATGCCCCACTGCACGTGACACAACAGTGGTTATCTTTAAATGATATTATTTTCTTTTTTTCCCCTATAATTTCCTAATTTTCTACAACGAATGTCGTCATTTTCTTTTAAGAAAAAACATTATAAAGTTTTGAAAGCTCAGGAGAGTTGTGATAAATAAAAGTCCTACTATAATACTTTATTTTTTTAAGACAGGGTGTCACTCTGTCACCCAGGTTAGGGTGCAGTGGTGTGATCTCAGCTCACCGCTACCTCCGCCTCCCAGGTTCAATCAATCCTCCCACCTCAGGCTCCCAAGTAGCTGGGACTACAAGCACACACTACCACACTAGCTAATTCTGTACTTTTTGTAGTTTTGGGGTCCTTCTATGTTTCCCAGGCTGGTCTTGAAATCCCAGGCTCAAGCAATCTGCCTGCCTCGGCCTCCCAAAGTTGAGGAAAGTCTTCTCTCAAAAGGAAATATAAAATTGAATGCTAAATGAAGAGTTCCAGTTCAATATAAGACTGCAAACCAACACAAATTGCTCTCTCTCCCTCCAGATTAACCTTTGATGTGCCACAAAAATAAGACAAAGGCTGATAGAATCCCCAAAACTATTATAAGTATACCATGACATAAATCTGCACAAACTGTGAGCAACTTCTGAAGAGTGCACAAAGAAGATAGAGCTGTCTAGATCAGAGAAAGCTAGGGACTATGGGTGAGGGATAAATTGTGGGGAAAAAAGCCTTTTTAGTTGTATCCATATCTCAATCTCACACTGGTCTGGGTTGATCAATGTTTACCAGGTAACAACTGTAAGGCAGAAAAGCAACAAAATCTTGAAATTTTGTTATTAATTAGTGAAATAATTCTAAAAAGTCTCTGATAAGTAGTTTGCATTGTCTATTTTGTGGTTCAAGAATGTTAGAAAAATTATCTGAAATCAGAAACAATGGACAAATAGGCCACAAAGTTTTTGCCAGTAATTAATATTAGATTATCTCAGATTTTTCAAAAAACATAATTTTCTAAGCTCAGAAAATGTTAATGTAACACAAGCCAAATAATCAAAAACTAAAATCATAGTACTTAAAATAATTTCAAAGTACAGACATAGCCAGTCATGGTGGCTCACGTCTGTAATACGACCATTTTGGAAGGCTGAGGTGGGTAGATCACCTGAGGTCAGGAGTTCGAGACCAGCCTGGCCAACATGGTGAAACCCCATCTCTACTAAAAATACAAAAATTAGCCGGGCACAGTAGCGGGCGCCTGTAGTCCCAGCTACCTGGGAGGCTGAGGCATGAGAATAACTTCCACCCAGTCTCAAAAACAAAAACAAAAAAAAGGACAGACATATGTTCAACATCATTATACATTTTTTTAATATTTCTAATATTCTGTTGTGAAAAACAGCAAAGGAGAAAGGACTTACAGAGTGCCTACACACATTGATTATGAGTAACATATACACAAGGAACAACAAACTGCAGAAGGCCGCAGGAGGCCTCTGAGGAGGAAGGCCTCTCCATGCCTCATGTTCTGGCGCAGGGTGACCTAGGCTCTGTTACCATAAACATTGTGCTCAAGGACATAAAACCCCTTCGTAGCACTATGACATAGGCAGACTTGTAGGTTCCTTGTAAGGCCCACGTTCCATCAACTGTACATAGATAATAAGTGAAATATGTTCCTGTTTTGTGAAACTCCCAAACTGCCACTGTTATCAATTCTTAGAATGACATACCAGTTCTGGTTCATTGATTCAGTTGCAGCTCACTGATTAACTCTACCATCACCCTCTCCCCACCATTACTCCACCCCTACCCTGTAGATCAAAGTGATTGTAAACAATAAATAGTGTGGATGATCAGAGTTCTGGGCCTTCACTGTCTCCTCCAAAGAAATGAGTGATGGCCCCCTGGTCCCACTATCTCTCTTAATCTGTCTATTTCTCATTCATTCATTGCCACCGAACATGGGGTACCCATGGGTGACATAGGGCTGGTTCCCTACAATATTCTAAATAAGAGTTATTCAATTAATTATCCTTTAATTTAGCAGTTAAGTATCTGTTTCTTGTGATGGGAAGTAATAAAAATATAAGTACTAAGCAATTATGGTTATATAGTTACATAATAATGGACAATGGGATATTATTTAGAATGGCTAAGGTATCACTTTACATAAGAAAATCACTTTAAGAACAGACCTCAACTATATAAGCCTCAATCTTTTACCTTTAAATTGATTGCTAAATATCCTGTAACTAATTTTCCATGAAAATTTTGTTTACTGGCCTTCCCAATAATTATGAACTCTTAAACAGTAGAGACCAGGTCTTTTATTCTCCACATCTTGACACACACACATGCTTTATAGTAAGGACTCAGTAAATACTGATTCCGAAGAAAAAGAATCCTTGAGGCCAGGTGCAGAGGCTCATGCCTGTAATCCCAGCATTTGGAGAGGCTGAGGCACATAGCTGAGATTACAGGTACCCACCACCATGCCCAGCTATTTTTTTTGTATTTTTAGTAGAGATGGGGTTTCCCCATGTTGGCCAGACTGGTCGTAAACTCTTGACCTCAGGTGATCCGCCTGCCTTGGCCTCCCAAAGTGCTGATAAATCTTAAAAAAGTGCCCAGAAGAGCCCAAAACATAGCATCAAAATAAGACTGAATCTATGTAACATCCTAAGGGAGTTCCATATTATACATTTCTTTAAAAAAACTGCCAACATTTTTAATTTCCTTCTGCAAAGTTAGATTTAATTGATCATTTTCAGCCTAAAACTATAGAGATAATATTATCACAAAGATAATATTCCCATTCATCCAGATTAAGTTTTATAAAATTTTCCACTATTGAGATGTACTTGACAAAAATAAGATCTGTATGTGCAGTTGAAAAAAAATTATCAGTAGGAGGAGGGAGAGTAGAATAATTGAATATTCAGTATATTATCAAAAAGAATATGATATGTTTTAGAAATACTCTTTTAAAGACTAAAACAGAATAGAGACAGTCTTATTCCTTGCTTCCAGCAAAATCTATACCTGCCAACTAAAGCAGTTAGCTATTTAACACTATGGTTATTTTCAGTTTCAATAATGGCCTAAATAATAAAGCAGTTGCCAGAAAGGACTGTCAGGTATCAAAAAAAAAAAAAAAAAAAAAAAGTCCTGTATTATGGATGAATTAAAAAATCAACATCAACAAGGTAGAATGCTGCAAAATAAAAAAAACATAATTTTAAACATGATTCCTCAATTCTTTCTGTGTACCACTAAATGTTCAATTTCCTAAGTCATGAATAGTTCATATGTAAGTTTATAGATAACTGCAAAGGTTTATATTATGGAAAGTTACAGTGAATTAAGAATATTTCAAATGCACCACTTCATATTTTTAGAATATATTCAACAACAGTAATTCATATTGCTTACTCATCTGTCTATCTCCATAGCTGATGGCTTCTGCCAGAGGGCTCCATCCCTGAGCATTTTTCACCTTGACTGGAGCATTGTGAGCCAAAAGTAAATGGGCACATTCTGCAATATAAAGCAGTGATAATATCAAACATCATGTAATTTTTAGAATCTTTAAATATAAATATATAAAACTTTAATATACCAAATTAATATAAACAGATGAAATAAACACTGTACCAAGTAGAATTATATAATCCAAAAAATTCCTATCTATCTAAACCAGGTAATTTCAGATCCCTAGATTCAAAAAGTATCCATTCTACTACCTAAAAATAAATTGGATCTCTGTGCAAAGAGAGTATCATGTTCCGGCTGGGCGTGGTGGCTCACGCCTGTAATCCCAGCACTTTAGGAGGCAGAGGCTGGCGGATCACGATCAAGACCATCTTGGCCAACATGGTGAAACCCCGTCTCTACTAAAAAATACAAAAATTATCTGGGCGCAGTGGCGTGCGCCTGTAGTTCCAGCTACTCGGGAGGCTGAGGCAGGACAATTGCTTGTACGCGGGAGGCAGAGGTTGCGGTGAGCGGAGATCACGCCACTGCTCTCCAGCCGGGCGCCTGGAGACAGAGGGAGACTCTGTCTGAAAAAAAACAAAAGTATCATGTTCCCTAATAATTGTCCCCAAGAGTATTTTTTTAATGTTTTCACAATCTAAAAGACAACCCAAGAACTTCGAGTGATTCACATCCAAATATCTATCAGGTATTAAGACCCAAAAGAGGATTTGTATGTCCATAATGTCAAGTAGGAAGTTTATTATTTCAGAAAAAAAGGTGTTTTCAAAAAGAGTCAGTAATGTTTCCAATAAACACTTAGTTTTCAAAGTTTTTAATTCCTATGGTTTGGAAAAATATTCAAAAAAGGGCAAAACTCGGCTTAGGATACGAGGACAAATCTAAATAGTTTTTCAAATAATCAAAAGAAATCTAAGGTATAGACTTTCTATAGGTTGAGAAAACTTTTTTAAAATTAAAAATAAAAAGTTTATTAACAGGAAAAAAGTTAAAACTGAGGCCCACGGGAAATTTAGGTAAGACAGCCATCCATCCATTCATTCAATCAATAATTCAGCAAATATTTACCAAATGTTCATTATATGCCATTTCTAAATAACGAGTACTCAATAAGGTATTGCTATCAGACAGCATACTTCCTATGTTGGAATATAACATGTAAATTAATAAATAGAAAAGAAAAACAATGCAAGATAATGGTAACTGCTTTGAAAGAAATAAGGGCGTTAAGACAGTGTAATGTGGGTTGGCTAAGGGGGAAAACAAATGGCACTACTTTAGTACTATTCCTAGCGATACAAGAAACAACTATACTAGTGGGGAGCTTTATTACCATAATGTAAAATAAATACAGAAATTTCATAGAAGTGTTTAAATCTGGTAACAGTATATAAGAATATATGTACATAGATGTTAGTGTTGTTTGTATGGCAATTATATTGGAAACAAAGTGAATGCCCAAAGTAGGGTAATAATAGATATGTCGCATTTACATTACAGTAATAATATATTATCAGTTTTTAAAAAATCGAGTCATATCAAAAGCACAGAGAAGACAGCTTTAATGGTTAGCCAAATTTGAGAAATTTTGCATCAAAAATAATAATGGCTAACTAGTTTTAACACATTGAAAAAAACTGATAAGCTCATAACAACATCAAGAAATAAAAGGGAAGGCAATAAGTTCTAATTTACAGAATAATGCAATGTTACCTAATAAATGTAGAAAAAATGATAACATTAGAAAATTTAACATAATACCCCACGTAATAACTGATTTAGGCAAGGGTCTTTATTGAATGCTAAAGTCACTAGGTAAAAGGCTTTATGCTGGGAATAGGATATTCACACAGAACCAAAGTATTGTCGCAAGAATATTTACTAATAACAAACAAAAAAATGTTCCTTTACAATGGATATATTTGAAGATTATCACTTAAACACACGATCTAACTTATCGGCAATTACTAATGAAATAATCTGAATTTGTGTTTCCAATGTGACAAAGTTCCTAATATCACCTATGAAGTATTCTATCCAGAAATGTTTAACCTGAATCTAATAAAGCCTCTATAGCTAACTTTCAATTCACAGAAAAAACAAAGGATAAAGACATGGAGAGAAAAGTTAAGAAACACGGAGAAAAAATGATCAGGCAAATCTGAGAGAAAGGACATTCTGCAAGTTAACTAGTCAAGACTTTTAAAACAGTTGGGCACAAAGGTAGGGAAAAGGTGGGCAAATTGCTCTAGATTACGAGACATAACAACCAAATGCAATGAGTGACCCTCAACTGGGTCATGTTTCAATATAAAAAACCTACAAATGACATTCTGGGAACAACTAGAGAAATCTCAATATGCATTAGCTATCAGATGATATTTTAACAACCTCATTAATTTCCTTGGTGTGATAATGATAATATGGTTATGAAGGAGAATGTCTTATTCTTAGAGGTTTATGCAAGTATTTGGGGGTAAAATGTCATGATATCTACATCTAGTTTTCAAATGGTGTAACAAAAATAATATATATACCATACAGGTTGGGCACAGTGGCTCATGCCTATACTCCCGACACTTTCGGAGACCGAGGCAGGTGGATCACCTGAGGTCAGGAGTCTGAGACCAACCTGGCCAACATGGTAAAACCTGTCTCTACTAAAACAAAAAAAAATTAGCCAGGTTTGTTGTCACTGGCCTGTACTCCCACGTACTATGGAAGCTGAGGCAGGAGAATTGGTTGAATCCAGAAGACAGAGTTTGCAGTAAGCTGAGATTATGCCACAGAGAGATACTCAGGCTCAAAAAAACAAACAAATCAAACAAACAACAACAATAAAATATATATATAAGACATACAAATTAAAATATGACACGTTAACAATTATTGAGTCTATGTGGAAAGTATTTCAGTGTTTGCTGTGATAATCTTTCAATTGTGGGGATATATTTAAAATTCTTCATAATAAAATGTTGAGAAAGATAAAGAAATTAAATCAATCAAAAAAAAAGGAATCAATTAGAGCCATCTCAACAGGGTTAAAGGAATTTTCACAGTGTATTCCTGATATAATTTACCTGCTCGATACAGTATATAATTATTGCATTGTTTAAAAATGAATGAGCAAGCCTGTGTGCAGTGGCTCATACCTGTAATCCCAGCACTTTGGGAGGCAGAAGTGAGCAGATGACCTGAGGTCGAGAGTTCAAGACCAGCCTGGCCAACATGGTGAAACCCTATCTCTACTAAAAATACAAAAAGTAGCCAGGTGTGGTGGCACACACCTGCAATCCCAGCTACTCAGGAGACTGAGGCAGGAGACTCATTTGAACCCTGGAGGCAGAGGTTGCAGTGAGTTGAGATTGTGTCATTACACTCCAGCCTGGGCAACAGAGTGAGCCTGTGACTCAATACATAAATAAATAAATGGAATGAGTAAAAAAGTACATACATGAGTGTGTGTGTTCAGACACATGCACAAATATTTCTATATAATAATAAGCATAGAGAAAAGTATGTAAGAATATCCAGCAGGTTTTAACATGTGTTACCATGTTTATTGGGAAGAGGAGAAATACGAAGAGGGGACGATAGCCAAGATAAAAAGAAAATCTTTAAAAAAGTAATAAAAACAAATGGACCCATCCCCCAAAAAATCATTTATAATTATGTTTGTATGTATACATGTATAGGGGAATGTAAACATGTAAGATACTTACAAACTTCTAGGGCTATTTCATGGTAAGCTGTTGAAAGAAAAGAAAAATATGGCAAAGTACTATCTGTAGTGATTCTACTTCCATGAAAACAAACGAAGTCTCTGTGTTGTAAGTAAAGAGTATGATATAAAAGGACATCCATGAAGCTGTAAATGTTAACTACATCAGGAAAAAAAAGTAGAGAGATGATGCTTTTATATATCTATGTATTGTATTATTTCAACTACTTCAACACACCTGGATTACTAACCAAAAAAATCATTAAAGAAAAAAATGGACCAGGTGCGGTGGCTCATGCCTGTAATCCCAGTACTTTGGGAGGCTGAGGCAGGCAAATCACGAGGTCAGGATATCGAGCGGCCTGACCAACATGGTAATACCCCAGTCTCCACTAAAATTACAAAAATTAGCCAGGCATGATGGTGCACTCCTATAGTCCCAGCTACTCAGAAGGCAGAGACAGGAGAATTGCTTGAGGCGGATGTTGTAGTGAACCGAGACCATACCATTGCACTCCAGCCTGGGCAACAGATCGAGACTCCATCTCAAAAAAGAAAAAAATAATAATTTAAAAATATTAAAAAGAGGTTTGCACAACAATATCTAAAGCAATACCATAGGATTCATATAAAATTTATATATTATGCTAAACATATCAACAATGTTTCCGATATGCCACAAACCAGGCAGAACAGCCGCCCTTCACTCACTAGTCACAACTCAACTAAAGTAGAGATTAGCAACTAACAAAAAAATCAGATAATCATAGATATGCTAATAACCTATGACATACTCTTAAAAAAAAAAAGAACTGGATCATTCAAATGTCTTTTCTCAGTAATGTTAACAATGCATAAGAAGGTAGTTAACAACTTGGTGCTTAGGCTTAAAGGATGCATAAATATGCCAGGAAGAAGTCAAGACTTGAGGATTGTAGACAAATGCAAATTATGAGAAATAAAAATCACACATTAAGGCTGGGCACAGCAGCTCAGGCCTGTAATCCCAGCACTTTGGGAGATCAAGGTGGGCAGATCACCTGAGGTAAGGAGTTTGAGACTAGCCTGGCCAACATGGCAAAACCTTGTCTCTATTAAAAATAAAAAAATTAGCCAGGCATGCTAAAAATTAGCTGTAGTTGCATTTGCCTGTAATCCCAGCTACTCGGGAGGCTGAGGCAGGAGAATTGCTTGAACCTGGGAGGCAGAGGTTGCAATAAGCTGAGATCATGCCACTGCACTCTAGCCTGGGTGACAGAGTGAAGCTCTGTCTCAAAAATCAAACAAACCAAAAAAAAAAAAAAAAAAAAAATCACGTTAATAAGCAAGAACTATAAAGGTGATCAAATATAGAGAGAACGAATGAGAAAAATAGGATAGCTGAAAATAACAGAGTATCTGGAGTTATTGTTATTAAAGTGAGAAACCATATTAATTCTAAAGTTACTTTAGGGAAAAATTAAAAATTGCAGATACAAAAAAAGACTGAAAATAAATTAAAAGTTGCAGCAACTGGTTTGAAAGACCTTTCTCTGATGTTTTCAACCAAAAGGATGAGAATTAAAGATTAGTTTTTCTATGTCATCTCATAAAAATTCCTGAAACCTTCTTTAAGTATAATATTATTCTTCATTTCCATCCTGATCCATAGTTCAAAAACCTCCCACGTCCATTGACTAATATTAGTCAATGGACTCAGAAATTCAGAAAAAATCAGTCTTCTGTGGTGAAAAACTAACGTTATTCAGTAGGTTAAGATGAGTAAGAGAAGGGAAGCATGCAGCAGAGTAAAAGATTCTCTTTACTTCAATCAAAATATTATTTGAATGTCCTGGGAAATTTTGCTGTGTTTACAGACAGGTACACAAACAGAAAGTGCCCTTCAACAATGAATCACTAAAGGTACAGTGTATCTTAAAAGGAGAAGATAAAAGAGAATAGACTATGTAGGCCAAACAAGGATATAATGTGAAAGCAATGTATAGAACACTAAGCAGGCCAGGAGCAGTGGCTCACACTTGTAATCACAGCACTTTGGGAGGCCGAGGCAGGTGAATCGCTTGAGGTCAGGAGCTCAAGACCAGCCTGGCCCACTTTGTGAAACCTTGGTTCTACCAACAATACAAAAATTAGCCAGGCATGGTAACACATGCCTGTAATCCCAGATACTACTAGGGAGGCTGAGGTCGGAGAATCACTTGAACTAGGGAGGTGGAGGGTGCAGTGAGTCAAGATCATGCCACTGCACTCCAACCTGGGTGACAAGCAAGACTTCAACTCAAAAAAAAAAAAAAAAAAAAAAAAAAAAGAACACTAAGCATAAAGTACATGTTTTATTTTCCACTACACATTCCAGTCTCACTCTTGTGCAACCAAATATCAAAAATATAAACAGACTTTCAAGTTTGTTTTGTTTATTTTAAAAAGAGAATAACACACACACAGCCATATAAAGAAGGAAAAAAAGAGCTCATGGCTGGAAAAATGTAAATGGATCAGTATGTTATTGGTTGTGTCTATTCTATTTGAAAAGGATTCAGAAACAACAAATACCAACATTATTTGCAGATCCTGAATCATCAAACCAAGTGTTTCCCAAAATACATCCCACAGAATTCTAGGCTGTCAAGAAACTCGTGAAAAAGAGCAAACAAATAACTATGGGGAACTCTGACCACTATGTCCAACACATGCCCCAACGTGAAACATTATCATGCATATTAGCATATCAAATTTCTAACAAGTTCTGCAATGAAGAAAACTTTTTAACTTTTATTTACCGAATATTTTTCAAATCGATTTGATCTGGAAACTCTTTATTTTCTTCTAAATAGCTATCAATATCCCATGAAGCTAATGTGGTTTTTCTTCTGTACTTCAATTGATGCAAATAAACTAACGTTTTATGAAACACATTTTAATTTGTTGTTGTTGTTGTTGAAACAAAGTCTCGCTTTGTCATCCAGGCTGCAATGCTATGGTACAATCTCGGCTCCCTGCAACCTCCACCTCTTGGTTCAAGTGATTTTCCTTTCTCAGCCTCCCAGGTAGCTGGGATTACAGACATGTGCCACCATGCCCAGCTAATTTTTGTATTTTTAGTAGAGATGGAGTTTCACCATGGTGCTCAGGCTGGTCTCAAACTCCTGACCTCAAGTGATCTGCCCACTTCAGTCTCCCAAAGTGCTGGGATTACAGACATGAGCCACCACACCTGTCTGAAATACATTCTAAAACAGGCTGATATAAACCTATGATGAAGCATAATAGTACGTCTATCTAAAATTAGAATACCCTCTGTCAGAATATATTTGAGTGGAAAAATAAACTAAAATTAGAACCCTAAACCAGAGATGGCAGATAGGCTTTATTTCACATTCAAATTCTGGTAAATCCATATTAACTACTAAAGAGCTAAATTAGGAAGGATTCCAGAATAGCAATCAGATTTGGCAAGCTGCATGTTGGCCAACTTTGATATAGACCATATCCTTTCTGAATGGTTCTCAGTGAAAAAAAGGGCAAAACAATACACCATAAATACAGATTTTAGAGCCAGACACTCCATGTTGAAATTGAAACTCAGCTACTTTACTCTGGGCAAGTTTTGGGGCTAACGTTTTTCTTCCTTAAAATGGGGATAATAATAGTACTTTACTTACATGGTTAAGAGTTAAATGAGTAAATATGTGGAAAGTACTAGGAAAAGCATTTGATATACTGTAAATAATAAATTCCAGTTATTTTCTAAAGTTCTAATCCAATGTTCTTTGAAAAAAAAGGATAAGTTTTTATTGATCTAATTCAACTGACTATATCTGACATGTTTTCACCAAGGTTGCTTGAGATGTCAATCACGGCCTGCCCTATCCATATTCCTGCTAAACTAAACATTCTTCCTCTGTATTCCTGATTCCCTCTCCTACCCCCAAATCTCACCCAAGTCAGTCCAGCTAAAGCTAATTTCACAGAAGCAAATACCCATCCTAAAGACAGATAATTCACAAGTCTGCCATCACCCGTCATTTGTGGCTTGGCTTGAGATGAACTGGATCCATCAAACTTTTTGCTCAGAAATTTGGGAACCTAAGAAACCAATCTAGTGGTGAATGCTGAAACCGGAATGTCATTAAAACTTAGGATCCTAAAAGAGTTATTTTAGCTCTGTTCAATTTCAGTAAACAGAAAAAGGCAATCATGAAAAAGGAGGAATACTGCAGATATAAAGAACTGCAGATACACCATAAGAGATAGAAAGATGAGGCCGGGCACGGTGGCTCACCCCTATAATCCCAGCACTTTGGGAGGCCAAGGTGGGTGGATCACTAGGTCAAGAGATCGAGACCATCCTGGTCAACATGGTGAAACCCCATCTCTACTAAAAATACAAAAAAAAAATTAGCTCGGCATGTTGGCACAACCCGTAGTCCCAGCTACTCAGGAGGCTGAGGTAGGAGAATTTTGCGGTGAGCCAAGATTGAGCCATTGCACTCCAGCCTGGGTAACAAGAGTAAAACTCCGTCTCAAAAAAAAAAAGAGATAGAAAGATGATAAGGAAACAGATAGGAGAATGACTGATTCCTCCAAACATCTTGGTTCCCACTCTTCCTGAGATCTGGCTGGTCCCTACTTCTTGAGTTTCTCGAATATGTAGTTTTTTAATGAATTTCTTTTTACTTGGAAGTTATTCCAGTTAATATTCCTTGTAAGAAGAAAAAAGAAGCCATAATATGGAAGATGCATATTTGAATCACCAATTATATAGAATTAAAATTAAAATTAAGGTCAGGCACAGTGACTCACATCTGTAATCCCAGTGCTCTGGGAGGCCCAGGAGGGAGGACTGTTTGGGGCCAGGAGTTTGAGAACACCCTGGGCAACACAGTGAGACCACATCTCTAAAAATAAATTTAAAAGTTAATTAGGTATGGTGGTATGTGCCTCTAGTCCCTGTTAGTTGGGAGGCTGGAAACAAGAAGGTCACTTGAGGCCAGGAGTTTGAAGCCACAGTGAGCTAGGATCACACCACTATACCCCAGCCTGGGCAACAGAGCAAGACCCTGTTTCTAAAATAAAAATTATATTATCCTAAGGATCATATGCTTCATTTAAACATTTGAACTTAAAAACCAAACTAGCAAAAGTACTTTGTTTTTCAACAAAACAAATTCAACCCATGGCAACACAGTGAGAACCTGTCTCTACATAAAATGAAAAAATTAGCTGGGCATGGTGGCATGTGCCTATAGTCCCAGCCACCTGAAGGCTGAGGTGGGAGGATCACTGGCGCTCAGGAGTACAAGACTGCAGTGACCTATGATTGCATCACTGCACTTCAGCCAGGGGAGAAGAGCAAGACCATGTCTCAAAATAAAAACAAGTTCTAGCAATATCCCTGGGTCAGTATACATTCAAATGTTTATACTGACAGATACATTATATCATATAACAACAAGAGATGTTCATAATGATACTTCTAGATCATTGAAAAAAAAAGTTAGCAGAAGTTCATTAGCCTGTTTAAAAACACAGAATTATATTTCTTTTAAAAATTTTATCAAACACATTTAAAATATAAATATCTAGTACTCAAAGAATTGCTATTTAGCTATCTAAAATCCTCACTTTCCAGAACAACTGGGGATCTAAATAACTCAAGTTTTACTGCACTTAGGAATAACCTACAAAAGTAGACATCTTTTAAATCACCTGCCTATAAGTTTTCTTTAAATTAAAGAATAAATATCTTAATAAATACTTAATAAACAAGTATTAAGTTTTTGCAATTATCTACCATACAAAAGGCTTAATTTATGACTTTAAGTATATAAAATATTATATATTTAAAATCATATAAAACTCTAATATGAAAAGTATTATAACAAATCTTAATATTTGGAAATAAGTCTTCTAAAATTATAAATTCCTGCTTGATAAAATAAGTAAGGGGAAAAAATATAGTTTCAAAAGACATAATGGTTAGTACAGGATTTCCACTAACACTTTTTTTTTTTTTTTTTGAGACGGAGTTTCACTCATGTTACCCAGGCTGGAGTGCAATGGCGCGATCTCGGCTCACCGCAACCTCCGCCTCCTGGGTTCAGGCAATTCTCCTGCCTCAGCCTCCTGAGTAGCTGGGATTACAGGCACATGCCACCATGCCCAGCTGATTTTTTGTATTTTTAGTAGAGACGGGGTTTCACCATGTTGACCAGGATGGTCTCGATCTCTTGACCTTGTGGTCCACCCGCCTCGGCCTCCCAAAGTGCTGGGATTACAGGCTTGAGCCACCGCGCCCGGCCACTCCACTAACACTTTTTAAAAAGTACTATAGAGCTTTGCGTCTTTCAGCTTGGAGGAGGCCACAGTGCAACTTCCTTCGGTTGTCCCGAATCCGGTTCATCCGACACCAGCTGCCTCCACCATGCCGCCAACAAAAAAAAAAGCGGGGGGGAGGCTATAGAAAACAAGAAATATTTACTAATTTCAATATAGTAAATTATAAGTTCAAGTAACAAAATAATCAATTTTGAGTTTTTAAAAACTCAGGAGACAAAACTGATCTTAAAAATTTTTAATTGACTACACATAATTGAAGTTAAACATTAAAAAGAAAATATTTACTAACCTTTATTTCCTAACATCACAGCAAGGTGTAAAGGAGTATTTCCTAAAAAGAAATAAAATAAATAAATTAGAAGGTATAAAAACATAAGAACATTTACTTAAAAGTGGGTTCAATTCCTTCAGAAATTTCACTGGCAGATTTTAAGCAAAAATGATATGACTGCAAAATAATATTGCTTATATATCAAATTTAAAGTCAGAAGATACCATGGTTTCTAAGTACAATGTACTCCCCAACCCCTCCAAAATAAGGATATCCATTTTGAGATTTCTTTTTCGAACAGATTTCACAGATTCCTTTTGCTGCTCATTTCTCTTTCACATTATTCTTTGTTCATTTAGCAAACAATTTAATACCTAGTCACCCTTGGGGACAAAAATAAATAAAACCCAATCCCAGTCTTCAAGTTGTTCAGAAGTCTTCTGTTAGAGACAAATATGAAAATAAATAATAATTATTATTTATTAAATAGAAGGGACTGTAGCATGACAGTGGAACATACAGCAGATCTCATAACTTTGCAGAGAGTTAAATATTGAAGAATGGACCACACTGAAATGAGTCTTAAAGAATTTGTTAGAAATCTGTAGGCGAACAAAAGCAACATGTCAGCACTCCAGATTTTCTTTTTTAAGTTATCCAAATCACACTCAAGTACAGGAAAAATTTATATTTGGGAAACAAACAAAAAGTTATCATTAGTGAGGGTAAAGAAGTTATGGAAAACCGTAAAGAATGAAATTGGAAAGATGAGCAAAAGACAAAGACTTGAAAGCTATGCTACGAAGTTTGGACTATATCCTATAGCTGATGTTATAGAATGACTAATTTAAATTTCAAAATGATACCCTAAGACACACTTATGGTCTAAAAGTTAAACCAACAGTAATATTTGAAAATAAAAAGTAAATAAAATCTGCTAAATTTCACACATTAGCAATTTTACAGAAGTGAAGTCATCACATCAACAATTCTGACCAAAATAATGAGCTAAACATTATCAAGGGATCATATGCAGCATGAAATAAACTACTTTATCTCAGAGATGTGTGTGTGATATACTCCAATCTCTTAGTGTGACAAGAGATCCTTCATGATTCTCTCTCTCTCTCCCCCCCCCTCTCTCTCTCTCTCTCGTAGCATAGCTTTCAAGTCTTTGTCTTTTGCTCATCTTTCCAATTTCATTCTTTACGGTTTTCCATAACTTCTTTACCCTCACTAATGATAACTTTTTGTTTGTTTCCCAAATATAAATTTTTCCTGTACTTGAGTGTGATTTGGATAACTTAGAAAATCTGGAGTGCTGACATTTTGCTCAATAAAGGCAAAATGGAATGGGAATTTTTGGCAAAGTCAGCAAAATACTATTTTGAGCAAAATTTATAAAACAACACAAGTAAATTTACTACATTAAAGTCATCTCCATGGCTGGGTGCAGTGGCTCACGCCTGTAATTCCAACAAGGCAGCCAGATCACCTGAGATCAGGAGTTTAAGACCAGCCTGGCCAACATGGTAAAATCGCATCTCTACTAAAAATACAAAAATTAGCCAGTTATGGTGGCATTCTCCTGTACTCCCAGCTACTCGAGAGGCTGAGGCAGGAGAATCACTTGAACATGGAGACAGAGGTTGCAGTGAGCTGAGATCACTTCATTTCACTCCAGCCTGGGCGACAAGAGTGAAACTCTGTCTCAAAATTAATAAATAAATAAAATAAAGTCATCTCTGTAAGTAACTTTACCAAAACCCAAACAAAACCAAACCCTGAATTACAGAATATCTCTTGATCTTAACTAGGGACAAAAAGCAAGACAGATTTGGAGATATAAGTCACATTTTTTCAGAAATATGAACTGGTGGTACAAATTTTCATTGGTACTTAGTACTTTAACATGAAACATGCAATGAAGAAAAGTATCTTTCATTATAGGTATTTTTATATATGAATTTAGTAAAACTGACTTCCTCTCCCCCCATGTTGAAATTACATACCTATATCATGAAGACATTAAAGAAACACCCCTTCTCCTCACAAACAACTCTATGTCTGCAATTTTTCAATTTTCCCCAAAGGATGTATAAAGTTAGAGACAATCAGGTGAATTTTCTGCATTAAAACTCTCAGTAAAGCACAATTTTCCCTGCTAACTAATATGTTCAGTTCAAATAAAATAAAAATGCTTAAGAACAATTTTTGTGTGTGTGTGTGTGACAGAGTCACATTCTGTTGCCCAGGCTGGAGTGCATGGCCGATCTCAGCTCACTGCAACCTCTGCTTACTAAGTTCAAGTGGTTCTCCTGCTTCAGACTCCCGAGTAGCCGGGATTATAGGTGAGTGCCACTACTCCCGGCTACTTTTTATATTGTTAGTAGAGACAGGTTTCATCATGTTGGCCAGGCTGGTCTCAAACTCCTTACCTCAGGTGATCTGCCCTCCTCAGTCTCCCAAAGTGCTGGAATTACAGGCATGAACCACTGCGCCCGGACCTTAAGAACAATTTTAAACACTGATAGACTATACACTGATAGATCAGGAGCCATCTGTGGGTTAGATTCATACACTATTCAGTGCCCTCAGTCTTCACCATAATAGAAGGTTAAAAAAAATCAACATGAGTAAGTTCTCTTCCTTCTTTTCAGAGGAAGGTCCTCTTCCTTCTTTTCAAAATATTGAACTAAATTTCCTAAGTTTGCATTCACATTCGATGATAATTTACCAAGATCAAAGAGTAATCCCAAAAAGCAAACAAACTTGGCCAGGCGCAGTGGCTCAAGCCTACAATCACCATACTTTGGGAAGATGAGGTGAACAGATCACTTGAGGCAAGGAGTTTCAGACCAGCCTGGCCAACATGGCAAAACCCTGTCTCTACTAAAAATAGCTGGGTGTGGTAGTGCACACCTGTAATCCAGCTACTTGGGAGGCTGAAGTAGAAGAATCACTTGAGTCCGGGTGGCGGAGGTTGCAGTGAGCCCAGATGGCGGCATTGCACTCCAGCTGAGGCAACAAAGTGAGACAGGGTCTCAAAATTAAAAAAAAAGCAAACTTGTTATGGTGCTAGAAACAAAAGGTCAACACCAACTATGCCAAGCCAAAGCTTTACTTTGAGCTATCATTCTTTTTTTTTTTTTTTCTTGAGATGGAATCTCGCTCTTGTCGCCCAGGCTGGACTGCAGCGGCACAATCTCGGCTCACTGCAACTTCTGCCTCCCCTGTTCAAGCGATTCTCCTGCTCAGCCTCCCAAGTGGCTGACAGGCGCCTGCCACCATGTCCAGCTAATTTTTGGATTTTTAGTAGAGACAGGGTTTCACCACGTTGCCCAGGCTGGTCTTGAATTCCTGGCTTCAAGTAAGTGATCCTCCCACCTTGGCTTCCCAAAGTGCTGGGATTACAGGCATGAGCCACCGCGACCGGCCTTCTAATTGCTTTTTATGTGCATTTTGACAAACTAAATTTTTCTAGTATTGTTTATCTATTTTCTTTTATTAGCATAAAATTTGTTCGCAATATCCACAAATGATATACTATGACATCTGAATTTATACTGATGTACCACTTCTTATTACTGATACTTGTTATCTGTGCCTCCCTTTTCTCTTGATCAGTCTGTTCATTATTTTCAAACAGGTCTTGCTATGTCACCCAGGGTCTTGCTATGTACAGTGGCAAAATCATGGCTCACTGCAGCCTCAACCTTCCAGGCTCAAGTGATCCTCCCATCTCAGCCTCCCAAGTAGAGAATCGCAGGAACACGACCACCACACCTAATTTTTTTTATTTTTCAGTAGAGATGTCTCACTATGTTCCCCAAGCTGGTCTCAAACTCCTGGGCTCAAGCAATCCTCCCACCTTGGCCTCCTAAACACCATATGTTCTCACTCATAAGTGGGTGTTGAACAATGAGAACACAGGGACACAGGGAGGGTGACATCAACAGGGCCTGGGGGGTGGGGGTCTAGGGGAGGAATAGCAGGGGGTGAGGGGACTGGGGAGGGACAGCATTAGGAGAAATATCTAATGTGGGTGATGGGATGATAGATGCGGCAAACCACCAGCATGGCATGTGTATACCTATGTAATAAACCTGCACAATCTGCACATGTACCCAAGAACTTAAAGTATAATAAATAAATTAAAAAAATTTTTTTAAATATATATATTTCTCATTAAAAAAAAATTGAGATTACAGGCATGAGTCACTGTGCCTGACCTATTAATTTTATTAATCTTTTCAAAGAACAAAGTGTTAGCTTTGTTGCTCTGTTTGTTTTTCTAATTCAATCATTCCTGCTCTTTTTTTACTTCTATTTTGTTTAGGTAAAATAAACTCAAATTGGGGGCCAGGCACAGTGGCTCACGCCTGTAATCCCAGCACTTTGGGAGGCTGAGGCCAGCAGATCACCTGAGGTTGGCAGATCACCTGAGGTAGGGAGCTCAAGACCAGCCTGACAAACATGGAGAAACCCTGTCTCTACTAAAAATACAAAATTAGCCTGGTGCGGTGGTGCATGCCTGTAATCCCAGCTACTCGGGAGGCTGAGACAGAACAGCTTGAACCTGGTAGGCAATCGTTGCAGTGAGTTGAAATCGTACCTGGCAATAAGAGCGAAACTCCATCTCAAAAAAACAAAAAACTCAAATTGGGAAATTAAGCAACTTAAAACTGTTCTTCTAATTTCTTTTTCTTTTTTTTAAAGACAGGGTTTAACCATGTTGGTCAGGCTGGTCTTGAACTCCCGACCTCAGGTGATCCACCCGCCTTGGCCTCCAAAGTGCTTGGATTACAGGCATGAGTCACCACGCCCGGCCTTTTTTTTTTTTTTTTTTTTTTTTTTTTTTGAGATGGAGTTTTGCTCTGTTGCCCATGCTGGAGTGCAGTGGCAGGATCTCAGCTCACTGCAACCTCTGCTCCTGGGTTCAAGCAATTCTGCCTCAGTCTCCCAGGTAACTGAAAGTACAGGTGTGCACCACCATGCCCATTTCATTTTTGTATTTTTAGTAGAGACTGGGTTTCACCATATTGGCCAGGCTGGTCTCAGCCTCCTGACCTCATAATCCACCCACCTCGGCCTCCCAAAGTGCTAGGATGACAGGCATGAGCCACTGCACACAGCCTGTTCTAATTTCTTAAAATAGATTTGATGATTGATATTTCAATCATCAAATATATCAGCCTTTTTCCTAATATATCTACCTTTTTAAAAAATGTCTAGCTTATTTACATTGTGATCAGAGAATGGGCAGTGTAATTTCAGTCCTCTGAAATGTGTTGAGATTTGCTTTATGATCGAATCTGACCAATTTTTGTAAGTGCTGTATATATCCTTGGAAAAAACTTTTTATTCTGCAGTTGAGTTCAGCATTTCACATAAGGCTACTAGATCCATTTTAATGGTGGTGTTCCTATCTTTTACATCCTTACTGATTTGTTGTTTGCTGTTGGCTTGTTGGGTTACAAAGAAAGGAATGTTAAAAATCTCCCACTATAATTGTGGGATTCTATGTCTTCTTGTAATTCTATCAATTTTTGCTTGATATATTTTGAAGCCATGTCATCAAGTACAATCAAACTTAAAATCTTCATATATTCTTGGTTCACTGAACCATTATTCATTATGAGACATGCACCTTTGTCTCATATAATGTTTTCTGTTTTGAAACCTATTAGGATATTAACACTATTATACCTTTTTTGAATTTGTATTTGCATAAATATACTTTTCAATCCTCAACTTTTTTGCATCCTGATGTTTTAGATGTCTCCAACTGCATGCAGGTGGGTGTTTTTATCCTACAGTAAGACAATATTTGTCTTTTAACTGAAGCATTTAATCCAGTTTCACATATACTCACTGACATATCAGGATCTAAATCTACCATCCTTTTTCTGCTTTTTTTTTTTGAGAGATGGAGTTTCACTGTGTCACCCAGGCTGGCATGATCTCAGTTCACTGCAACCTCTGCCTCCCAAGTTCAAGCAATTCTCCTGCCTCAGCCTCCCGAGTAGCCGGGATTACAGGTGTGCACCACCACACCCAGCACATTTCTGTATTTTACTAGAGATGGGGTTTCACCATATTGGCCATGCTGGTCTCGAACTCCTGACCTCAAGTGATCCACCCACCTCTGCCTCCCAAAATGCTGGGATTACAGGCATGAGCCACCGTTGGCCTGGTCCCTTTTTGTGTTTTCTATTTGTCCTGCCTGTTCTATATTCCCTTTGTTCATCTTCCTTACCTTCTTCTAGATTGACTATTTTTATTATTCCATTTTGTTTTCCCATCTGTTATCTGGAAGATATGCGTATTTTATTTTACTATAGCAGGAAAGTGGCATGATACAAATTATATTTTAAGATCATTCTTGTTCTCATATAGAGAATGAATTGGAGGGGGACATAGAAAGACCAGTTAAGAATCTGATGCAGTATTCCCAGGAAAAAATATAATCAAAATTGGCCAGTCTCAATGTGGTGGCAGAGGAGACAGAAGTAGACTGGTTCAAAATAACTTGCTAATTATATGTGTATGGGGAGTAAGAAGTGGTGAGACAAAGAATGATCTCATTAATTGTGTGCCTTGAGCAACTAGATAGTTAACGATGTAATTTAAAAGAATGGGTGGCCAGGTGAAAGGGGAGGAGGCAGAAAATGATAGCTCCATATCGGACAAGTTAATTTTAAAATAACTCTGAGATTCCAAGTAAAGACGAATACAAAATCTAGAACTCAAAGAAGTCTAGACTGGAGATACACATTTGGCAGCAAAAAAGAAGAGACAAGCTGGGTTCGGTGGCTCACACCTGTAATCCTGGCATTTTGACAGGCTGAGGTAAAACCACGTCTCTACTGAAAATACAAAAATTAGTTGGGCATGTTGGCACACACCTGTAATCCCAGCTGCTCAGGAGGCTGAGGCAGGAGAATCGTTTGAAACTGGGAGGTGGAAGTTGCAGTGAGCTGAGATCACACCATTGCACTCCAGCCTGGGCAACAGAGTAAGACTCCGTCTCAAAACAAAACAAAAGATGTTTACAATCAAATGCATAAATTCCTGAATATCCTTTTTTGTCTCAATAGTGGAAGAGGTAGCAGTACTTCTCTTTTTTCACTTCTCTGTCTTTCAGGGGAAAAAAGAAGTAGCATGCTCCTAATGGGAAAGAAAGAAGAAAGAAGAAGGGGAAAGGGGAAAGGAGGGGAAAGGAAAAGAAAGGGAAGGGGAGGGGAGGGGAGGGAAAGGGGAAGGGGAAGGGGAAGTGGAAGGGGAAAGGGAAGGGGAAAGAAGAAAAAACACACAGGAACTGATAACACTAGTTGCTGCCCAGGAGGGGAACTAGATAGGTAGAGATAGGTGAAAGGGAAACTTTTAACAATGTGTCATTTTATATTTTAGAATTCTAAAGCATGTGAATGTAGTATCTGTTCAAAAAATTTTAAATTTAAGTTAAGGAGAGCCCACCAGAGTCTAGACAGATCACCTAGGTGAAGAAGTCAAGGTGTCCATGCTCCTGGATAATTATCTTTTATTTTCTTAACCCCTCAAGAACATACAGAAGAGAGTAAAAGCATCAGTACCTACTGAAGATACAAATGAAACCTTTCATTACAAGTCCAAATTTTAATCATATTATCAAAGATTTACAAGCTAGAAGTGAGTTCAACAATTTAATCCCTCTCATTTTACAGATAAGAATATAAACAGAAATACCTTCTACTATGATGCCAAATATCACGCTGTGCTAATTCAATATTTTAAATGACAAAATAATAATAATCATCATCATCACCACCTAGCTAACGTGACTGTATCTACCAAGTATATCATAAAACTAAGTGTCCCAATATCCTAGTTACCTCCATCTACTATCTCCTCAGTTTTCTGTCCTCAGCCTGCTGCTTAAGCTAATTTATTACACAAAGGATAATAAAAACATAAAATAAACTTTGCTATCAACTTTTCATAATGTACTTTTAAATCTGAAATTGAATGCCTTCATTCTAACTTGGTAAACTAAATCGAATTGTTTTGTTGAACAAGTGAAAAACAGTCCAGTAATATCAAGATCACTTTAGCTTTCAGGTAGGTTGGTTGGTTGGTTTGTTTGAGACCAAATCTCTCAATACTGCCAGGCTGGAGTGCAGTGATGCAGTCTTGGCACACTGCAGCCTCCACCTCCTGTGCCTCAGCCTCCCAACTAGCCAGGATAACAGGCACGCACCACCATGCCCAGCTAATTTTTGTATTTTTAGTAGAGATGTACTTTAGCAAAACTAGGTTGGCCAGGCTGGTCTCAAATTCCTAGCCTTAAGTGATCCACCCATCTTAGCCTCCCAAAGTGCTGGGATTACAAACATAGGCCACCATGCCAGGTTGACTTTAGTTTTAAAATATGGAAAAAAATCACTGGCCAGTACATTGGCTCAAGCCTGTATTCCCAACAGTTTGGAACACTGAGGGGGAGGACTGCTTAAGCCAAATTCATCACCAGCCCAGGCAACATAAGGAGATCTTGTCTCTACAAATAATAATTTTTAAAAATTAGCTGTGGGGCCAGGCACGGTAGCTCATGCCTGTAATCCCAGCACTTTGGAAGGCTAAGGAAGGTGGATCACAAGGTCAGGAGTTGAAGACCAGCCTGGCCAACATGGTGAAACCGTCTCTACTAAAAATACAAAATATTAGCTGAGCATGGTGGTGTGCATGCCTGTAATCCCAGCTACTCTGGAGGTGGAGGCAGGAGAATCACTTGAACCCAGAAGGCAGAGGCTGTGGTAAGCAGAGATCACACCATTGCACTCCAGCCTGGGCAACAGAGCAAGACTCTGTCTCAAAACAACAACAATAAAAAATTAGATGGGGGCCTGGCATAGTGACTCGTGCCTGTAATCCCAATGCTTCAGGAGGCTGAGGCAGGTGGATCACCTGAAGTCAGGAGTTTGAGAGCAGCCTGACTAACAAGATGAAACTGCTACTAAAAATACAAAAATTAGCTGGTGATAATAGCAGGCACCTGTAGTCCCAGCTGCTCAGGAGGCTGAGACAGGAGAATTGCTTAAACCCAGGAGGCGGAGGTTGCAGTGAGCCAAGATTGCACCACTACAGTCCAGCCTGGGTGGCAGAGCAACACTCCGTCTAAAAAAAAAAATTAACTGGGCATGGTAGTGTGTGCCTGTGGTCCCATCTACTCAGGAGGAAGCAGGAGAATTGCCTGAGTCTGGGAGGTCAAGGCTGCAGAGAGCCGTATCACACTGTTGCACTCCAGGCAGGATGACAGAGTGAGATCCTAAATCAGAAAAATGAATAAATAAATGCAAATAATCAATAGAATGGCTGGCATTTAATGGGTATTTATTAAATGTGTTGGCCACTATGCTGTATATTTCTGATATGCTATTCATTAATTTGCTCAGTAACCCTATGAAACAAATATTATTCCTATTTCTCAAGAAGAAAAATAGACCTAATAATAGTTATTTTCCAAAATTACATATCTAGAAACTGGGACAGTTCATGACACAAAAATCTTACTCTTTTTACTGTATTAACAATTTTCAAGCTTTTTAATCTCAGGACCTCTTTATACTTCTAAAAATTATTAAAGATCCTAAAACCTTTTGTATAGATATATCTATTGATATTTACATTAGAAATTAAGAATTTTTAAATTCTAAATTTATTAATTTTAAAACTACAATGCTCATTACCTGTTAATATAAAATTTCTAATGAAAAAATTAACTACATTTTCCAAAACAAATAAGTGATAAGAGCAGTACTATTTTAAATTATTTAATTAAAAATAAAAATAAATTACATTTCTTTAATGTCTGGTTTAACAGAAGACTGCCAGTGGGTTTTCATATCTGCTTCACACAAATTCATAGATAAGAGTATTTTAATAGCCTTTTCTGATAATTGGGGAATATTTTTCTTTGCTACTACACCAAAATTCACTTCTTTTATTTTTTTTTGGGACGGAGTCTCACTCTGTCACCCAGGTTGGAGTGCAATGGCGGGATCTCAGCTCACTGCAACCTCTACCTCCTGGGTTCAAGAGATTCTCCTGCCTCAGTCTCCTGAATAGCTGGGATTACAGGCGAGCGCCACGACGCCCGACTAATTTTTATGTTTTTAGTAGAGATGGGGTTTCACCATGTTGACCAGGCTGGTCTCAAACTCCTGACCTCATTGTGATTCACCCACCTAGGCCATCCAAAATGCTGGGATTACAGGCCTGAGCCACCGTGCCCGGCCCAAAATTCACTTCTTAAAAGTTGGTTGCACAGCCAGACATGGTGGCTCACACCTGTATTCCCAGCACTTTGGGAGGCCGAGGCGAGCAGATCACCTGAGGTCGGGAATTTGAGACCAGTGTGACCAACATGGAGACAACCCATCTCTACTTAAAATACAAAATTAGCTGAGTGTGGTGGCGCATGCCTTCATCCCAGCTACTCAGGAGGCGGAAGCAGGAGAATCACTTGAACCGTCGGTTGGGAGGTGGAGGTTGTGGGTGAGCCAAGATCACACCATGGCACTGCAGCCTGGGCAACAAGAGCAAAACTCTGTCTCAGAAAAAAAAAAAAAAAGGCTGGACACAGTGGCTCACGCCTATAATCCCAGCATTCTGAGAGGCTGAGACGGGCGGATCACAAGGTCAAGAGATCGAGACCATCCTGGCCAACATGGTGAAACCCCATGTCTACTAAAAATACAAAAATTAGCAGAGCATGGTGGTGTGTGCCTGTAGTCCCAGCTACTGGGGAGGCTGAGGCAGAAGAATTGTTTGAACCCAGGAGGCAGAGGCTTCAGTGAGCCATGCTTGTGCCACTGCATCCCAGCCTGGTGACAGAGCAAGACTCTCTCAAAAAAAAAAGTTGTTTGCAATGTGAAATCTAAAATTGTATCAATAAGCTTTTCATACTGTGTTACACTGACATATCTTGGTCTGTCTTGTGCTTTGAATGGATCTTGTATTGATGCATGATTCTGTAACAACATGCATTGATCATTTGAAAAACACTGGATGACCAGGTTATGCAATCTTCCAAATGTTGACATGTTTCACTATCAAAAATCATCATATTTGGTGGTAACACCTCCAATCTGACTAGAACAGTCTTTTATTTATTGGGAACCCAACAAGCTTACCATGGCAGAGACAAGTTCTTAAAATATCTACTTTTCATTTAAAAACTTAAGATAAATACTGTCACTTGTTTTCCTTGAAGTCAGAGGCTTACTTCATTATTTTCCAAAAAATATGTGCCAAATATTCAAAGTGTAATAATTAGTCTGTCTGTAAGCTGTTCTTTCAAGTAAAAATGGTGTTCCATAAAAACATTGGCTAGCTCAGTTTACACTCAGATACCACTCAAGCTTTTTTCTAATACTTTTTTTTCTATTTTTTTTTCCTTTTTTTTTTTTTAAAAAAAAAAGATGGAATCTCACTCTGTCATCAGGCTGGAGTGCAGTGGCACAATCTCTGCTCACTGCAACCTCTGCCTCCTGGGTTCAAGCAATTCTCCTGCCTCAGCCTCCTGAGTATCTGGGACTACAGGCGTGTGCCACCACACCCAGCTATTTTAATAGAGACAGGGTTTCACCATGTTGGCCAGGATGGTCTTGATCTCTTGACCTTGTGATCTGCCTGCCTCAGCCTCCCAAAGTGCTGGGATTACAGGTGTGAGTCACTGCGTCCAGCCCTTTTTTTTAAAAAATAGAGATTGGGTCTCACTATGTTGACCAGGCTCATCTCAAACTCCTGGCCTCAGGTGATCCTCCCATCTCTCCTCCCAAAGTGCTGGTATTATAGGCGTGAGGCCTTGCCTCACCAGTCAAACAGTGTAACAATATTTTCCCTTATTTACCCCTTCAGTATGCAGCAGAAGGGCATAAGGCACAATCCCGATATGTCACAAATACCAAAAAGGCACGTACTCAAGATTAGGATGTAATACAATTCATAATTTTTACAGCTTCATCAAAAATGTTAAGTAAAATTGGCTTTTTTTTAATTTTTAAAAATTAAAGATTAATTTGCACGTCAGTGAATAATACAATGACTACCAGCCCAGTTTAGTACTTTGACTTGCACTAAGATATCAACAATTTTACTTACCATTTCATTGTTTTGAACCACCAATGAAAATGTCTGCAGTAAGCCGGGCGCGGTGGCTCAAGCCTGTAATCCCAGCACTTTGGGAGGCCGAGGCGGGTGGATCACGAGGTCAAGAGATCAAGACCATCCTGGTCAACATGGTGAAACCCCGTCTCTACTAAAAATACAAAAAATTAGCTGGGCATGGTGGCGGGTGCCTGTAATCCCAGCTACTCAGGAGGTTGAGGCAGGAAAATTGCCTGAACCCAGGAGGCGGAGGTTGCGGTAAGCCAAGATCGCGCCATTGCACTCCAGCTGGGTAACAAGAGTGAAACTCCATCTCAAAAAAAAAAAAAAAAAAAAAATGTCTGCAGTAAAAATGGCAAGCAATGTCTAGATATTATAAAAATAGTTCTGACTTTGTGCACCCCCTAACTACAGAGGAAAGCAGGAAATTACAAGTACTAGTACAAAACTCCAGGTTCTACGCTACAGACTCCAAGTCCCATCTAAGCAAGCAGTAAAAGGAGATAATTTCTGCATTTCTCTCAAAAATGGTAATATGCTACTAAAATATACACACATGTATCATCTTACATCAAATCCATATCAACTTCTACCAGTTCTATCTTCTTACCCCCTCCACAGTTTCCCCCAACTATAATAGCTTTTTAAACTGTCCCTTGCCTCACATAGCAGCCCCAGTGAGCCTTTTAAAATAAAATCATGTCACTCCTCTGCTCAAAATCCTTTAACAACTTCCCACATTGCTCTGAGTAAAAGCCCAAATCCTTAGCAAGGGTCTAGAAAAGTTCTACCTCTCAAATCTCACATCTCCTACCACTCTCCTCCTTAGTTTGTTCCAGCCACATCAACCTTCTTTCTATTCCTTGAATGTGGTACCTTTGCATTTGCTATTTTCTGCTTGAAACTGTTGTGCCAGATATCTGCTCCCTAATTTTCTTTAGGTAACTGCTCACATTTCTTATTCATTGGTTAAGTCATCCCTGACTCTGATCTCAAGGAAATCATTACTACTTTTCCTTCCCTGTACTCTCAGCACTCTCTATCTTCACTCTGTGTAATTTTACTCTATAATGCTTATCATCATCAGTCATACCATATATTTGTTAGTTTGTTTATTGTCTGTCTCTTTCATTAGAATCTAAGCTCCCTGAGAACAGATACTTTGTCAGTTTTGTTCACTGCTGTAACTTCAGTATATAAAACACTGTAGATCACATATTAGGAGCTGTTGAATGAATGAATGAAACAAAAGAAAAAATAAACTATAAAGAACAAGAAGAGCATTGTCAAAATGTAATTTTACTATCCAGAAACCATTTCATACTAGGACAATACAGGTCTCCACCTAATTCTGTATGGAAACCAACTAAAAGCTATATATGCATAAGAGGATATATAACACAGCACAAGTGGTTTATACAGAATTCACTACAATGCTAAGAAAGAGCATGCATTAACTGCTTGATAGATATCTGCAGCCAAGAATCCAACTTCACTCAACTGAGCTACACCAATAGTAGACTAAAGTTAATTTATGAGAATCAAATAACCCTAACCCTTGAGGAGACTCACACACAGTATGAATTCAAGCATCAGATAAAACCTCAATTGAAGTCATATCTAAGCCTCAAAAAGCAAGAGTAGTTTCTGCTGGATGGTACTTAATACCAGAAGTGAGAGCAACATATTGATATTAATTGGTATTACTATTGTACAAACCTTCAGAGTTAAAATATTTCAGCCCATTCTCCCATTTGAGACTATAAAGCTTAAAGGTTAAACAATGTCATTAAAACTAGTTCATAAAGAAGCATGGTCTCAAACTCAGATCTGAATCTGATCTGATCAATATAGAAATGGCAAAAGACTTTTTTCCTTTTTCCTATCCCTATTTTACATACTTCAATCTTGCTCTAAAACTGATCTCCCAGCTCTCCCTCAAGAAAATAAATGGTATAGAAACAGAACCATATTGTTTGTCTGCCTAGCCCTGATCCAGTTCTCTAGGAACTACACTCATTTTCTGGAATCCAAGTATTCCAATAATTACATTGTACTCTGAATTAAAGTATATTTCTATGACTTAAGAATGACATCAACTTCAGGCAGCCATACTACCAAAAACTCAGTTCTCCAATGAGTCCTCTGGAATTCTCCTACCTCATTGCAGATGTCCAGGACCCATCATCACCAATAATTACGCATTTCCGCTACCTTTTTGCCAAAACTAGACGGTCAGAATTTCTATTCCTCTTGCGGCTCAGAGCAGAAAAGGGGAGAAGAGGATCTTCTTTCCCTTTCAAGAGATAGCTCTGCCGATGTGTTCTTATGACAACATTTATAAGCAGTGGGTCAAGTTCTACAGTACTAATGGTGACATCATCAGGAAACACAGCCACTTAACCTAAAGACAGTATTGCTCTGTTGGAGATGCACATGGGGAAGAAAGACAAGAAAGGAGGAAGATGACATTCATGTAATCATGAAGATCAAAATCAATGCTGATAAATGTAGTAACATTTTACCACCAAATCACCCTCACACTCAGGTAAGGTGTATAACATACTTTAATGTGTTATACACTTGAGCCTCTAGACACCACTTTCTTCCTAAGGGAAATTGAGGTCTGTCCTATAAAAACAAATTTTTTTTTTAAAGAAAACTACAAAACATAAAGCTAACAAAAATAGAAAACTGCTAATGTTCTTTTAAACCCAAGCTATCATTTTAACCCTCTCCTGGCTAAAATTGTTCACCACAGCTTAAAGTTTTGTTTTGTTTTGTTTTGCCATGCAGAGACTAGCATTAGTCACTGCTTCTAAAAGGGACCTATTATGCATTATTCTTTTGTATCACCCATCATGAAGGTTTTAGTGACTAAAACAAAGCAGAGAAAAAAACATCAAAAGGAAGATATGAGATTTATATAGAATAAACCAAAATAAACACACTGCATGGCCACCAAATAGATTATCCTATTTTCTCAATCCTCATATGTACGTTTATTTTTTTGAGACAGAGTTTCGCTCTTGTTGCCCAAGCTGGAATGCAATAGTGCAATCTTGGCTCACTGCAACCTCCACCTCCTGGGTTCAAGTGATTCTCCTGCCTCAGACTCCTGAGTAGCTGGGATTACAGGTGTGCCGCCACCATGCCCAGCTAATTTATTTTTTCTTTAGTAGAAACTGGGTTTCACCATGTTAGCCAGGTTGGTCTCAAACTCCTGACCTCAGGTGATCTGCCCGCCACGGCCTCCCAAATTGCTGGGACTATAAACATGAGCCACTGCTCCTGGCCTGTACATTTTTAATCTTTCTGAAATTTAAGATTTTTTCCAATCGCTGGCTAAAGAAATCTGCCAGCCATAAGGCAGAGATTTTACACATTAATCATTTCACTGTCACATCTCTGAGGTAACTGCATCAGCAGGAGTATCTCGACTGAATTCTAACTTAAATTTGAAATGTCTAACATTGTATGAGATAGCTTCAAGAACATATTACAATGAAACTATAATAAGTAAACAGGAAAATCAACAAGGAAAAATGAAAATTAACCATATATAGAGAAGATGGCTTGTCACCTGCAGGCAATGTAACTAAAGGCAGTAGAAACTGCCAAATTTCTCAGAATAAATCAGAAATTTTTCATATCTAGGAAAGGCTGGCTTGAGCAATTCATATATTCAGGATTTTCATCACTTTGGCACCTAAAAGCTTCTGACTAGCATCCAAGAGAAGCTGCTTAGCTTCTTAAGAACACTTAACTAAAGGGAAAAAGCAAAAGTACAAGTCTAACCAATAGGAAGTGTAGTCAAAACCAAGAAAACCTTCTATATGTTTCATATTCTCAGTTCTAAAGGTGTTAAAGAAGTAAAATTGGCCGGGCGCTGTGGCTCATGATGTAATCCTAGCACTTTGGGAGGCCGAGGTGGGTGGATAACCTGAGGTCAGGAGTTCAAGACCAGCCTGACCATCATGGTGAAACCCCACCTTAAAAAAAAAAAAGTAAAATTATTATCAATTATAAAAGTCATGTCATCACGATCCTTTGCCAAACTATCTCAACGGCAAAAATTTATTCTGAAAAATCCTTACACTCCGTGGAAAAAAGCTTAGATTTAATCTTTTAATTTTATACTAAAGAAAAAAGTGGTATATAACAAAGACATAGAGTTCCATAATTTTGTGTACTTTTAATATTTCTTTCCCACCCCCGCAAAAGAAAATTGTTATTAAGTGACGAGTCACAATCATTTGGCATATTTAAATACAATGTATACATGATTTTATAGCTATTACTGTACTTAACATACTTCAAGAAATACATTTAGAGCCAAAATACAATACTTCTCAAAATAATTGATGACTCAAAAAAAAAATTCTTACTTAACCAATATTTTACCACAAAAGAAAAAGCTCTATCCTTTCTCCTATTCATTTGTCAATAATTTGCAAATGCATACATACACCAAAAAATGTTTACCAAATCAGAGATAGTGAAAACCGAAATAGCTTATGAACCGAACAGTGACCAAATTAGGATTCAACAAGCTCTCCAGGTACAATAAAGGATCAAAACTAACAAAATAAAATATAATAGATCTAAAGTCCTGTGTTGAGGTTAAAAAAAAAAAAAACCATACAAGAAGGGATAGAATGGAAAGACAGCAGGTTACTTGAGAAAAAAAAAACATATTATAAAAATTAACGTACTCTTGGCCTGGCATGGTGGCTTACTCCTATAATCCCAGCACTTTGGTAGCCTGAGGCAGGCAGATCACTTGAGGTCAGGAGTTCCAGACCAGCCTGGCCAACATGGTGAAACCCTGTCTCTACTAAAAATACAAAAATTAGCCAGGTGTGGTGGTGCATGCCTGTAGTCCCAGCTACTTGGGACTTAAACCCAGGAGACAGAGGTTGCAGTGAGCCAAACTGCACCCCTGCACTCCAGCCTGGGTGACAGAGCGAGACTCCATCTCAAAAAAAAAAAAAAAAAAAATTAACATACTATTGCCCTGCATAATTGTGTGCTGCTTTACAGCAATATAGTCTCCCTGTCGTCTTTGCTCACAAGGTTAATATAGCACCATCAATAAGGTTACTTCTGGGCACCATCTTCTGAGGGAAGAATTAACAAACAAGTTCCACTAAACAATAATGATGAAGATTTTCATTTACTTATTAACACACATATAGTATTTACTGTTTCAGAGACTATTCTAAATATTTTACAAACGATGTCATGAGGAATTGAGACAGAATTTAGGAATATTTAGCCTGAATGTAATCTTGCCAAATATCTAAAGGGCTATCATGTGGACAAAGTCGCCCATTTATTTGTGCCATTATATAAAAAAGTAGTAAGAAACAGGGATAAAAGATCTGGGCTCCACAGAAAAACCTGAGCTGTCCAATGGTAGAATCTCTTTACAAGGCTACGATAAGGAAAAATGAGAAAAAAAAAATATATTAAAGAACTTTGCTATAAAACACCAAACACACATTATGAGAATTGACTTCCTTGCAAGTAATAGAAATATTTACAAAAAGGTTCATCATATGCTTTGGAGTCCTTGCTATTATTTGTAGTTTTGAGATTTATACTATATAACTTTAGTGACATTTCCTTGCCTCTCTAGGCTTTACTTTTCTTGCTTTTAAAATGTTTTTATCTGCTTTAGGCCAGGTACAGTGGCTCATGCCTGTAATCCTAGAACTTTGGGAAGCCAAGGTGGATGGATTACCTGATGCCAGGAGTTCGAGATTGGCCTGGCCAACATGGTGAAACCCCGTCTCTACAAAAGTATAAAAATTACCCAGGCATGATGGTGGGTGCCTGTAATCCCAGCTACTCTGGAGGCTGAAGTGAAAGAATCACTTGAATCTGGGAGGCAGAGGCTGCAGCAAGATCAGATGGTTCCACTGCACTCCTTTGCAAGGCTGCTGTGAGGATTAAATGTTACAATGTATGTAAACACTTAGCACTCTGCTGACCCACTGGATAAATTGTATCTATTATAAGGACAATAATCATCACTGTCATCATCATCATGTTGTGAAAGGAATCCCTACTGTGAACATAAAACTATGTAATACATGGTATAATTGTCTGGCTCTGCTATGTACCTGTATGAGTATATAATTCTGCTATGGACTTACGGTAAAGCAATCCAAAGGGAATATACAGCTTGCTTCTATTATTATCATTATTTTTTTTGAGACAGAGTCTCACTCTATCACCCAGGTCGGAGTGCTGTCACCCAGGCTGGAGTGCAATGGTGCAATCTTGGCTCATGGCAACCTCCTGGGTTCAAGTGATTCTCCTGCCTCAGCTTCTCAAATAGCTGGAGTTACAGGCATACACTACCATGCCCAGGCAATTTTTCTATTTTCAGTAGAGATGGGGTTTTACCATGTTGGTTAGGCTGATCTTGAACTCCTGACCTCAGGTAATCCACCCATTTTAGCCTCCCAAAGTACTGGGATAACAGGTGTAAGCCACTGTGCCTGGCCAAGCTTGCTTTTGTTTCAGTGATTTTAACGTATTTATCTTTTCTAATTTTAAAGGAAAAAAATCTTAAAAATCTAAAAACATCCAGGTTACTAAAATATCAAGAGTAAAAGTAATAATGTGTCAGATAAATTTATGAGGCTATGAGAGAAAAAAAGACTAAATAAGATGCACTTTTTTTTTTTTAAAGATGGGGTTTCACCATGATGGCTAGGCTGGTCTTGAACTCCTGACCTCAGGTGATCCACCCACCTCAGCCTCCCAAAGTGCTAGGATTACAGGTGTGAGCCACTGTGCCCACCTCAAGAAGCACATTAAATTGAAGCTACTCTTCCTAGGATACCTGACTGTAGATGAGCATGTACAGTGCACGGGGGGAAACAATTATATTTTCCCCAGGTATGTGAACCAATGGTTACATTAATCAGAAACGTTACTGATATAAGGGGTGCTAAACACAATAAAAATCTTCTTTTGAAAAAGTGAATTTCAGTGGGCTAAGGACAAGAGTTTAAGAGTATACAGGATTCTAATTACTTTGAACAGAATTTGAACTTAAACAAATGTACTCCTAAATGTTGGGTTGAAGAAGACATGGATGCCCAACAATCCTGTAATTCAGTACCTTCTGTGATATTCATCCATCTCTTCTTTCAAAGGGAGTTAACTCTCAAAACAAATTATTCTGTTTCAGGGATATTTCAAAGTAATGTAACTATAACTACTATGTAGACCAATGGAAAAACTTCATCATAATTTAATAATAAACTGAAGCTACAACCCATCTCCCACTAACAACTGTTTTCCAAAGGGTTAGAATATAATTGCCATCAACAACAAACAACATTATGCTTCTACAATAATAGTAAAATAATTAAGTAATTTAAATGTAAAAATGAAAAACTGGCTGCAACTTTTGGGGATTCATGATAAATGATAGGTGGTGATTTTATTACAATTACAACATTGTAAATTCAGAAAACAAGTGCAGTTGTTAGAGAATTATACAGCCAAGAGAAACCTTACTCATTTTTTTATCTTAATTTTTGTCCTAAGAAGCCTACAACCCAATGGAATTAAGGGAGCTTATTTCACAGGCAAGTATTTCATTGATACGTATATCATTTAGAGCACAGAGTTGGTTCATTGTGTTCTAACTGAATATATGCTATGTTCATATTAAAAGCAGAGGGATAAACAATATTTGCCAACTACCCGGTTTAAAACAGCCTATTGTTAAAAATGTCAGTTATTAGTTTTCATTAATAACTGTTGCTTAAAAGTCAACTCAATCACATTATTTTTTAGAACAGAAAGATACTCAGCTGACAAGGCAAAAAGAAATAGTCAATATAGACTGAAGATAAAATTACTATAAAAATCATAATACTACTTCTAGTCACAGTCATCAAGATGAGACATTACTATTAGCAATTATCTACTTAAAACAAGCAAACAGTCAAATCTCTAACAAAAATCAACAGTTGAGAAGTCACTTTTAACTGTTCTAAGTTTCAAATACCAACAAATTTCTACCGTGTGGCTTTCATAAATCAAACATTCTAAGTTTACTGAAAGCAGACAAAAAAGAAACAACCTGGTGGCAGGTAGAATCACAACCACTTGCAGTCAAGATGGGATCTGTATGTGAGTCATGAAGGGAGGAGGGCAATTTATGTGGTCAAAATTAAAAATGCTAAGATGGGAGGAAGGAGAGAGAAATAAAAAATATACAGCTCCATAAACAAAGGGAGAAAACCAGGTTGGGTGAGAGGCAACCTAAAATTTCTGACAGTCCAGAATCAGCACATCGAAGGTTTGTCTCAAACAAAACAGTTTCTCACTAGAAACTCTGAAGTGGGCCAGAAAGAAACATTCCTTTGCACCCACAAGAACCAAACCGCTGACCACTGGCACGCTATTACTGAGTCGGTCATGATTTACCGAATGGCCCGGATGATGGGCAAAGGAGAGGAAAAAAGAGTCGGCTGGAGGTGGGGGCCTAGGATTCCAGAAGCCTGGGGAGGCACACCCTAAGCTGGGGAAGGAGAGAGGTGGAGAGGGGCTAGCACTCCTCACCGTGATTATCTTTCTGCCCGATATTGTGCGTGCGGATGAGAGAAGACAGTCTCCTCACATCCCCCTTGAAGACGCACTCGTGCACTGGGTAGTGTGCGGAGCAACTGCCTCCATCCGCGACGACAGGAACGGGGTTGGTGCCGGCCAGAAGGGCCGGGGACTGGGAGGTGGCAGTCACAGAGGAATTGTGCAGCGGCAGGGCCGGGGCGCCGGGGGGATTGGAGGAGGCCGGAGCTGCCTTCAGCTGCAGCCGGTGGTGATGGTTACTGAAGATCTTATGACAAGCTTTGCTGCCCTTGCCAATCCTGCTTCTGGTAAAAGTGCCGCCGAGGGCAGCCGCCGCTTCCTCATCCCCGGGCTCCAGCAGGTCCCCTTCTTCTTTGCTGGGCTTGTGGTCCCTCCGCAGTGAACGGATCTTCTCCCCGGTCATCGCCGCCGCCAGGGGCAGTGGGGGGGATCGGGAGGCTCACCGCCCGCGACGGAGCTGGCGCTGCGGCGGCACAAGGCGATTAGAGCGGTGGCCAGGAGCCTCCAGCGCAGCATGAACTCCCACTGCGCCCCAGAGCCTGGGACAAACGCATCTCCCGGGAAAGAGCCGGCTCTCGCCTCGGCACGAAGGGACGCGCGCTCGCTGTGGGGTGCTAGAGCTCGGGTGCCCACAACACCAGGATCTCCGTCTCGCGGTCAGAGCCGCCGCCGTCGCCGCCTCAAACCTAAAAGCAGGACACGGCCATCTTCCTCTTGCTCCTCTCGCGAGAGCTGCTCCGGGAGTGAAAAGGGAGGAAACACCGCGATAAGTGAGCCGCCCGCTCCCTCCCTCGCACCTTTTATTCCCAGAGTTACTGGGTGCTGGCGCCTCCCAAGCAGCGTGTTTCCGCAGGAGCTGGAGTCTTCCAGCTGCCAGTGGCCCCGAGCCCGCACTCCCGCCAGCTGCGCTTTTTGTGGGCGGTCTGAAACCACAGCCTGCGTTGGAGCTGCTAGGTGCTAGTTAAATAACCACGTAACCCCTCCGGATCTGAGCCTCCCGCAGAGGAGTGCCGAATGACGCCACGGCACGCTGGCTGTGATGCCTCTGAGATGCACAGGATACTCATTCAATCAGCATTTAGTAAGCATCTACTTCGTGCCACACACCTAGTTCGCAAATATGTAAAAGCACCAGTCCTCATTCCTCATTGCAAGAAGCACTGTAGAAGAGGAATTACAGCCAAATACTTAAAAGCGGAGGCGGGGAGGTGCCTTGCACAAAAAAAAAAAAAAAAAGGAGGGGCGAATTTTAGTGTTCGGTTGTCAGGAAAGTCATGGAAAACGATGGGCTGTTCAACAAACGGAAAGAGGAGAGGCCACTTAAATATTTATTAGATGAATGAATTTCGTGCAGATGTCAGAGTTAACATATGAGGGTGGGGACACTCAAGGGCAAATAATCGTGTAACTGAAATATAACTCTAAGCCCGGCTCAGTGGCCCGCGCCTGTAATCCCAGCACTCTGGGGGACCCAGGCAGGTAGATCACTAGGACGGGGCCAGACTGATCAACATGGTGAAACTCGTGTCTACTAAAATTAAATTAAATTTAAAAGGCCGAGCGCGTTGGCTCACGTCTTTAATCCCAGCACTTTGGGAGGCCAAGACGGGTGATCACCCAAGGTAATTGATCAAGACCAGCCTGACCAACGTGGGGAAACCCAGTGTCTATTAAAGGAAAAAAAAAAAAAAAAAAAAAAACCAGCCGGGCATGGTGGCGCGCCCGCTCCAGCTACTCAGGAGGCTGAGGCAGGAGAATTGCTTGAATCCGGGAGGCGGCGTTTGCGGTGAGTCGAGATTGAGCCACTGCAGTCCAGCCTGGGCGACAGAGTGAGACTCCATCTCAAAAGAAAAAAAAAAAAGAAAAAAGAAGTATAACTGTATTAGTTCATTACCAAACTCAACCCAGTGTCAAACTCTGAAGAAATCTGCCAACCATAAAACTTTAACATAAAGTTACTAAAGCTGGACACTGAGGAGGTAAGGGTAGGGTTGGCAAAACATCCTAAAGCTCTTCATCCATTTATCTCTCCAAAGGCCCCCTATATTCTAACAGCAAATCGCTCAGATCTCTCTCTCTCTTTTTTTTTTTAGACAGAGTCTCTGTTGCCCAGGCTAGAGTGCAGTGGTGCAATCTCGGCTCACTGCGACCTCCATCTCCCAGGTCCAAGTGATTCTCCTGCCTCAGCCTCCAAAGTAGCAGGGATTACAGGCCCGCACCACCACACCCAAATAATTTTTGTATTTTTAGAAGAGATGGGGTTTCGCCATGTTGGCCTTGTCTTGAAGACAGCCCTTGTCAAGACCAGGGCTGGTCTTGAACTCCTGACCTGAGTGATCGGTCAGCCTCAGCCTCCCAAAGTTCTGGGGTTACAGGCATGAGCCACTGCGCCCAGCCAGATCTCTTTTTTCTTAGTTTATACTATTCCTAACTCACCTCTGCAAACAACTCCATAGGCCTCTTTTAATCCTCCCCTGTCACTCAGCTTTTCACCTCCAATTTTCTTACCAGTCTATTCAGATAAATCTCTTTCTTCCTTTTCTTTCTTTTTTGGTGAAGGGGAGAGTTTCCTTTGTGTTAAAACATTACCCAATCTGCAGTTCAAAGCATCCTCGTGAGGCAGCAGTAGAGATTGAGCAAATACATGCAATAATATTTTCCTCTTCACAATAGCCAATATTTATTGTTAACTTTAAGCCAGGCAGTATGCTTGGCACTTTATATGCTGTTATCTCCCAATGATTAGCATTAATATCCTCACTTGCAGTTAAAAAAACTCGTGCAATACTTGAATATCTAGAATGTGGTACAATCAAATCTGACTCTGATGCTAGAGAGAGGAAGGGCCAGGTCATGCAGCTTTGTATGTCACCTTAAAAGTTTACACTTTGCTGGGTGCAGTGGCTCACACCTGTAATCCCAGCACTTTGGGAGGCTGAGGCAGGCGGATCACCTGAGATCTAGAGTTTGAGACCAACCTGACCAACATGGAGAACCCTGTCTCCACTAAAAATACAAAAAAAATTGGCCAGGCGTGATGGTGCATGCCTGTAATTCCAGCTACTCAGGAGGCTGAGGCAGGAGAATCGCTTGAACCCAGGAGGCGGAGGTTGTGGTGAGCCAAGATTGTGCCACTGCACTCCAGCCTGGGCAACAAGAGCGAGACTTCGTCTCAAAACATGAACAAACCAACCCCACAAAAGTTTACACTTTATCCTACAAAAAAGAAAGAAAGAATAGTCTTTTTAGGGATTTTAAACAGGGACTAGCATAATGCAATTCACCTTTTTAGAAAATTCAGTCACTCATACTTTAGATAAGTATGCATCAAGAACAGAACTTTAAAGAAGTGTGCAGGCCGGGCACGGTGGCTCAAGCCTGTAATCCCAGCACTTTGGGAGGCCGAGGCGGATGGATCACGAGGTCAAGAGATCGAGACCATCCTGGTCAACATGGTGAAACCCCGTCTCTACTAAAAATACAAAAAATTAGCTGGGCATGGTGGTGCGTGCCTGTAATCCCAGCTACTCAGGAGGTTGAGGCAGGAGAATTGCCTGAACCCAGGAGGCGGAGGTTGCGGTGAGCCGAGATCGCGCCATTGCACTCCAGCCTGGGGAACAAGAGCGAAACTCCGTCTCAAAAAAAAAAAAAAAAAAAGAAGTGTGCAGTAATTCAGATGACGAGAGCATGAACCAAGTTAATAAGAGTGAGGCAGAAAAAGGTTTAAGAGTTTTTTTAAAAATGAGTTTAATCTTAGCATATTGAGTTGAAAGTTGCATAGCTAGAGGGAGTTAGATTGTCTACATCTTAGATATTTGCAAGTGAGCCTTAGGTGACAGAGAACTAGGTATAGGCTGGATTCAGGAGTTCTCATTACACACTAATTGATGCTCCAGAAGTGGGTGAGTTCCCCAAGAAGAGTTTATAGAATAAGAAATTAAGAAGGTCCAGTATAGAACAACATCTTGAAAACACCAATATTCAAAGTGTGTGTATAGGGAGAGTGGCAAGCATCCTATTATTACTAAAAACCTGCACCAAATAATATCCCATTATACTTGTGAAGTTTCCTATCACTAGATCCTGAATTTAAAAGTTCTTTATTAGCGGCTGTCACCCATGGATGAATGTGGAAATTCCTAGGTATCCCTCCAGGGAAATCAAACACCATACACATCGAAAATAATATTCAGGCCAGGTGTGGTAGCTCACGCCTGTAATCCCAACACTTTGAAAGGCCAAATTGGGATGATCACTTGAGGTCAGGAGTTTGAAACCAGCCTGGGCAACTTAGTGAAATCCCATCTCTATCAAAAAATATAAAAAATTAGCCACACGTGGTGTTGAACACCTGTAGTTCCAGCTATTTAGGAGGCTGAGGTGGGAGAACCACTTGAGCCGGGGAGTCCAAGGCTGCAGTGAGCTGGGATTGCACCACTGCATACCAGCCTGAATGACAGGGATCCTGTCTCTAAAAATAAATAAATAAATAAAATGCATCATTTATTTATTTATTTTGAGACAGAGTTTTGCTCTTGTTGCCCAGGCTGGAGTGCAATGGTGTGGTCTTAGCTCACTGCAACCTCTGCCTCCTGGGTTCAAGTGATTCTTCTGCCTCAGCCTCCCAAATAGTTGGGATTACAGGTACCCACCACCACACCCAGCTAAGTTTTGTATTTTTAGAGATGGGGTTTCACCATATTGGACAGACTGGTCTTGAACTCCTGACCTCAGGTGATCTGCCTGCCTCGGCCCCACAAAGTGCTGGGATTTCAGGCATAAGCCACCACACCAGGACTTATTTTTGTTGCTTTTTTGAGATGGGGTCTCATTCTGCCAGCTAGGCTGCAGGACAGTGGTGTGATCTCAGCTCACTACAGCCTCCGCCTCCCAGGCTCAAGTGGATCCTCTGGCCTCAGCTCCCTAGTCCTGGGACTATAGGGCCTGGCTAATTTTTGTGTTTTTTGTAGAGACTGGGTTTGGCCCTGTCACCCAGGCTAGTCTCAAACTTCTGAACTCAAGCCATCAGCCCAACTCAGCTTCCCAAAGTGTTGGGATTACAAGTGTGAGTTACTGCACCCAGCCCATACATTATTATTATTATTATTTTTATTGTTATAGAGACTGGGTCTCACTATGTTGCCCAGGCTGGTCTTCAACTCCCAGGACCAATTGATCCTTCCACCTCAGCCTCCCAAAGTTCTGGGATTACTGGCATGAGTCACTGCACTTGGCCCCATCCATTATTTTTAAGGACTTGTAAAAACGACAGAAATATAAGATTACAATACACTATGAAAAAAATGATAGAAATATGATTGCAATACGTGAAGAAAAATACAAGGATTGAAATTAGATAGGAGCTCCCAATATAATATAGAAGAAGAAGTTATTCTATCTGGAGAAAATAGAAATCAGATGATTAGAAATCTTTCTGGGGCTGGGCACTGTGGCTCACGCCTGTAATTCCAGTACTTTGGAAGGCCAAGGTGGGCAGATCGCTTGAGGTCAGGAGTTCGAGACCAGCTTGACCAATATGGTGAAACTCCATTTCTACTAAAAAATACAAAAAAAAAAAAAACCAAAAAAAAAAACCAGCCAGCCATGGTGGTGTCTGCCTGTAGTCCCAGCTGCTTAGGAGGCTGAGGCAGGAAAATCTCTTGAACCTGGGAGGCAAAGGTCGCAGTGAGACGAGATTGCATCACTGCACACCAGCCTGGGCAATAGAGGGAATCTCTGTCTCAAAAAAAAAAAAAAAAAAAAAAAAAAA
>NW_022436976.1:15683664-15697566 GCF_009761245.1 Sapajus apella | reverse complement strand
TTTTTTTTTTTTTTTTTTAACTTCTATCACAAAGGCTTTATTTAAAGGTCCATCTCAATTTACGTGTGGCAGCATAAAATAAAGGACCAGATCGTGACACACCTTTTCCATCTCAAGTGGTCGAATCCAACATCCAAAACCCAGCAGGCAGCCAAACTCAGCGCAACCTCCGGGCCTCTCGCTCGGACTCCAACAGGGTCAGCACGTCGCCCTCGCGCGCAGGTCCTTTTACGTTGCGGATGATGCAGCGGCTCGTGTCGTCCGTAAATTCCACGCGCACCTGCGTGCACTGTCCCTGAGAACCGGTCCTGCCCAGGACTTTCGTGACCTTGGCCAACTTGATAGGCTGCACACGGCTCGTATCCATGATGGCGGCTCGGCAGCGGTCTGCCGGAATTTTATCTCTTCTTAACACAAGCATTATTTTTTAACTTGGCACAGAATTCAGAGCCAGGAAGTTATATTGAAGTAACCCTCTAAATAAAATTTAGCATGTCATTCTATTATTAATGTATGCCACAAACCACAATAGTATGAGCATTAGCAGTACCTGTGACTTCACAACCAAAACAAACCACAGGTATTTTCATATCACATAACAGTTGCTGCAGACAACTCAAAACTTCATTTATACTCATTATTACCCCTAAAATTATCTTAATAAGTATCCTCATTGCTAGATTTTGTTCTTTAATGAGTTAATAAAGATGCATATACTTTATTATATTACAAATTTGCTTTTAAAAATATTTTATGGCCAGGCACGGTGGCTCATGCCTGTAATCCCAGCACTTTGGGAGGCCAAGGCAGGTGGATCATGAGGTCAGGAGTTCAAGACCAGCCTGGCCAAGATGGGGAAACCCCATCTCTACTAAGAAAAAACAAAAATTGGCAGGTGTGGTGGCGGGGGCTTGTAATCCCAGCTACTTGGGAGGCTGAGGCAGAGAACTGCTTGAACCTGGGAGGTGGAGGTTACTGTGAGCCGAGATTGAGCCACTGCACTTCAGCCTGAGTAACAGAGTGAGATTCTGTCTCAAAAAGAAGAAAAAAAAAAAAAAAAAAATATATATATATATATATATGGCTATTTAAATACTCAAAATTTCCTTTTAATCCAAAATATTTTACATATTTAAAAACACTGTTCTGAAAATTGGTCCATAGGTTTCCCCAAACTCCCAAAGACTCCATGAAACAAAAACAGAAGTTAGGAACCCCTTCATAGGAATCTTTGATGATACCTGCTCATTCGTCTCCTTCTCTCTCCTATCCAACAACCCATCATTTGAATTAGGTGTCCCTCCTTTGTCTTCTTTCTGATTCCCCATTGTAACTTCTGCATGCCTTCTTGATATTCCTGTCTGGTCTCTCAGCTAACCCTTGGAGCTCTCTGAGTACTGGAACTATGCTGATCATTGCTGTATGCACAGTGCCTTACAGGGAGTGAATGCTTAATATTAATAGTAAGCAGTTGTTGAATTAATCAATCCATTAGAACACAAAACCCCGGCTGGGCATGGTGGCTCACACCTGTAATCCCAGCACTTTGGGAGGCTGAGGCAGGTGGATCACCTGAGGTCAGGAGTTCGAGACCAGACTGGCCAACATGGTGAAACCCTGTCTCTAAAAAGAAAACACACACACACACAAAACCCCAAAGTATTTACAAGGTGCTAAGACAACTACGGACTCAATAATGAGATGCTAAATAAACTTCTTAAATAATCCCAATATAACTGCACTGAAATTAGCTACTGCACTCTTGGATTCTTACATGAAGCCAAAGATAAGATACATCATTTATGACTTTTTGTTTTTCATATACAAGTAAAAATAGTCCAGGCATGGTGGCTCATGCCTGTAATCCCAGCACTTTGGGAGGCTGAGGCGGGTGGAGTGGATCACCGGAGGTTGGGAGTTTGAGACCAGCCTGACCAACATGGAGGAGCCCCTTACCAACATGGAGAAATCCGTCTCTAAAAAAAAAAGAGAAGAAAGAAACAAGTAACAATAAATTCAACTGAAACTGGGTTAAATTAAAGGAATGTATTGACTTACATAACAGAAAGGTGCAGAGATAAGTCTTCAAGAGTGGCCCCTCAGGATCCCATGTCAGTTTTTCAGTGAATCTCTCTGTGTTTCTCAATGTATGAAGAGTCCTTCTCATGCCAGCTTCCTTCAAGAACACAGGTTAGCTGCCAGCAGGTAACAGCAGCCACTTGCTTCCTCCTTAAGGTCCAAAGAAGTTCCTGCTTCCGCATAAATTTGAAGTATGACAGTCACAAGATAACTCAGTCCAATCTGTGTCCGGGAGAATGGTGACTGGCTCAGGCCTGGGTTATCTGACAAACCCCTGTGAAGGAGGGAGTTACTCAGATTAGTTTCACCCACTCAGGATTGACCTCTGAGCCAGAAGTGGGGTCAAGCTCTCCAAACAGTGAACTGTTGCATAACAGGAATGAGGTGGGGAATAATGCTGGACAGACAAACGCAATAGTGGTCAGCAAAAGTACTACACCCAAAGACTTAAAACAGGATTTTACTTCAACAAAAAAACCTGTTATTGCAGTGTCTTGGATTCAATATGATAAAATATGTAATGGATTATCAATTATATCAATATGTAAAGAGTAAATAATTTCACTTGGAAACACTGTATTTACTTTTTTTTTTTTTTTTTCAGATGGAATTTCACTCTTGTTGCCCAGGCTGGAGTGCAATGTTGCGATCTCAGCTCACCATAACCTCCGCCTCCTGGGTTCAAGCGATTCGCCTGACTCAACCTCCCAAGTAGCTGGGATTACAGCCATGTGCCACCATGCCTGGCTAATTTTGTGTTTTTAGTAGAGATGGGGTTTTTTCCATGTTAGTCAGACTGGTCTTGAACTCCAGACCTCAAGTGATCCACCCACCTCAGCCTCCCAAAGTGCTGGGATTACAGGCGTGAGCCACTGTGCATGACCAGAGTTTTGTTAAATAGTTTATGTGTTCACCAACACCAAACATTGGCTAGACAATTAAATCTGACTCTAAGAAAAAATATTTTGGACTTTGCCAGAAATGTATGTATCTGTATTAGCCCTATACAAAGCACCTAATCCCTGTCCTGGTGTCCTCATTTAACAAAAGCACTATGGTAATATGGAATACAGAATAGCAGTACTGTACAAAATAAAATTTCACTTGTTATATTTTTTAAATGCTTCAGCAGACTTCAATTAGGATCTGTAGTTACTAATCTTCACTCAATTCTCATTGCATTGCATACTAATATGTTTCTAGTGTATACATTAGTGCAAGTTTAGTCTACATCTTTTATCTTTCATCTTTTCCGAAGATTTGTGTTTCTTATTCACACAATAATCTAGAATATGATTTCCTGCATTCCATATTGGTTGAACCAGACCTAAGAGTATTTTATTTGGTAGATGATATACCTATCTGACTAATGAGGTAATCGTCTCCGAAATCTGGCAACACAACAGTTCACTGACAAATAAAAATAACAAACCATGTAAATCTGTGCTTTCTTCACACATTTTACTTCCATCTTTCTGGTTCTCAGTATTTTTCTGTGTCCTCTAAATCTGCCCCCTTCCTCTCTCAGCAGCAGTGTGGAGCACTTTCCCTTTCTTCTGCAGTTTCTGATCAGTGGTTATCAGTGATTTAGTAAAATTTCTCTTAAGTAATCAGAAAAAAATCTGAGAAGCAGGAGTTGCCAAGGGAACCAGAGCCAATAACAGCCGGAAGTTCCTGAAGGAAGAAATTCCTTTGAGACAGATAAAACCCACAGATTGATTTGGTGGAAGAGGGAGAAAAATGCCAGGAGCATAGTGAAAGGCTAAGTCAATGGATGAAAAGGAAAAGATAAAGTACAGCATTCATAATTAAAATTATTTTTAGATCAACAAAGACTAGAAACCAGAGAATTAGAACAGAGACAGAAATGGGTTTTGTAGTGAAAGGAGAGGTTAAGACACAATGGGTAAGCCCCACACTTTGGAAGGTAGAGGCAGGTGGATCACTTGAGGCCAAGAGTTTGAGACCAGACTGGCCAACATGATGAAAACCCGTCTCTATGAAAAATACAAAAATTAGCCAAGAGCAGTGGTGCATGCCTGTAATCCCACTTACTCTGGAGACTGAGGCAGGAGAAACACTTGAACCTGGGAGGCAGAGGTTGCAGTGAGCTGAGATCCAGCATGGGTGACAGGGCAAGACTGTTAACAAAAGGCACAATGGGTAGTGTGCAAGAGATTAAATTGTATAGAAAGACAAGGGTCAGTACTTGTGTCCATAGATTCCTGCATCTGTTTTATTTTACATTACTTTATTGCTCAGAATATATGTAACTACATTCTGTATCTATAGTCTAAATATTCCAGGCTGGGCGCGGTGGCTTACACCTGTAAACCTTGCACTTTGGGAGATCAAGGTGGGTGGAACACCTGGGGTCAGGAGTTCAAGACCAGCCTGGCTAACATGGTTAAACCCCGTCTTTACTAAAAATGCAAAAATTAGGTCAGGCACGGGGGCTCACATCTGTAATCCCAGCACTTTGGGAAGACGAGGAGGACAAATCACAAGGTGAAGAAATCAAGACCACCCTGTCAATATGGTAAAATCCCATCTCTACTAAAAAAACAAAAAATTGGCTAGGCATGGTGAAGCAAGCCTGAAGTCACAGCTACTCGGGAGGCTGAGGCAGGAGAATCACTTGAACCCAGGAGAGGGAGGTTGCAGTGAGCTGAGATTCCACCACTGCACTCCAGCCTAGCAACAGAGTGAGACTCCATCTCAAAAAAAAAAAAAAAAAAGTTAGCCAGGTGTGGTGGTGGACACCTGTAATCCCAGCTACTCCGGAGTCTGAGGCAGGAGAATTGCCTGAACCTGGGGGTGGGGCGGAGGTTGCAGTGAGCTGAGATCGTGCCACTGCATTCCAGCCTGGGCGACAGGGCCAGAAATAAATAAATAAATAGATATTCCTCAAAAACATCTAACTAACGTTTTCAAAATGAAACTCATCTCTATCAGCAATCTCACTACCAAATCCATATTTCACTTATTACCTTTGACTTCTCTCTCGACATGAGGATGGAAAATAGGGTCTGGAGGCAGGGAACCTAAGGCCAATTCACACTTCAGCAATAACAGGAAATCTCCTCTCCACAGGGTATATGCTGTAAATGACTTTGTACCTTTACTTTATCCTCTCCATTTACATAGAGTGTACCCCAAGTAACCAATGGAAACTCCCAAAAACTCTGTAACAGGTCCTTTGAGCCCCTATGCTTAGGACTTCTCCCACGCTATGTGCTTTCATTTTCAATAAAGCTCTTCATTCCTTCCTTGCTTTGTTTGTGCGTTTTGTCCAATTCCTTTTTCAAGATGCCAAGAGACCCCATTGGGGAGGGTCTCTTAATTCAGAGCCCACATTTAACAGATTGTAAAATGTTTCTTCTTTTTTTTTTTTTTTTGAGACAGCACTCTTTTGCCCATGCTGGAGTGCAGTTGGCATGATCTTGGCTCACTGCAAACTCCACCTCCCAGGTTCAAGCAATTCTCTGCTTCAGCCTCCCAAGTAGCTGGGATTACAGGCACCCGCCACCATGCCTGGATAATTTTTGTATTTTTAGTACAGATGAGGTTTCGCCATCTTGGCCAGGCTGGTCTTAAACTCCTGACCTCGTGATCCACCCGCCTGAGTCTCCCAAAGTGCTGGGATTACAGGTGTGAGCCACTGCACCCAACCTCTAAAATGTTTCTTATCAGACTTTTTTTTCTTTATTTTTTTTAATACATATATATATATATTTAAAATAAAGACGGGGTTTCACCATGTTGGTCATGCTTGTCTTGAACTCCCGTCCTCAGGTGATCCGCCTGCCTTGGCCTCCAAAGTGCTTGGATTACAGGCGTGAGCCACCATGCCCGGCCTCTTATCAGACTTAAAGTCTGTGTTGATGTTAATGCTGGAGAGGTATAATGAGGCATGTTTGACCCCCACTTCCCATCATGACCTGAAAGTCTCTCCGGTTAAATTTTAAAAGAGCCCTGAATGAGGAGGAAGTCCATTCAGATAGACAGCTGGAGTGGGGAAGCTTAGAATTTTATTTTTGGTTAATACCACTAGCCGTATTTGGGTTCAGGCTACTGTCACTTGAAACTGTCTCCAAACGGATCTGTGACTCCCGTTTCCCACCTATGCTTGCACACACAAAACCCCGCATCACCTACCCCTTGGATTGCCAGGTTTATCAAATAAAATTACAGGACACCCAGTTAAATTTGAAGTTCAAACATATAACTTTTTAGTATAAGTGTATCCCAACTAGGACAGGGATATTTGTAATACTTGAGATATTGTCCCATGCAATATTTGGGATGCACTTACACTTAGAAAAAATGTTTTTTAGGCCGGGCGCGGTGGCTCACACATGTAATCCAAGCACTTTGGAGGCCAAGGCGGGTGGATCACCTGAGGTCGGGAGTTCAAGACCAGCCTGACCAACATGGTGAAACCCCGTCTTAAAAAAAAAAAAAATGTTTTTTATCTGAAATTCATATTTACCTGGGCACCTCTGTAAACTAAAAATAAAATTGTAAGGCCCCCCCAATCATCTGAATGGACTTCCTCAATGGCCAGGGTGCTCTTAAAATTTAACCTGAGAGACCGGGGACAGTGGCTCACACCTGTAATCTCAGCACTTTGGGAGGCCGTGGCGGCGATCACCTGAGGTCAGGAGTTTGAGACCAGCCTGGACAACGTGGTGAAACCCCATCTCTAGTAAAAATACAAAAATTAGCTGGGCATGATGGCAGGTGCTTGTAATCCCAGCTACTCAGAATGCTAAGGCAGGAGAATCACTTGAACCCGGGAGGCGGAGTTTGCAGTTGGGGGAGATCGCATCATTGTACTCCAGCCTGGGCAACAAGAGCTAAACTCTGTCTCAAAAAAAAAAAAAATTTAACCCGAGACACTGGTTCAGACCACGATGGGAAGTGGGGGTCAGACATGCTTCATGATGCCTCTTGGACATTAACATCAACACAGGCTTTAAATCTGATGAAAAGCATTTACAATCTATTCTCTCTTAAGCCTGTTACCTAGAGGCTTCAACTACATGATAAAACTTTGGTCTCTGCAAGCAAGACATTTCCTTTCTATTGATCCCAGGTATTTAGATAAACTCACTGTCAACCAGAAAATGTTTAAATCTACATATATACTGGAAGTCCCCCCCACACACATCGCTTTGAGTTGTTCTACTTCTCTGAACCGAGCCAATGTATTTCTTTTTCTTTTTTTTTAATCTTTATATATATATATATATATATATATAAAGATGGGGGTTTCACCATGTTGGTCAGGCTGGTCTTTAAATCCCGGCCTTGGCCTCAGGTGATCTGCCCGCCTTGGCCTCCAAAGTGCTTGGATTACAGGCTTGAGCCGCCATGCCTGGCCCCAATGTATTTCTTAAATGTATTTGATTAATGTCTTACGTCTTCCAAAAATGCATAAAACCAAGGGGCACATGTTCTCAGGACTGCCTGAGGCCTGTGTCACAGATCATGATCACTCATATTTGGCTGAGAATAAGTCTCTTGTAATATTTTACAGTTCAAGAAAATCCCTTCTGCGCAGGTTGACCCCGTCCCCCCACCCCCACCGCCCCATTGCTCTGCAGCTGCATTCCTAAACCCCTATCTAGGCGCCACATCAAGGCTGCCAGACACACTGCAATTAAGCAAAACCTCATTGCAGCCATCAGGCAGCTCCAGGGAGGGCAAGGAAAACATAGGTTGGTTATCCATACTTCTACATTTCTGTTTGACACATATCTGTAAAAAAAAAAAAAAAACCCCCTGGTTTTTTTTTTTTTTTTTTAAAGACTGCCACAACAAAAGTCACAGGATGATGTATTGTAGGTCTGCTACAAGATAACAAACTTATCTCTGTGCCTGTTACCAGAGAATAGATTACCTCAGTCCTAAAAAACCCACTTACGCTTCCCTCACCCCATATAAACCGCTTGTCTTGTAAACTCATGGCTGCCTCCTCTGATTATTACGGAGCAGACTGGCAGGTTAATAAGACTTGCTTGGTGGGGCGTGATGGCTCACACTTGTAATCCAAGCACTTTGGAGGCCAAGGCAGGCGGATCACCTGAGGTTGGGAGTTCAAGACCAGCCTGACCAACATGGCAATACCTCCTCTTTATTAAAAAAAAAAAAAAAAAAAAGGCCTTCTTTCCTGACTTTGGGCCTATTCTCCTTTTTTTTTGGCTACCCTTACAGCCGACACCTTGTATTTCATCTGGCAGTCTTACCCCTCAACCATTTGTTTGAGTTGTTTAGAGTTATGGATGTAAAGCACAAAGCCAAATGTGTGGGAAAAATAACACCAAATTCAGGATAATGGTTTCAATAGAGCATGAAGGAGAAAAACACCATCGGGGTATAGAAGAAAATTTTATCATGTGTGTTTGTATTATATATGTATTTTTAATTTTTGCTTTTTAGGTTTTTCCTTTTTTTAAAAGAGTACTTATGTGATTTTTTTTTTCTGTGATAGGTCTTGTCGCCAGAAAGGGCTCCCTATCTAGACCCCAAGAGAGGGTTCTTGGAGCTTGTGCAAGAAAGAATTTGAGATGAATCCATAAAGGGAAAGCAAATTTATTAAAAAAGTAAAGAAATAAAGAATAGCCACTCCTTAGAGCAGCGGCGCAGTTTGCTTAGCTAATACTTAGTTATTTCTGTATACACTAAACAAGAGGTGGATTATTCATGAGTTTTCCAGGAAAGGAGTAGGCAATTCCTGAAACTGAGGGTTTCCTTTTTGTTTTTTTGAGATGGAGTTTCTCTCTTGCTGCAGGCTGGAGTGCAATGGCCCGATCTTGGCTCAGTGCAACCTCCACCTCCCGGGTTAAAGGGATTCTTCTGCCTCAGCCTCCCGAGTAGCTGGGATTACAGGTGTGCACTACCACGCCCATCTAATTTTTGTGTTATTAGTAGAGACGGGGTTTCACCATGTTGACCAGGCTGATCTTGAACTCCTGACCTCCTGTGCTCCACCTGCCTAGGCCATCCAAAGTGCTGGGATTACAGGTGTGAGCCATCATGTCCGGCTGTCTTCCTCTATTTTTTAGATCATGTAGAGTAACTTCCTGACATTGCCATGGCATTTGTAAACTGTTATGGCACTGGTGAGAGTTTCTCTTAGCATGCTAATGTGTTGTAATTAGCATATGATGAGCGGTGAAGAGGACCAAGAGGTCACTTTTGTTGCCATCTTGGTTTTGGTGGGTTTTGGCTGGCTTCTTCACCGCATACTGTATTAACAGCAAGGTCTTTGTGACCTGTATTGTGCCGACCTCCTTAACCTACTGGGAATGCAGCCTAGTAGGTCTGTGCCTTATCTTACCCAGCCCCTGTTCAAGGTGGAGTCGCTCTGTTTCAAACGCCTCTGACAACCTCACTCTGTCACCCAGGCTGGAGAGTTGTTGGCTCATTGGAACAAGAGCACTTACATTTTATTTCTTAAGCTTAGTGATGTATATGCAGATTTTTAATATTACTATGCATTTTGTGTCTATGAAATATTTATAATAAGTTTTTTAAGTTTTCAATAGAGTTCTAGATAAGCTCTAAAGAATCTAACATGGATTACCAATACCTTCACAGTTTTGCTGACCTTGTTTGCGTCTGTAATCTTGCCATTTCTAGTGTGTATGCTCATTCACATTTATTCCTCAGATCTCCAAGCCTGTGCCAGTACTCTGCTGTTTCTCTTCCTCTTCTCATTGACGCTCACCTTAATTGTCAATATCTCCTCCGACACCTTGTCTATGTCTAGGTTAAGCACTTCTATGTACTTCCAGAATATTCATTACTTTCTTTCTCTCTCTCTCTCTCTCTCTTTGATATGGTGTCTCGCTCTGCCACCCAGGCTGGAGGCCCAGAATGTTCGTTACTTTAACTATCACTTATCAGTTATTCACATATTGTAATTGCTGACTTTCTTCTCTGTATCTCCCATTACAATATAAGTACCAAAAGCATGCAGACTGTGTCTTATTCACCCTAACATCCCTGTCCCCTGCTTAGTGTCTTGGACTAATGGATCCTCAATAAATATTTGCTATAGGTAGTCAAAGATGACTGCCAAAGGAAAAACAAAACAAAACAAACAAAAAGTTTGCTATAGGAATAAATTAATAAAGGGATGGTTTATTTAACATTCTCGAGGCAGCTATAATTTTACTTTTAATGTGAAGCCATTTTATTTAGATGAAATCATAAAATCCTACCACCCCATAGCATGTAGATTAGAAATCACTACTTGGAATGAAGTTCTTTCCTGTCATTTGTATTGCAAACTTTGGTTTCAATGTCATCTGTCACCTAAACTACATCTTGCTTTAGTTATTAGGATTAGCACATCATTTAAGTGTTCATCACACTCTACTTTTGCAGCTTCAAAAATGGTACCATCTGGGTCATTTTCAGGCATGATCAAGAGTAGAAAAATAAGTCAAGTGGTCATACAGTTAATGAGGGCATCCAGTTGCTAAAATCAAAACCTAATGTGGATCCTTGTTATGAACATTTGGCTCAGGGAATGCAAAAGGCTATTGTATGGAGAATAGTGATTGACAGTCAAGAGCTTTATATGGTGGCCCTTACTACAATGGACTTACCATTGTCTGTAAGCCAGTCCTTAGTGTAACAAGTAAATAAATCTAATTTTGTCGACACATTAACAATGGAACCATTTTCCAGGGATGGACTTGAGATAGGCAAGAATAAAAGACTAATATATCAGAATTCCAATCTAAAATTAATGGTTGAGTGGACTAGAATTACTCATCAGCACATCCCTGTAGATAAACTGCATGCAAAGCCAAATAAGCAGAAGTCTGCTTGGTGAACATGGAATCAGAATAAGGGGAGTTGGTTGTTTTATTATGATGTTTAATGGCATTGCATTTTGAAAGCCTGATGTGCCCTGTTCCATGGGAGTGAAATTTCTGTCTGTGAGTCAGATGAAGACTCATAAGACCTGAGGAGCACCATCCCTCCCTTCACTAACCATACCTTGCCAGATGGCCAGTGACAACTTGTGCCTTTGTGACCCCTTTTTCTTTGCATTCCCGGATGAATAACATTCTATTCCCCAATCTCATATGCATCTGCTTGTCTGTTTTTTCCTTTTGTTATATCAGAACATTCAGTGTGGCTATTGCCAAGTTGGTCCCAGCAAGCCATTATGTCTCTTTAGATGGTTTTGCAGATCTCTATTTCAATTCACTGTGTGATCATTTCAAATTTTAACTTTCAAATAACTTTGCTTATTTCTCTGATTCTTATATTTTGGGGAAGCATTTCACTTTAGTATCTAGACACTGAGAACACAAAATTAAAAGCAGAATATTTTTTATGTTTCATCTTAGGGAGTAGGAATTAGGAATATTCCTAATGATGTGATCTACTCATTCAAATATTTATTATATATTGTAAATTATTCTGCTGCATGTGCATTTATATACACACATATATGCACACAATATAGGGCACTTATTCTTAGTTCTTAAAGCTTTTCTAATTAGCTTTTAACCACATGTAATAAAAGAGGGGGAAAGGAAGCAGAAGGAAAAGAGAAGGGAACAGAAGAAACTTAATCATCCAGATTCATGTTAAAAGAAATATATTACAATGTGTGTGCAGCTTCGTTTTGATGAATCAGTCTCTAACATTTAAGCTCCATCTGGTTTTTATTTGTTTGTTTTTGAGACGGAGTCTCGCTCTGTTGCCCAGGCTGCAGGGCAGTGATGTAATCTTGGCTCACTGCAACTTCTGCCTCCCGGGTTCAAACAATCTTCCTGCCTCAGCCTCCTGAGCAGCTGAGATTACAGGCATGTGCCACCATACCTGGATAATTTTAGTAGAGATACGGGGTTTCATCATGTTGGCCAGGCTGGTCTGGAACTCCTGACCGCAGGTGATCCACCTGCCTGGGCCTCCCAAAGTGCTAGAATTACAGGCTGAAGCCACTGCGCCTGGCCAGGCATTTTCTATTGTTCTTTATTTCTGAATTTTCAACCAGTCCTGGGTATGTGCTGCTGTTTCTTTTGATGCTCTATTGTTTGTTGTACAAGGATGATAACATTTTGAACATAATTTCAGTTTGATACTATGGCTATTTATTATATGTGTTGATTTGCTCTACCTATTTTTTTTTGGGGGGGTGGGGACTGAGTTTCCCTCTTGTCGTCCAGGCTGGAATGCAGTGGCGCCATATAGGCTTACTGCAATCTCTGCCTCCTGGGTTGAATAGATTCTCCAGCCTCAGCCTCTGGAGTAGCTGGGATTACAGGTGCTCACCACCATGCCCAACTAATTTGTTTTTTTTTTTTTTTTTAATAGAGATGGGGTTTCAACATGTTGGCAAGGCTGGTCTGGAGTTTCTGATCTTGGGTGATCCACCTACCTCGGCCTCCCAAAGTGCTGGGATTACAGGCGTGAGCCACCACATCCAGTCTGTACCCATTTTTTTTTTAAACATCCAATTTACATTACTTCAACATCTCTTTACTTTTTTATCTTTACTAAAGCCTTTTATCAAGCTCATATGATCTCTGATTGACCATTTTGTAATTAAAACTTTTGATACCTGAACAATTGGCTGTGGCATTAAAAAATTAAAAAAATAAAAGCATGAAAAACTTTTGATTAGGTATATTTTATATATACAATAGTCTTTTTAACTCACTCAAATACGTATTGCTCATTATACACTTGAAGTAGCAAACTTGATTTCTTATATGTGTTATTGACAACTCATTTTTAAATCAAAAGTACAGTCAATCCTAAGAATGAAATGACTCATCATTAACTCATAGTGACTCTAATTTATTGTGCCTTTTGCTGCCCAAAGACTTATAGGCAGGGGGTTAGCCAGCCACAGAATCAATCAATGGGATTGTATTTTGAGCAATTCAAAGGAAAAATTGATGCTATTATGTTAGATGCTGAGAAATTTTAAGACCGACGTTAATAATAATAGCCATTCATCAGTTATTTGTTGTATAAATGACTTCATTCCAGACCCTTTACCTGTATCTTCACAGTGAACCCCTGACAGTCCTTCTGAAACCATCTGTGGCAAAGGACCAGTTTTATTTGCTATCTGTTGTGGACTGACACTTTTGTAAAATATAACAAAATCAAATTGCTAGGAAAATGAAAAATTCATATGTCATACAAAATTGTATTAGGTTGATTTGCCTTTTTTTTTTTTTTTTGAGAGACAGAGTCTTATACTATTCCCTAGGCTGTAGTGCAGTGGCACAGTCTCCACCCCCTGGGTTCAACTGATTCTCCTGCCTCAGCTTCTCAAGTAGCTGGGACTACAGGTGTACGCCATCACACTCAGCTAATTTTTGTATTTTTAATAAATATGGGGTTTCACTATATGTTGGCCATGTTGATCTCAAACTCCTGACCTCAGGTGATCCACCCACCTCAGCCTCCCAAAGTGCTGGGATTACAGACATAAGCCACTGCACCTGGCCCCAAAATTGTATTAGATTGAAAAGACATAAAATTACTCTGTTACTGCCGGGCGCGGTGGCTCAAGCCTGTAATCCCAGCACTTTGGGAGGCCGAGGCGGGTGGATCACGAGGTCAAGAGATCGAGACCATCCTGGTCAACATGGTGAAACCCCGTCTCTACTAAAAATACAAAAATTAGCTGGGCATGGTGGCATGTGCCTGTAATCCCAGCTACTCGGGATGCTGAGGCAGGAGAATTGCCTGAACCCTGGAGGCGGAGGTTGCGGTGAGCCGAGATCGAGCCATTGCACTCCAGCCTGGGTAACATGAGTGAAACTCCGTCTCAAA